>NC_083328.1:73771889-74121784 GCF_963455315.2 Globicephala melas
GATTCCAGGATGAAAAAGACAGGAAGGCACAGGTGCCTTCCTAGAGGCGCTCACTGTGTTAGTAAGAGACATAAACACCTAAAACCATGATGGCAGCAGCAGATGCTGCAGGAGGGACCACAGGCGAAACCTATCTGCTCAGCTGCCCCTTTGAATTGTGATCACGTTTTCCGTGTTTGCTTTTGTTCAGTAAAACCTGGCGATGACGGATTGCTGAGCACAGCTGACTGGACCTCCTCCCTTCCTCTGGCATTTCCTGAAAAATTCCAGCACTTCAAGTAAAAATGGAGGGCCATCTGTGGTTTAATATTTGAGCTCCTTTCTGTCCCTCTACGATGAGAATTTCAGCCCAGGAGGCTTAGAGATGGAAACCCGTCATCCTTGGGTCAGGAAGACAGTGGGGATGGAACAAAGAAAAGGCCCAGCCTCCCTCTCCACTCTTCCCATCACGTCCACTCTGGATCAGATCTGCTCTTTTTTTTTTTTTTCGTTTCTGCTTGGTCACTCACTAGCTGTGTGATCTTTTTCTTTTTTTAAACATCTTTATTGGAGTATAATTGCTTTACAATGGTGTGTTAGTTTCTGTTGTATAACAAAGTGAATCAACTATATGTATACATATATCCCCATATCCCCTCCCTCTTGCGTCTCCCTCCCACCGTCCCTATCCCATCCCTCCAGGTGGTCACAAAGCACCGAGCTGATCTCCCTGTGCTATGCGGCTGCTTCCCACTAGCTATCTATTTTACATTTGGTAGTGTAGATATGTCAATGCTATTCATTCACTTAGTCCCAGCTTACCCTTCCCCCTCCCCTTGTCCTCAAGTCCATCCTCTACGTCTGCGACTTTATTCCTGTCCTGCCCTTAGGTTCATCAGAACCTTTTTTTTTTTTTAGATTATTGGCGTGGGTCACCCTCCCATGCTCATCGACTTTTCTTCTGAAATTGAAACATTATCGTGACTTTCCTCTGCAGAGCCTTCAATGAAATTTGGTGGGATTTCTTATCCACACAGTCAAACCTGTTACCTATTGTTAAGTCATCTCCACATGATCCCCAGGCTGTCCGGACCAGGCTGCAGGGCTGGCCAAGAGGTCAGCAGTGGGCATCACCGGGGGTGTCAGGATGGTCACGTCATCCTTTGCTTCCTGATTTACAGACACACAAGGGCTTCCTGTGTCCTGCCCTCCACTGACCCCCGCTACATTTTTGGTCCTAATGCCAACCTTGACTGCAAAATAGAAAGGGCCCTTTTATAAACCATCAACCTATGTTGTTTCCAGGCAATATATTCAGAAGGCTTAACCGTCAGAATAACATAAAAGGGTATGCATTTAATGGGTTCACCCCACTCTGAGTACCCCACTTCGCTCAAAGGTAGTTACTGTCCTGGTTTCCGACGTAGCCTTCAGTGCTTCTTCATGCGAACACAAGCATTATAAACGTACATAGCCTCACATTCTCTCCTTATGGACACAAAACACCATTCTGTATATATTGCTATGCACCTTGCTTTTTACCATTTACAAGATCTTATAGCCAACAATATTTATACCATAATCCTGTATCTTTAGTTTAACCATTCCATGTTTCAGTGTGTGGACAGTTCATAATTTTTGTTTGTTTAAGTTTTTGTTTTTAACGAGTATCCTGTAGTGGCAAATGTCTCTTGGTGCCTCTGTTTGGTTCTTGCAAACAATATTGTGATTTGTAACCTTGATCATTAAGTATTTGCACACAAATACTTGCAACATAAACCCCCAGGGTTCGGATTGGCTGGCTCAAAGAGTAAATGCCTTTGTCAATTTTGTAGATATCGCTAACATGTCCTCAGAGGGGCGGCACCATTTCACCCCCACCAGCCACTTTTGGGAATGCCTGTTTCCCCGCAGCTTCATCAACACGGAATATTGTCCAACTTTTGGATTTTTGCCATAAGGGAAGAGAAAAATGGAACCGCAATCTAATTTGTCATGATCAAAACCATCTATATGGGCTTCCCTGGTGGTGCAGTGGTTGAGAGTCCGCCTGCCGATGCAGGGCACACGGGTTCGTGCCCCGGTCCGGGAAGATCCCACATGCCGCGGAGCGGCTGGGCCCGTGAGCCATGGCCGCTGAGCCTGCGCGTCCAGAGCCTGTGCTCCGCAACGGGAGAGGCCGCAACAGTGAGAGGCCCGCGTACTGCAAAAAACAAAAACAAAAAACCCATCTATATTAAAAAGTCATCTAGGAGGCCCTAAATCAAGTAGCCCCACTTGGCATCACTGGTCACACTCAGGGAGGAGGACAGACGGTGCTGACCCTGCTGTACCTGCCACAGGACACTCCCCAGGGCAGCAAGGAGTTTTTGTTTTGGGAAAGATACAAAACACATGCCAAAGATCTGCCTGTATTGAATGGCCAGCACACCGATGCTGGCATCTTTTCCAAAACCTGTCACTTGAGAGAAAGCAGAGGTTCAGTCTCTCTGGCCAACCCAAGCAGTACAAGCTGCGTGCCAGGTTACCAAGGGGACTTGATGAACTGGAACACACCTCGCCACCCGACAGTGAGTGGCCGTGTTTCCTTTCCCCGGGATAATACTGGATTTCATACTAATAACCTCAACAAGAGAAAGGCACATACCTAACAGCTAATATCTACAGAACACGTGTTTCTGCTCAATGTTTGCCTCTTTATTGCTCTGTCTGACGCTGCGATTCTTTTTGCTCTGTAACAGCCTAAACCCACTCATCTGTCTTCCCTCTAATTCAAGTTGAAGTCTATTAGGCAAACTAATTCCTGGCCTACTTATGTCCCTTTTCACAAATTACTGTAGCTGATTCTCCTGCACTGCAGGTTTTTTCTTTTCAGGAACCAATAGCTGAAAAAATTCTGATGATGCGAAAAGAGATCTCATACTCTTTTTCATGTTGGTTTAAATAAAAGGTGACAATTTGGAATCCCCTTGGGACAACGTGTCCATCTGGCATAAACAATATACTGCAATTTTTTTTTTAAAGAAACCACACAGCAGGAGTAGCTGTCTACCTTTACTTCCACAATGAACCCCTCCAAAAGCCGTTCACATCCTACGTCCCAGAACTTGTGACTATGTTACCTTCCATGGAAAAAGCGTCTTTGCAGATGTGATTAAGTTAAGGGTCTTGAAATAGGAAAATTAACCTGGATTATTCAGATGGGCCCAAAGTAATTTCAAGGGTCCTTGCAAGTGGGAGAAAGGAGGATCAGAGTCAGAAAACAGGCGACGTGACCACAGAGGTGGAGAGAGAGATTGGAAGATGCTACACTGCTGGGTGTGAAGATGGTGGATGGGCCATGAGCCAAGGAAGGCAGGTGGCTTCTGGAAGCCAGAAAAGGAGAGGAAACAGATTGTCCCATCAAGCCAACCCACTTTATTTATTGATTTTTTTATTGGAATATATTTGCTTTACAATGGTGTGTTAGTTTCTGCTGTACAACGAAGTGAATCAGCTGTATGTGTACCTATGTCCCAACCCACTTTAGACTTCTGGTCTCCACAACTGTAAGAGAATAAACTTGTGCTTCAAGACACTAAGTTTGGGGTTAATTTGTTACAGCAGTAATAGGAAAGTGATACGCCTCCTGATGATTTTGTAAAACAAGCAATGCTTCAACAAGCCTCCTTCTCCACATCTCTTTGATGTGGGTGTTCCTCAAATTTAGATTTTTAAACAATGGATGCCTTCTACAAGATCATTTTCTTTTTTAAGAGAGAAAATGAACCGCTAAAGAAAATGTCATTGCAAAGTTCTGAAATGTCTGAGATTAAACACACGATACCACTTACTAATCCATCCCTCTCAGTTTAATACACGAGCTCCAGGTAACTGCCATCCACTCTCCCCACGACATTTTTGTTGAATCCGGCACAATTGTTGGCCCGGGATGGAGAGCCTCAGACCTGGCCTGAAGGAGCTCACAGAGGCGAGACCCCCTTACTGAGGAGAGAAGAGCCCGAGTGTCCCCATCCCCACCCTGTGCTTGCCCTAACAGCAAACATGCTCCCCTCCATTGCATTTAGATCCACAGCTGCCGGAAATGGCAGGACAAGCACCTTGCAGGGTGTCAGAGCCCCAGTGTCACTTTGCATTTTGCTCCCCTGCATTTAACCCAGGAGGGGGTTAGGGAAAGTCACAAACCACCAGCGCAATGAACAGTCCCCAACCTTGCCAACCTTTGTCCAGCCTGTCTGCATGTTCCCTGTGTTTCTGGCTAAACCCCTTTCCTTTCATTTTTCTCCCCAGGAACCCAAGAGGGAGCAGGCCTGTGGACCAGGCAGGATTCTTAATGGCTGGTTTGATTGCTGAGGTCTGAGCCGTTCTCTCCATTTGGTCACAAAGGTTAACAGGGCTCCATCAGCAGATCAATTAATCGCTCATGTTTGCGGACGTGTTTTCATCCCCTTTCAGGCCACAGGACATGTTATAGACAGACCGCCAAATCATTTTAAAGCCGTGAACATTCTAATTGCTTCTGAGCTGTCTACCCTAGTACACAGCAATTTTGAGCCTTTGTGCAGCTGATTCTGCATAAGCTGGTAATGGGAACATGGGGAGAGTGAAGGCGAGATTGGATGGCTTTCATTTAGGAGGGCAGGAATGGAAATTTGAACAGAAGTTGAAGAATCATCATTAACCTTCCTAATGACACCTCCAGAAGCTGGGCAGCAAACTCTTTAAAGATATCTGTGTTGGACACTAAACTTGGTCAGTGTGGCCTTGGTCAAGGTTAGGGTTCTCTGAATCCCCACTTAAAAGGTAATCATTTCCGGGTTTCCCTGGTGGAACAGTGGTTGAGAGTCCGCCTGCCGATGCAGGGGACGCTGGTTCGTGCCCTGGTCCGGGAAGATCCCACACGCCGCGGAGTGGCTGGGCCCGAGAGCCATGGCCGCTGAGCCTGCGCATCCGGAGCCTGTGCTCCGCAATGGGAGAGGCCACAACAGTGAGAGGCCTGGTAACAGTGAGAGAAAGGTAATCATTTCCAAAGGGGTGATAATAAGGCTTGGCGGGGGTGAGGAAGCATGTGCAGTCCAGAGAGAAAAAAAACTAGCCCGTTAACAAGTCCCTTTTACCATTCACTGCTCAGAGGGATGAAAGAATGGCAAGAAAGTGAGCATTTGTCCAGCCTTTAACCAGAAATTCACAAACAGAAATAGACATTACCACCAATAATGATTATTATATGTTCATGTATCTTTAGTGTAAACCTCCTATTTGGAGTTTCAAGCACACATCCCCCCCCGCATCTTCTGGTAACTGTACCTTGATAAATAAACATTCATGCTCCCACTCTCCATCCATGGGGTTCAGGATGAGCGCCATGCCTGAGTCTAAGGGTCTGAGTCTAAGGAGTGACCTGGCCTGGCCAATAGGCTGGCATATCCCCCCCACCCGGAAGTGGTTCAGGACGAGCACCTGACAAGAGTTGGTCCAAGCGAAGTGAATCCTCTCCCTGGAGGGCGAGTGACTAGGAGAGATGCTCTCTGGGGCAGGCACTGCTGGAAGTCCACCCAAGAGCTCCCCCAACCCTTATTCCTGTCAGCAGAGCCCATCCCCCAGTCTAGAGGCAGAGAATGCATTACTTGCTTTCCCATCCTCCTTTGCAGTGGGTTGTGGGCACATGACCCAGTCCTAGCCAGTGATCCCAGGGAGCATCTATTGCGAGGGAAGGAGAGTGCTCCTGGGAAAGATTTGCCAGATCTGGAAAAAGACAGTTGTGCTTGACAAGAGGTTTCCTTTCCTACTTTTATTGGATGTTGTTGTATCAGTCCACAATGCTTGGAAATATGACAGCCATTTATTCACAATAAAGAAAAAAAGAAAGAAAGCTACTCAGAGCCCTTACATTTTGAGTTACTCAATTACTCTTACAGCTAACTACATTCAGGCTTCTGGTGCGGAAAAAGAAAAAAGAAGAACTTTATAATTAACCCTCTTTAAGACAAGATTTTGTTACTTACATTCAATCTTGTAAAACTTGCTGCTGGGAGTCATGTTGCTCCCCTATTGAGACCTGGAACGACACTATTATGAAGAAGAATAAAGCTGGAGCAGTATCCTAATGACATTGTTAGAGCCCCTGGATCCAACTGCACCTGAAGCTTTATCTTTGAGTTGTTTAATTATATGAGCCAACACATTTTCTTTTTGCTAGTTTTGTTAGGGTTAGGTTTCTCTCACAATTTAATACATCAAAATTTATAACTTCTGTGTAACAAAGGATTGCCTCAACAAAGACAAGGAGGAGGTATCTGGCTTATACATAGCAAAGGATTAATTTGATATGCTCCTATAAAGCAATAAGAAAAATATAGTTTGCTAGAAAAATTGATACAGGGATATGAATGGATAGTTTACAGAAGAGATATGCAAATGATTAATAAGCATATGAAAAGATTAGAACTTGATCTTTGATTAGGCAAAGGAAAATGACAATTAAATATCCTTTTTTTCACTTACAGATGGGCAAGGCCAAGCTTGCTAGGCTGTGGGTAAACAGATATTCCTATTGGTCTAAATAAACAGGAATGGGCACTTTAGCTGTCAAATTAAAATAAGAATGCTCATACTATTTTGTGCAAATCAGAGTCCAGGCAGGAAAACAGAAACCATTCTAATGTGAAAAACAAGTAGTAAGAATCAATTAGCTGTGTAAATAAAATCAATTGTAAAATTCCAAAAATGACATAAAGGGAAAGTCACATCCTATCAGTTTTGTTTTGTTTTGGTAGAGTTAAGTGAAGTTAGCATGGCCGGATTCACCACCACCATCAACTCCCCGGGTCAGACCTGGGAAACCTGGGTGGGATTCTGGAGCAGCCCCTCCAACCCCATCAGACTTGCCAGGAGGTCCTCACAGCTGTGGGCATGTCCCCCGGGCAGCCTGAGGCAGGACAGGCCTGCGCTCCCCACCCTGCGTGGCTTCTGCCTCAGTGACCCCTTTCAGGTCCCCGTTTGTGACCCCCCAGGCACAGCCAGCACTCGGGGGCTGTCACAGAAAGAGCCTGCTTCACCATAGGGCTTGCGGGACCCCTCCTGCCTTGGGATAAAATCCTCATTTTACCTTTGCTTGCCAAGGGCTGGGACCCTCGGGGAGACCAGGAGCCAGTGAACAGGCCAGCTGCTGTTGGCCTTGAGCAGCCCCTCCCCCATCTGTGATCTGTGTCCAGCAGGGCTTTGGCCCAGTGCACAGACAGCCCCGGGGGGAGCCGGCGTCCTGGACCAGATGCAGCCTCTGGTCCCCACGCAGCCAGCCCGGGGTTGTTTCTCTGGTTGAGCTACACACATAAATAAATATCCGAGTATGTGGCTGGCTGCCTGCCTGCTTTGGATCCTACTCACAGCTGGTCTATCCCGAGTAGCTGAGACCAGAATAGTTAAGATAGGGGCAGACCTCTGACTCTGGGCCATTTGCACGAGGGCAAAGGTCCTCACTGAGACAATCATTGTATAGATTCTTCACTGTGGTTATCGTGCACTTGTCTATTCCCCTGCTCGGCTCCAGGCTCTGCAAGAACTGAACTATATGCTTCCAATTTATCCTCATTCCTGTCCCCTTCCATTCCACACAATAGGTTATGGTCTCTCAAAGACAGGTCTGGGGCTTATTAAAAACACAGCTCCTCAAATCCCACCCCTACATATCGAAGTCGGGCCCAGGGCATCAGACATTTCCATGAGCTCCTCTGGTGATTCACAAGCACGCCTACCTTTGAAACACTCTGCAGTAGGTGAGAAACAGATCTGTGTTTTTCTGCCCATGAAAAATAAAGCTGGTCCTTCTCTTTGAGAATTTAATCTGTTTACATTTGACGCAATTATTCCTATGATCTACAGGTTTTCCCTGCTTTCCGAAAATAGAGCCTTCTTATGAGACCTTCCCTAAGCCAAAATGGTGCAAAGCAAAGAAGCAATTACCTTAGAGCACATCTTGCTAACAGATGCACAAAATAAACTGAGATAAAGCACAGATGCTCACAGGCACAGTTCAAGGCTATGGGGCTCGATTCTGAGATGCTGAGTGTAGTTCCAGGGCTTCTCTCTCGCTGCTCTGGGTGTGCACCGTCTCTGTAAAGGTTTGCTGCAGAGAATAGCGTTTCATTTATTTTAATTTTCGCCTTTCTTATAAATGTGAAAATTCTCTTTGGATTTCTTTCAGAAAGCAAAAACAGGTACTCATATAGGTCTTCCGTAAAAACCAAGTGGCATAAAGCAAACTTTCTAAAAGCAGGGGATACGTGTATTGGTTTTCTATTTACATCCCCTTTTCTCTTCTTTACTGCATTACTTTGTATTAATCAATAACAATTATTATTAGTCTATTTTGCAACCTTCCGTTAGGTTGTCAGTTTTACTTCCATCATTCTTTAGTGGATATCCTGTAGATGTCAACATATATTCTCAACTTATTAGAATCTACATTAAATTACGTCTTTACCACTTGGGCAACAGAAGACCTTTAGAGCCCTTTAAAACCATTTAACCTCTCCTGGCTGTTGTGTCATCCTCAGCAAGTACTTTAATTCTACATATATCGTAGACCTCCACAGGTTATTATTATTGCTGTTTTGTATACTCATGGTTAAAATAAAGTTTTCAATGTATTTACCCTTTCTATTGCTCTTTATTTTTCCTGTAGTCTTCATTTAAAATTATTTCCCTTCTTCCTAAAGAACTCCATTTAAGAGACACAGATGTAGAGAACAAACGTATGGACACCAAGGGGGGAAAGTGAGGGGGGGGATGAACTGGGAGATTGGGATTGACATATATACACTAATATGTATAAAATAGATAACTAAAAGAATTTGCTGTATGAAAGATAAATTAATTACTTCAAAAAAAAAAGAACTCCATTTAATATTTATTTTAAAGCAAATCCCCAGGGGCCCAGAAAGTACATCTATCTGCTAGTTGTATAATTAAAAATGATAAAATTCCAAAAATGCCAAAAAGAGAAAGATCTGCTGACAATGAAGTATCTGCTTTTGCTTCTATGAAAACATTGATTTCTATTCACTTTCAAAGGATAATTTTAATGAGATAAGGTTCTAGACTGGCAGCTGTTTTCTTTCAGGTAGGTGTTTCTGTCTAGCATACTAGGGGTTCTTGAATCTGTGAATTAACTTTGAAGAATCCTCAGTTGTATGTCTTCATATAGCACTTCTGGTTTTCTCTTTCCTCTCTTTTCAGGACTTAGTTATGTGTACGTTAGAACTATTACCATGCTCCATATGGCTTAACGCTCTTTTGTGTATAGGCGTACCTGAGAGATGTCATGGCTTTTGTTCCAGACCACCACAATGAAGTGAATATCGCAATAAAGCAAGTCACACAAATTTTGGGTTTCCCAGTGCGTAGAAAAGGGAACGTTGTGGTTGGTCTGATCTTCTATCCAGACCACTAAAACTCTCTCCACGTCAGCCATAAGACTATTTCATTTTCTTATTATTCATGTGTTCACTGAAGTAGCATTTTTAATTTCCTTCCTTCAAGAACTTCTCATTTGCATCCGCAACTCAGATAACCGTTTGACACAAGAGGCCTAGCTTTTGGCCTGTTTTGGCTTTCGACACACCTTCCTCACTAAGCATTTCTAGCTTTTCATTTAAAGTGAGGGACGTGCAACTCTTCTTTTCACTTAGAGGCCGTTGTAGGTTTACTAATCAGCCTAATTTCAATATTGTAGTGTCTCAGGGAAGAGGGAGGCTCGAAGAGAGGGAGAGAATCAGGGGAAACGCCAGTCGGTAGAGCAGTCAGAACACACACATGTATCAAGTTCCTCGTCTTATATGCGCACAGTTCTTGGTGCCCTGACACAACTACAGTGTAACACCAAAGATCACTGCAGACCACCACAACAAATTTAACAGCGAAAAAGTTTGAAATATTGCAAGAATTACCAAAATGTGACACAGAGACATGAAGTGAGCCAATACCGTCAGAAAAATGGTGCCAATAGACTTGCTCGATGCAGGGCTGTCACCAAACTTCAATTTGTACAAAATGCAATCATATCTGCAAAGCACAATAAAACTAGGTGTGCCTGTATATGCGAATCCTTTTTGGTCTCCAGGCTTCAACATGGATCTTTTCAACAAACCTATCTAAACCTTTGTCTGATCTCCTCTTATGCCAATTAATTCTATTTTTAATTTCAGTTCTTATCTTCTCCAGTTAGCAAATATTCACATGAGCCCTTTTTAGACATTCCATTTCTCTAATAAGTTTCTCCGTTGTTTGATCTTTTTATTGAATATGTTAATAATAAATATTTTGCAGTTTATCTCTGATAGCCTCTGATAATCCATCAGCTGTGAAGTATTTTCCTTATTGTTTATCTTTTTTTTTCTCTTGGTTTTTGGTCATTAGGTCTCCTTTCTGACATGTCTGGTAATATTTTTCTGAACGTTGGCGAGGCCTTTTGTTTGAAACACTGTAGTGTCTATGGGGGACCCTCTATTTCCCCAGAGGATTCTAATTTATCATTTCTTTTTTTTTTTTCCCGGCAGCCACTATAGTGAGGACAGATTATCGTGATTGTAATGATTCCAGACTGATTTTTCTACTTTATGGGTCCAGTTTATTTTGGCTTGTCCTTACTTCCCAGGACAAGTTCTTTGAGGGACTCAGCACAAACCACCGTTTACTTTCCACGTCTCCACCTATTTGGTGATCGCTGAACTCCAGGTTCTGCTGTTATGGCATCATGATATTGGTGAAAACTTCGCTTCGTTTCTTAGCCTTTCAGCTGCTTACTTTCTGCTTATCTTCTGAGCCTCTTGGTACAGCTCAGGAATCAGCAAATGCTTCAAGAGGGAAAGTACTGCAGAAAAGCAGACCCACTTCTAGGGGGTTCTCTGAAATCTTGGGCCCTCAAACCCTGGCTTGCTTGGTAGCCCCAAATATCAAGCTATATGTCCCCAGAACCATGAGCTTGTTGAAAAGCTATCCGTTTCTGTGACTCTTGGCCCCTCTCTGCTTACAAATTGGCAAATTCCTCAAAGGGAAAAGAGGTGGAGAAAATAGGGCTCACCTCAGTGCATTTCCTTTCTGTCTGCACTGTTGGCCCCCCAAGTCCTGGCAGCCTAAGCTGCTCTCTGATGTATTCAAATAGGTTTTTCCCCTAGTATACAGCTAGCTTTTCTCTTGGATTTCTTGAAAGATGGGGTTCTCTTTTTGAATACTGCCATCTCTCCTAACAGAAACATGGTAAATCATGTCAGTAACTAGTGTCTCATGGAAGCACAACTGATATTCCAGAAATGGACACCCTCGAAGAACATCTAGCCAGAGCTTCCACTCTTTTAATATATAAGTTCTATTTTTATAGAAAAAATACAAATGATTTAAATTTTACTGCCTAATTACTTTTGAGACACTGTGCTTGGAAAACATATGCAATAATTTAAAAATTCAGAAATTGTAGCACAGGTGTTAAAGCATGGATTTGGAAATCAAACCACTGGGGTCAAACCCTGCCTTTGCTCCTGCCAAGCAGGTGACGCAGGGTAAGTTATTTCACCCCTCTTGGTCAGAATTTCCCTGTTTATCATGTGGGACTGAAAAGAGTATTGCTCTCAATGGGGGGGGGGGTGTGAATGGGAGAATCAGACAAGTTAATATACATGAAACATGTAGAACCCAAGATCATAAGTCTAGGAAAGTGTTCATTAATCAAATAAAACAGTTTGCAGGACAGAGTCCCTCTGGAAGCTGATTTCAGCCCACAGGCACGAGTTTTAAGCACCTGCCCTGATCCAACCTCCTTGCTCTACAGATGGGGGCACGTTTGGGGCACAGAAAGGGGAGGGGATCTGAACACATACAGCTCGTTAGTCTTAAAACTGCGTCCAGGACTGAAATTTCCTCTTGAGCATTTTATCGATTAAACCTGTGTGCCCTGGAAGCCAAGCAGCTAATTTCCATTGAAGGCAAAGGGGTCGAGGCTCCCTCAAACTACAGGTAATTCTCTAATTGCCCTGTCTGCCCGACTTCCTTGTGATCATTAGCAGAGCCCCTCGTGCTCCGGTTGAGAGAGGAGAGGGAGGCCAGACGCATCACTGCTCATCTAAATTTTTAATGCTCCAATCTTCAGATCATCAGGTAATCAAACCCAAATCAGCCCGATACTCGAAGCCAAGAATAATGAGGGGAGTGAAAGGGATAATGTTTCTTTAATGAAATTTTCATCAATGCAGATTTCTCATTGAATATTAAGGTCTTGGCTTGAAGCCAGCATCAGAGCAGACTGCTGTGACATTGACCTTTGTCCCTCCGGGGAGACACAGGGCAGAGTCTGGCTTCGCCAGCTCTCTGATGACACAGGTGGTCGTCCTTGCAGCTCTCACAGAGGAAGCGCGGGAGCCCAGGGCAAGTTGGCTCAGGCCCCTCCGTCCTTTCCAGAAGGTTTCTCTGCATCTCAGCCCCTCCTTGGCCCCCACCTGCCCCTCCTGAGACACACACACCTTACTCTACAGCACCTCCATTCTCCCAGCTGCTCAGGCCAAATCCTTGGAGTTGACCTCGGTTTGCTTTCCTCTCACCTGCTCTGTTCCCTCCATCAGCGAATCCCGTCAGCCCGACCTTCACAGGTGAATCCCAAAGCCGGGCCGTGATGAGCCGCCCTGTACCTTCCCGTCCCCCCCAGCATGGCTTCCTCACGGGTCCAGCTGCCGTGCCCTCGGTCCCAGAGTCTGTCTCCCCACACGGCCTGAGGGTCCTTGTAAAACACACTCAGAGCACGGCCCTCCTCTGCTCAGACCCGCCCAGGCTCCGGTCACACACAGCGTCCCTGCAGGGGCCGACAAGGTCGTACACAGCTGTGGCCCTGTCCGCTCCCTGACCTCAGCCCCGCCGGCCCCCTTGTTACCTCCTCGCAGCCACTCTGGCCCTCGCTGCCCCTCACACGCAGGCCCCGCCCTGGCCGTGCGCTCGGCCTGGAGCCACCTCCCCCGGGATCCACGAGCCCCGGCTCCTGTCTCCAGGACCCTTGTCCCTCGTCACCGTCTCAGCGAGCGCACCCCCCCCCAGCAGCCCGTCTGACCCGCACCCCTCCCGTCACTCCCTCCTCATCCTGCGGCACTTTCCGCTCAGCAATCGTCACCTCTAGAACCCACGTGCCGTCCGTTTTCATGATCATTGTCTCCCGCCGACACGTGAGCTCCAGGAACAGGGGCCTGGCTTACTGTCCTTCCCCGCTGCCCAGAGGAGAGCTGCGCACAGGGAAGGCGTCCCACACGACTGGCTGCACGCATGCACACACGAAGGGCAAGGTCTGACCACGCTTTCTAGAACAAGTTCACAGTATTAACAGAGCACCCGCTATACGCTGGGCCAGGTCAGGTCCTGGGATGCACCAGAGAACAAGAGACAAAGAGCCCTGCCTCGTGGCTGCCCTGACCTCCAGCGCCTGGACGGGGACCGAACAAGCCACCCGCGGGGCCCAGCATCAGCCGCAGTGGAGCGCTCGGGAAAGCGCTCCGCGAAGGGCCCCTCTGAGCTGAGCTCTGGAGACCGAGGGAAACCCATCACGTGAAGAAAAACCCGTCATGTGAAGACTGGGGAAGAGGCAAAGGTTTAGAGTTTTCCAGAAGCAGGGCGGAGGGCTTGCCTCCCAGCACAGCCACCCGGGGTGGGGGGCGGGGCAGAACGAGCTGGGCGGGGCCCTCGCGATGATATCGCAGCTGATGCCCATCGATATTCACCAGGAGCCGCTTCACACACAGTAGCTCATTGACTCTCCACAACCACCTGACTGCTATGAGCCCCTCTGACAGACGGCGAAACTGAGAGAGAAAACTGTATGTCTCAGCCATTGTCCCAATAACGATCCACAACTAAACCCCCAAACTCAGTGACTCCCCACATCTCAGTTCACAGGGCTGCAGGTCCTCTGGGTTCAGCTGATCCGAGCTGGGCTCCTTTGGGCGACTCTGCTTAGCGTCACTGAGCTACTGGGCTGGACCTTGGGCTGGGGACCAGGGTCGAGTCAGCCCTGCAAAGCCCTCACCCGCCTTAGAAGGGCAGTGCCCTGGGGCAGGACCTTCCAGAAGCCAAAAACCAAGCCAGACCTCACAAATGCACTTACAGCCTCTCACTGCATCGAGCCCACAAGGGCCCCATTGGCCAAAGCGGGTGCCCTGGCCACCCCGCATCGTTGGAAGGTCTTTGAAGAGCTGGGAACCACGACCCACTGAGCACGAGCACGTCGGGGTGGCGACCGACCGAGCCGCGTGCTCCCGGGCCGCCCAGCTCCACGTCCTCACTCTAACCAGCAGCCTGCGCGGGCTCGCAGTCTGGGGAGGGGAGGGGTTTTAATGTGGGAGCAACGGGGAGCTGTACTGGGGTTGAATAACCTCTTCCCCCAATATTCACATGCCCCTGGAGCCTCAGAATGTGACCTTCCTTGGAAAGACAGCCCTTGCAAGTGTAATCAGTTAAGATGAGGTCCTGCCGGCTTAGCGTGGGCCCTAAATACCCTGAGAGCATCCTTGTACGAAGGCCATGGGAAGACGCACAGGGAGAACATAACGTGACCATGAGGCAGAGACGGGAGGGATGCGGCTCCAGCCAAGGAAGGCCAGGGCCGCCGGGAGCCATCGGAAGCCGGGAGGGAGGCCAGGGCCGCCGGGAGCCATCGGAAGCTGGGAGGGAGGCGGGACGGATGCTCCCCGGAGCCTCCAGAAGGAGCCACACAGCCACACCTTGATTCCAGATTTCTGGCTCCTAAACTGGGAGGAACCGGTTACCATTGTTTGAAGCCACACAGTCTGTGGTAATTCATTAAGGCGGACCTGAGAAACTCATCCTGAAGCCTCCAGAAGGTTCTCAGCAGGGAGCACCTAATCTGATGAGCATTTTAAAGACCTTTTTGCTGTGACAGGCAGTCGGTAACTTTTCTGTCCCCAAGTTCAATTCCTGAGGGATCTGCCTCACCCAGTTCTTGCCTCAGGCCCTCCCATGAGGTGACGTCAAATTGGGGGGTTCCCCTGCTCTTCACGCCCTTCAGACCTCCTCGTTCTCGGGGGAGCCTTTCCGGGGCCCTGCCCGCCCCGCCGCCGGCTCTGTCTCCTCTGAGCCGCTGCTCTGAGCCACTTAGCCTCCGCCATGGCCGCGCCTTCCTCCCTGCTTTCCTCAGTGATGCGTCAAAGGGTAGAAGAAGCTTCCACAGCCCCCCGTGACCCCGAAACACACCCCGCTAAGCGGGTCCCTCTCCTAACACAGCAGGAGCCTCAGCCTCAGGTGTGAGTAAACCCCCTTTCCTCCTGAGCCTCCGTTTACCCTCCCGCAAAACGAATGGGTTTGACTAAACAATTTCCAAGGGCCCCGTCTGACTAGAACGTTCTCTGATTTAAATATTTAGTTTAGAATTCTTAAGCATCCATTCTCTGATTCTTCTCACTCATGCAGTTACTCAACAAATGCACATCAAGAACTTGCTGTGTGGTTGGGCCAGTTCTTAGGGCAGGAATCCAACAGCAAGCAAACCATGTTCCTTCTCTCCTGTGGGTGACATTCCTTGGGTGCAAATGACCATAGAAGGTATAAAAACGAGTAAATCCAGTTCAGATGGTGACAAGTTCTGTGCAGGGGATGGGACGTGACGCAGGGGTGCAGACACTTCTTTAGACGGTGCACAGGGCTGTTCCCTGAGCAGAGGATGGAAGGTCGTGGGGAGAGCTGAGGAGGAGCAGCTGGGGAGGAGCATTCCAGAAGTGCAAAGCCCCTGAGGCAGGAAGGCTCTGGGATCTGGAGGAGGAGCAGGAGGCCAGTGGGGCTGGAATGGAGGGAGTGAGGGGGGCAGTGAGGGACACAGTTCAGGGGAACCTGCAGGAATGGGGCTGGGCCTTGTGGGACCAGTGAGGGGTGGGGTCCCCTTTCTCCTGGGCACAGTGGGAAGTCACTGCAACGTTTACTCAGGGTCTCCTTTGTGTTTACTAAACTCATTCTACCTTTGAGTATGAGCAGAGGGTAGATTTTGGGGTGGAGAGAGGAGGGGGCAGGAGGACTTGGGGGGGCAACTGCCGTGACCCCAGGAGGAGGGAGGTGCCGACTCAGGTGAGAGCAGGGTGGGGAGAGGGGCAGACAGACCAGTGCATGTTTGAATTTAGTGCGTTCACTGTGGCTGGAGAAAGAGGGGGAACCCCAGGACGACACGTGGGTGGTCACCGGCCCGAGTGACTGGCGTTTGGGGGCGTCACTTACTGAGAAGGGGGCACTGGGTCATCTGAGCTTCGCTGAGAACTTGCCAGGTCTGAGAGCCTGAGAGCCTCTGCCCCCCAAGCAGCTGGGGGAGCTCCTCAGGGCCACCGGGAGCTGCAGGGACCCCTGCACAGGTCACCAGCACCGACCTCGGCCTGAGGACGGACCCGGCCCAGACATGGGGGCAGCAGGAAGCCCGGCGCCCAGGGCAGCCTGGAACGAGCCCTGCCCGGACTCACAGAGGGAACCCTGAGGGGGCCCGTGATCCTTCTAAGAGCCTCACTCCCACATCCTCCATGACCCCAAACCAGCGCCGGAGGAGCCTTGATGGTCAGACCTGACAGAGCGCTTCACGGCTGCCACCGGACTTGAACGAGGCCGCCTCCTCAACAGCCTCCTCCAGGAGCCTGTGCTACAAACTGGGCGTGAATTTAGCCACAGGAACATGGCAAGATCTCAGAGGCTCGGCTTCACCAAGGACTCACTTCTCATTTGTCTGGCTCTTCTGCTTCTCAGAAGACGTGGGGCCTTCATTTCATACGATAAGGCACGTTTTCAGGGCAATTTGAAAGAAAGGAAGAGGAAAAGAGGGAGGGAGGGAGGAAGGAGAGAAACATGAGGAAAGAGCAAAGGCTGCTCGACATCAGGACGGGAATCCAAGATCCTCAGGCCTGTTGGATGCTCTGCTGACCGGGCAGCAAACGTTCAGCCAGTTCTGCTCGTTTAAATTTCTGAGACATCAGTGCTGCTTGGTGTTGGGTTTTGGGCAAACAAACATCCTCCCGTGAACCCAAACTTTGCCGCATTTTCCTTTTTGAGACATTGGTAACATCCTCAGCTCAGCACCAGAAACTCGCCTCTGGTCATAATGATCGCCAGCATAAGCTCACCTCAGACCGCGCAGCCCTGCTCTGTGCTGTTCGCGGAGCTGGGCCCCTGGAGCCGGGGCGGCCCTGCCAGGACCCATGACAGAGGAGCTGCTCTCGGCCCTGCTCCCGGTAGGGAAGGAAAGCCCAGACGCGGAGGACTTCCCCGGGCGGACAGTGGCCTGGGGAGCAGATGGGAACCCAGCGCCTCCCCGTCCACCCGCCGCTCTCTCGCCGAAGAGGCGGCCTGGGGACTCAGCTGTGTCATGTTCTGGACAAACGGGTGATTCATTCCTGGTTGGCCTCGGCCTTCAGAGGACCTGACCTGGATATAAATAGAGGGTTAGCAAGTTGGGCGGGACTGGCTTTCCTGGCTGAGTCCAACTTCTGGACAGAGTCCCGCAGGTGAGACCTATGCTGCCCCTCGGGTGCCGCGCTCCCTGCCCCCAGGCAGCCGCCCGCCCTGCAGCCTCGGGGTCAGAGCTGCGGAGGATGGACGCTGCTCCTGGCGGTGCATCCTTCATCACAGCCACAGGCCGCTGGTCCTCAAGATGCATCCCGACATCATCCAGGAGCCAAAGTCAGCCTGTGTCTAAGAACCTCAGGCCTCCTCCTGGCAAAAAGGAATTACAACCAAAACAGTGCGTTATGGAGAATGCTGTAGGGCTCCTTGATTATTACACATGGGCACGTCCACAAAACGCTGAACCATCATTGTTCGCTTTGAGCGGAGCCCCAGCTTCAGTGAATAAGTCATTTTTCTACCCTCTTCTGAGACCCTGCCTTACATCTTTCTCTTGCAGGAAGGTTGCAACACTGGGTCTCACAACTCTGCTTCCTAACAGCCCCGGATGGAAAGATAGAAATGCTGGAAGGCATTCCTCCCCTCTGATATGCACATAACAGTATGCATTTTCAAGACCCATTTTATTCCTTTGAGAAGAAAAGAGATTTCATAATATAATAGATTTGTTAGAGGTTGTTGAGGAAGGTGATAGGAATTATTCTTTTTTTAAAGCACAGTTTTGTTTCATGGCTGCAGACTATGGGGCAAATGAGAAAGGACATGAACATAACTCTGAAACAGAAGGAAAGTCACTGTTTTTTAAGGAAATATGTAAACAGTAAGAGAATGCAGAACAATATGTGTTTATGGATTCTGGATCTTGCCACAATGAAAATACTTTTTAAGAAAATATTTGAAGCATCGCTGTAAACCTTGAATGCATCGTGTTCAGATGTCTTGAATAGACATGGGACCATCAGGGAATTAACAGCAATATTTAGGAAGGAATTTAAAAACTGAACTAGAGTTCATTTTTGATTCCATAATGAGTGAGAAGAAAACATTTGGACTGTAAAAAGGAAGTCCAGACAAAACAATACTTGCTTTTAAGTTTCCAAAAAATTAATTTTATGTATCTTTTTCTGCCAAACATTAATTACACATATTGTGTTTCTTTGTCTTATAGGAAAAGATAAATGATAAAGAGCAATGAATTTTAGCCTTGGGTCAGCCTGTGAAGCCTCTGCTGGATTTCCCTGGCATCGGGGGCACATCCAGTACACTAGGACCCAAACTGAATCTTGCTGCAGTGAGAACAACATTAAGATGAGAACCTACATCAGCCCTCATTAAAAGGGAACATTTTGGGATGACCAGAGAGGATGCCCTCTGAGGGGTCTTGTAGTTGAAGTGTCCAACCAATAGGTCAGCATCTCTCAGCACTTCTCAGATCTTCACTAAGTTGGTCTTGAAAGTCAGACTATCCTGATTGCAGCTGACAGAATCCAGATAAAAATTACTAAAAAAAGGAAAAAAAAACAAAACAAAACAGGGAGGAGGGGTTATTAGCTCACGTCATTTAAAAGTACAAAGGCAACAGCTTCAGGCATGGCTAGATCCAGGTACTCAAATAATGGTATCAGGAAGTGATCCCCTTCCACCTCTTGGCTCTGCTTGTCCCTCTGTAGGCCCCATTCTCTGGCAGGCTCTACTTTCCTAGCACCTATTCACACCCTCAGCAGCCCTGGGAGAAAAATGATTTTCTACCCACAGTTTCAACAGAAGTTCCAGAAATGAGTCTTACTGAATCATGTGTTTATCCTTTATCCAATCTCTGTGGCCAAGGGCATGGAACACTCTGATGACTCAAGTTCATTCTACTGCAGAAAAAGTATCCGGACTTAAACTTTTGAAGGCTTAAGGCTTTGCTGTTTAAGAGCTGTGCCGCGGGATGGAAGGAGAAGAGAGAATCACCAGTTCCCACGTGGCCTTTTATGACCCAGCCTTGGAAGTAACCTAGCAAAACCAGCCCTCAGATTCAAGTTTAGGGGCAATAGACCCACCTCTCATGAGAGGGGCATCCAAAAACGTTGTCATGTTTTAAAACTACCACACATGGCAATCAGCTTTGCATCCTAAGATTGGCTTTTCCTCTTTTCCCACTTCACTCTTTTCAGTCCGCAAATCACTTCCCTAAGTAACCTACCTGCCTACAAGCTTTCATCTCCAGCTCTGCTTATGGGAGAAACCCAAGCGAAGATGCTATCTGTAGCCTCATTCCTCAAGCAACTAGGGGCCCTCCAGGCTTATCTGATGAAGTTTAGTTCAGATAGACATGAGTTTTACATTGAACTTGCTTCAGTTAGGATGTGTGATCGTCTTTGGGAGAAAAGCAAACTCCCCCAGGAGTAAATTTCCACCTACACATATCCGCCGCTTTCTTCCACAAGACGACTTTGTCTTGCACTTTTTAAACCTCTCCCATTCCTGGCTGCCTGCATTCCCTGAACCTCGCATCCTTTGGAAGAGCTTTTTAATGATCTTTTAATTCTTTTTCAATTTTCTGATGCATCAGCATGTGTACAAGGAGGTAAAAAATGGCTCCCTCTTCTGATTTGGCTTCGTCACCACGCAGCAGGGTCTGGTTTGACTCAAGCTGCACGGCATCTGAGTGGCCCCCTTACAAAGAAGTCCCCCGGGAGTTAGGATTTGCTTTCTCTGCTGTTGATTCATTTTACCCCCATCTACATCGAACACGTACAGTTCAAAACTGGAGGTCAAACACAGAGCTGGTTTATGTCAAAGTATTCACCATTTACTCAGGGTTATCTCAGCCTCTGCTCTCCCTCCCTTTCCCAAAAGAGGTAACCTGCAAATGTTTAGCTCCAAAGAGCAGTTTAAGCACGCTTAAAATCTTCAATGATTTAGAAGTCATTGGAAAGAAAGCCTCTGATTGATTTGCTTGATCTTACTTAGGGGAAACTATTTTTTAAAATGGGTATGTGAGGGAATTCCCTGGTGGTCCAGTGGTTAGGACTCAGCACGTTCACTGCTGAGGCCCGGGTTCAATCCCTGGTCGGGGAACTAAGATCCTGCAAGCCGCGTAGCACGGCCGAAAAAAAATTTGGTTATGTCGTAAGTTAGCGGTAGTATAAGGGCACCCAGGACACAAAGACCCCCGAAGCTCGCCAGGTGGACAGGTGAGGCACAGGACAGAGTGTCCTCGTGTGGATTGGGTTCTCATAGAGCCACCAAACGGCACTGTAGGTTGAGAGGATGCTTCCTGGTCTCTACATCAGGAAACCTGAATCAACAACATCATGTTAGGGGGAGGGATAAATTAGAAGTTTAGGATTAACACATACACACACACACACACACACTATATATATATATATATATATATATATAATAGAGAACCAACAAGGACCTACTGTATAGCACAGGGAACTACACTCAATATCTTATAATAATCTATAAGGGAAAAGAATCTGAAAAAGAATATATATATATATATATATATATATATAAATATAACTGAATCACTTTGCTGTACACCTGAAAATAACACAATGTTGTAAATCAACTATACTTCAATTTAGGAAAACAACATGTTCCCCAACCAAAAAAAACAACATCATTCTGGGCATTGACTCTGTGTCCAGAAACTCTTCTAAGGGCATGTGAGGTATCAACCCACTTATTCCTTCCAACACCCTCCAAGGAAGATACTAGTATCTTCTACTTCCAGCACAAACAGGAGAAAACTGAAGCTCAGAGCACCCGTGTGACCAGCTGGTGGGTCGTATTGCCTCACCTTGAACTCAGAACACTGACTCCAGAATATAGACCATTAACCATCCACTGCCTACATGGTCACATCGGAAGGGGCTCTGTTTGGGCAGCCAGAATTAGTAAATAAAAGTACAGGATGCCACCCAGTTAAACGATGCCCAGTTTTCCTCTAAGTAGGTACCAAATACTGCATGGCCCCGAATTTTATCTAGCAACCTTAGATTCTGTCAGACAGAAAGAAGGGGGTGCAGCTGTTGGAAGCAGACGCATGACTGACTCTCCAGTGCTGAGAACATGGCCCAGCACTTAGCTGCCAGAGAGGACCTAGGACAAAGCGAGGGCGTGGTCTGAGGGACTCATCTGGTCACCATGGAGACCCGTAAAGAGGATGATGGAGCAAGACCAAGGGGACAGAAGGAACTGCTTGAATATGTGGCCACTTCTAGAAACAAAGCAATAACCAGTATCATGGTGAGGGGGTATTTGTCATCTAAACCCACGCTGCATCTGTATAGAGTTAGGAAGGTGTTTCAAAAACTTCCTCAGACTTGTTGACTTATCCACATCCCACTTACACTATGATTTGCTTATTTCTTTCAACTCACTTTCTTTGTATAAATAAATGTATTCAAACAGAAAACTTGATGTCACACCTCTAAAAGGAAAACCGACCATCCCTTGCTATAAATTGAAGGTAACTGTGAGGATAAATACATACCTTTAAACAAACCTATCCAGATAACACCTAAAGTTATCTCCCAAGTCACAGCAGAGAAGTCATATCCATAAAGAAACATGGTTGGGGCTTCCCTGGTGGTGCAGTGGGTGAGAGTCCTCCTGCTGATGCAGGGGACACGAGTTCGTGCCCAGGTCCGGGAGGATCCCACATGCCGCGGAGCGGCTGGGCCCGTGAGCCATGGCCGTTGAGCCTGCGCGTCCGGAGCCTATGCTCCGCAACGGGAGAGGCCACAGCAGTGAGAGGCCCGCGTACCACAAAGGGAAAAAAAACAAAAAAGAAACACTGGTTGAACAAAAAGGTTATCAGGCATAAACATTTTTATGACAAAATATTCATTTTGTATTTTAATTTGACTCCTTAGGAAATCTGATTATAATTTTAACTCTGTTGAGTCATTCTTGAGTAATCACTTAAAAATCTTAACTCTAGAAACTCAACTAGCTAGAAACACCTGAACCCAGATGAGCCCTAAAATTCCAATATGGCAGTCACTTCCCAGGTTCGATTCTCCTTTAACGGGTGTCTCAGGAGTTGCTGTCTGGGAGAACCTACTGCCTCAATCCAATGAGAATCATCTGGGATGTCAGCACTGAAGTCAGTTATGAGGTTATTTGGGTTCCTAGTTAAAGGTACACTAAAGTGGGGGGAGGGAGTGGTTCTGTGATATATCCAATAATTGGTCCAGTCCTGCATACCTCTGTAATAGGGTTACACACAGACACCTTCTGCCATATATTGGGTTGGCCAAAATGTTCATTCTGTTTTTCTGTACGATGGCTCTAGTAGCACTTAGTTGTCTTTAATTCATCTGAAACGATTTTGTTAGACTGTATTTTGACAGCTGTCATATCAGCGTGCATTAAAAAAAAAAACCTTAAAACTGGTGAATTTTTGTGTAACATTTTAATATTAAAACTGGTGAATTTTTGTGTAACATTTTAATATTGAAGATGGAAGAAAAAAGCAACATTTTCAGCATATTATGCTTTATTATTTCAAGAAAGGTAAACACGCAAATGAAATGCTAAAAGAAGATTTGTGCAGTGTATGGAGAAGGTGCTGTGACTGATCGAATGTGTCAAAAGTGGGTTCCAAAGTTTCGTGCTGGAGATTTCTCTCTGGACGATGCCCCATGGTCTGGTAGACCAGTTGAAGTTGATAGCGATCAAATTGAGACATTAGCTGAGAGCAATCAACGTTATACCACGTGGGAGATCGTCAACATACGCAAAGTACCCAAATCAAGTGTAGAAAAACATTTGCACCAGCTTGGATACATGAAATCGCTTTGTTGTTTGGGTTCCACATAAGTTAAGTGCCAAAAACCTTCTTGATCATATTTCCACATGTGATTCTCTACTTAAAGGTAACAAAAATGTTTCATTTTTAATAAAGTTCTTTCACATCTTTTTTTTTAAAGATTTTTTTGATGTGGGCCATTTTTTAAGTCTTTATTGAATTTGTTACAATATTGCTTCTGTTCTATGTTTTGCCACAAGACATGTGGAATCTTAGCTCCCCAACCAGGCATCCAACCCGCACCCTTTGCACTGGAAGGTGAAGTCTTAACCACTGGACAATGAGGGGAGTCCAGAAAATGTTCCTTTTTTAAAACAAATGGTGACGGGTGATGAAAAGTGGATACTGTACAACAATGTGAAATGGAAGAGATCGTGGGGCAAGCGAAATGAACAACCACCAACCACACCAAAGGCCGGTCTTCATCCAAAGAAGGTGATGTTGTGTATATGGCGGGATTGGAAGGGAGTCCTCTATTATGAGCTCCTTCCGGACAACAAACAATTAATTCCAACAAGCACTGCTCCCAATTAGACCAACTGAAAGCGGCACTCGACAAAAAGCAACCAGAATTAGTCAACAGAAAATGCACAATCTTCCATGAAGATACCACAAGACCGCATGTATCTCTGATGACCAGGCAAAACCTGTTCCAGCTTGGCTGGGAAGTTCTGATTCATCCACCGTATTCACTAGACATTGCTCCTTTGGATTTCCATTTATTTCAGCCTTTACAAAATTCTCTTAGTGGAAAAAATGTCAGTTCCCTGGAAGACTGTGAAAGGCACCTGGAAAAGTTCTTTGCTCAAAAAGATAAAAAGTTTTGGAAGATGGAATCATGAAGTTGCTTGAAAAATGGCAGAAGGTAGTAGAACAAAAGGGTGAATACGTTGTTCAATAAAGTTCTTGGTGAAAATTTAAAAATGTGTCTTTTATTTTTACTTAAAAACCGAAGGAACTTTTTGGCCAACCCAATACCTCAGCAGTGTCTCCCACGTGAGCAGGGCGGACATCCCCAACCTACTCGCTTTGAGTTGGGCTGTGTAACTTGCTTTGGCCCATGTGGGCAGACTTCGTGTAGCCCATGACTGAGCAGAGGTTCTACATCTGCATGACTTGCAATGGCCTCCTGTACTCTGCCCTCCCACATATGAGCATGTCCAGGCAGCTGCTCCTCTTACAGCCAGAGTCCCAGAGCAACAGACAGATGAGGCTGAACTGAGACCATCCCATTGCCTGTAGCCAAGCCCAGCTGGTCAGCAGCCTGAGCTACAGATGACCAGACAAGGCTGGCCAAGATCAGCCAGACCACAGTCAACACCAAACACCCTTGAGTGTGAAAAGAAAGGTTTATACATCACTGAATTTTGAGCTGGTGCATTACACATCACTGAAGTGGTAAAAACTGGTTAATATAACTTCTTAATTGGAAAATGGGCCTTTCCTCATCTGCCCTTCCTGGAAGCTGGCTCCAAACTGGTCCCTCCCGCCACAGATAAACAAAAGCCCTGGGCGGTGTGCACCTTCCCAGGAGGGTTTGCTCTTGCCATCAATGGGACAAACTACAGGTCATCTCGGTTTTTCTCAACCCTTCTACCTCAAAGCAGGTCAGCCAGGTTCACAAGCTATCTCCCTTGGGCCAGGCAGTGTCCAGTGACCTCCCCCTCCACTGGATGACCCAAGAAGGAAAAGATCAAGGAGAGAGAGGAGGTTCCCCAGCCCACTCCATCCCCGTCTTCTTGCTCTTTGCTCCCCAAATAAAGAACTCAGGAACATTTCCACCCTGATCATCTGAGACAAGACAGAGATGGGTGTAGAAATGAACGTATCCATTAGGTGCTGTTCACAGACCCACTTCACTTTTTGTGAGAGGCTGTAATTAGACTGCTGTGATTTTTCAAGTAAGGAAAATGTTAAATGGAAGCGTGTCAGCTGGTTAGAAAAGTTACCCAAAATAACATCACAGGGAACGGATCTTTTGATAAAATATTCCTAAAGGGTTTTAAGCTATAAAATATTTTCTACCCCCAGATTCGCAGCTTTTGCCTCCCATTTCCAGATTTCCAGATTGACATTCCAAAATGTTTTTTTTTTTTTATGTTGCAAAATGTGCTTACTGCTTCCCTTCCCCCTCTGTGGAAGTGCCTCTTTTGCATTTTGCACTTAATTTTAAACCTGAGACTGATAACTTTTTCAGTGCTGAGTCACTGGTATAGAAATGGCCCAATTTTCAGCTCTCCAGGCAGAGATATGGGCTCTGGAACCAGTAGAAAAGCAACTTTCAGCATATCCCCTAAGAGACGAAATACAACAAATCCTGCTGGTCAGACAAATCTCTGATGCTCTCTGAGAATGATTCTTCTTTTGTAGCTTTTCCTGGTGACAGAGAAAGGGAGTCTTTCTGGCCACCTGTCAGAATCTCAATGAGTCAAGAAATATTTAATAAGTGTCCGGGGAACATTTTAGGGGTTATGAAAGAAACACAGGAGAAACCTCTCTCTTCAGGGAACCCACAGGATTTAGACGAAGATGAGATTTTAAAACCTACAAGAAGGACGTGTGTGTGTCTGTTGTCCCTGTGCCAGAGTGACATAAAAATGCAGCTTCCCGGAGCCTGACCTCCAGAAAAGTGCTTCCATTGTGAACTGTGTTTTAATGAAGTATCCTTGCTTCCCCAGCTGGACCACAGATGCCACGACTTCAGGGTCTAATGTGTGATGGTCTTAGAAGCAACTACCGCCTCTTGAATCCAAGAATAAGAAGTCCTCAGTCAGTTCTGACCGACAACTTAATGAACGATTCTAGAAAGCCCGAGAAGACAGACCTCCATGTGGGCTGCAGGAGTTTTAAAGGAGAAGTCTTCATTTCAGGCGGAATCGTAATGTTCCCTTGCGCAGGGGTTATATCTTCTCAGAAGCTGACACGACTTTCAAGCATGAGACCCAGGAGTGAAATATGATGTATGTTTCCTGTCGAAGCCAAGAGTGACCTGAATATAAACCTGGGCCGGGCTCTCAGTTTGTGCCTGGACTTGAAAAGGCCCCGTCCCTAACAGTCTGAAACGATCTGTAGTCTCCAATAGAGGAAAAAGTGGAGAAATCTTTCAATATGAACGTTTGGAGGCCCTACACACACACACACACACACACACACACACACACACACACACACACACACACGCTCTTAGACATGTCTCCATCCTGAGTTGATCTGAGCAGAAATTCCAGGCTCCAAAGGGAAGCTCTGAGGCCAGAAGAGCTGTCGGGCAGTGGGCATGGGTAAACCAGGCAGCTGCCAATTCCTTCATTTATACCGTACAGACCTGGCAGCAAGAGGATGTAAGCGGACCGAGAAAATTAATACAGAATAAGGAGAACCGTAGAATGACGCATGTTTGGTCGGTGCTGAGTGTGCGTCCAAGTCAACACGCCTACATCACTGCCCTCCTCTTCCCACCGCCCTGTTCACTAACCTCCAGACCACCTGAAGTCTCCCTCTTAAAGCACCACCTGCTCTCCCAGCTCCCCAAAGCCTGCCCCCATCGCCCCTGCTGGCGCCCTCCCCGCTGTGGGTCCCAAGGTCCGGCTGGGCCTGGAAGGGACACTGTTGTCAGGACTCCTGGCGGCGGGTTGGGGTACCAGAACACAAGATGTGGGAAGACTCACAGGTCCTATGAGCGGGTCGCTCTGCATCTTCCCTGTCCTCTGCCCAGGCCCACCTCTGCTCTTCCTGGCCCAATGATGCTGCATCCTGGCAACTGGCCCGTGAGAACTCCCTCTCCTGAGCTCCCTGCCCTCTAGGGTTTGATCAGGGTCCGCCTGCGGGAGGCACGCTGGAGGTGAGGGCAGGAGGAGAGGGAGGTCCTGTGTCCCTTGCCCACAGGCTCCCTGCTGTGCCCAGAGTGGCTGTAGCCCCTGTGGGCAGCCCGTCCCCGGCCCGGCTCTCCCTGGGCTCCCCAAGCCCTCTCCTCTCTCCTCCTGCCCCGTCAGACCCAGGGGCACCAGCAGCTACTCTCTCCTGCTGTTCCCTGTTGCCTCCATCCCTGAAGAGTTCCCTTAATTCTGCTTGAAGCCCCCCAGAGCGAGCCTCTCTTTCCTGCAGGCGCCGTGACCGATAGAAAGTGTTGGACCAGAGCCCTGGAGACCGTCAGTCACGGAGACTCCTGTCTGATCCAGGGGGCTCAGCACGAGGCGGGAGCCCGAGTCTGCAGAAGCCAGCAGCGCCCCAAGTGGCCTCCACGTGCCAGCCCTGGGCCTCATTGGCCCTGTGCACCCCAAGCCCTGGGACACCCAGAGCCACGGTCGGCCCCAGGACTGTGCTCCTGCAGTTGAACCATCTGGAGAGTAGTGGTGAGGGGCTCGGGCTCGACACCCACACTGTGTGACTGTGTGGCCATCACTGCCCTCTGTGGCCTCAGTCTCCTCCTCTGTAACGTGGGTATCATGGCGGGGAGGCTTAACTGAGGTGTTTCAGGCACAGTGCTCGGTTCTGGGCCTGCGTCAGGACCAGCTCTGTAACCCAAGCTCTGGTTATTCCCTCGTGTCTGGGGCTCACCCTGGATGGCTCAGGCCTCGTTTCTTCCAGCCGTCACTGCACACATGCTGCAGGCTTCTTCCCGGCAGAGGACACACGCACATGCACACTCACACTCCCGTGCATACGTGGAGCTTGTAGCCGCCATAGTGGACAGTGCAGGTCTCGCCTGTCTTCTCATCTTCCTCTGCTCCCCTTCTAGTTGGGGGTGTCTCAGCCCCCTATGACTTCAGGGTCCCCATCCACGCAGGGGACCCTACCCACACCCAGCCCAGACGGCTCCCCTGCTGAGGACCTACATGTCCACACGGGGGCCGCACAGGGGCCTCCAACCCAATTCAATGAGCTCACGCCAAACGCGGCTTCTTGGATGTCCCCACCTCAG
Source organism: Globicephala melas (assembly GCF_963455315.2). NCBI lineage: Eukaryota > Metazoa > Chordata > Mammalia > Artiodactyla > Delphinidae > Globicephala > Globicephala melas. The sequence continues at coordinate 73,800,020 of NC_083328.1, forward strand.
GGAGCGGTGACTCCAGCCCCCAGGTCCTGGCAGGATCCTGGCTGTGTCTCCTCTCTCCTGTTTCTTCCTCGCATCTCAAACTCTGCCGTCAACTCTGCTGCATTCCCTCTATATCTGCCGTCACCCTCCAGCTCAGGGGACTGTCCTCTGTCACCCACAGGACCATCTCACCCCTGTCCCCCACTGCCACCCATCCCCCACACCACGGACAGAGGGGCCTGGTAACATCCCTGCTTAGCCCTCACTGAGACCTCCCCGCCGCTCCCCCAGACCCTCCCAGCTCCCTCACTGGCTCACCAGGCCCTGCATGACCTGGCCTCCGTCTGCACCCCAGCCCCAGCCCCCACCTTCTTCCCTCACCATCCTCGTCCCCAATCCTTTGCTTCAGTCACAGTGAACTTCATTCCCTTTCTTAAACTTGCTGTACCGTCTTGGCCTCTGGGCTTTTGCACGTGCTGTGCCCCCTGCCTGGAATTCCTTTCTCTCGCTCTTTTTACCAGACTGAAACCTTTACTCACCGGAGAGGCTCCAGCTCAGCCATCTCGCCCCCTGGAAGACTTTACTGGGTGATGTCTCCCCGTCCTGCTCCCCAAACACACAGGACCCCCTAGGGGCCACTGCTGGTCACTTTCTTTGTTGCCGTAGCAAAGGACGGTGGCCGCCTGGTCCATTCCCAGGACAGTGCTAGTCACGTGGTGGGTGGGCCTCAGCAAACGTTTTTTTGGTACAGAGGAGTTATTTCATCTGTCTTCTCTCCCCAGCTGGATCGAGAGCTCGAGGAAAAGGACTGCGGGTCATGTTCTCTGAGTCCCCCCCCGCCACATCCCCCAGCTCACCGCCACCACACATTTGACCAAGTGACCAATGGGATCAGCCCCTGCCACGTCCACATTGACTGCTTCCTTCTAATCATGGTGAAAATAAATATCTAAAGGCAGCTTCGAAAACCGGACAGAAAAGGAATGCAGGCGGGACACTCAGGGGGCACATGGCTGAGCGAACTGTGATCACAGCCCGATGTCATCATCCAATCCTGTCCAAACTGAAAGTGATTTAAGAGTTGGGGGCATCTGAGCAAATGCCTTAACCTGTGGATATTTCTCTCAAGGCAACGCTCCAGAAAGGGGGAGATGCTGCCTTTCTGAAGCGGGTCACGGCCAGGCAGCCCAATCAGAGAGAAACATGCTCGCTGCTTCTCTCTCCATCTTCTCCAGTCTTGACTGGATTATGGAGAGATGATTGTGCCGTGGAGAGGAGTGGGGAGAGGCCCAAAAGTCAGCCGAGCCCAGGGCCTCTTCAAAAACATACTAGTCACTCAAGTCCTGGAGGCGATGGGTATTGATTTCTCCTCCAGCTAATGTGCTGGGACTCAGAGCCCCAGCTCCGGAGGGATTAACGTGAGCCACCTTTGGTGCCCTGGTGTGGCTCTGACTGCTCCAGGGACCTGCTGAAATCTGGGCCTGGGGTCTTTCTCGGCCTGTCAGGGGTCCTCCCCACAGATGGGGGCAAGGACTGGCCCAGTGGTCAGGTGGGCACAGAGGCAGTGGATGATTGCCGACGTCCTAGTGCTCAGGACCTGCAGCTCAGCCCCCGCTTGAGGTTGGCTCAAGCTTTCTCCTGTCCCTGGAGCTCAGTCTTCCTATCAAACAAATGGGTAGATTACCATCCATCCCTTGGGTTATATCAAAGAACAGCTGAAGGAATCTTGAGGTCTGGGGGAGTGGGGTTCACAGAGGAGTCGTGATGCAGGTGCAGAGTGTGAAAACCCCAGAGCCCCGGCTGCATCCCAGAGTCAGAGCCACTTGGTGAGATCACCTCTATTCGTCCTTCAAAACAGACAGCCACTAAGTGGAGAAACGGGAACCTCTTGCCCATCCTTTGAATCTCAGTCCAGGGCTGTTTCCAATAAACCGTGGCTATGCACCAAACTTCAGGGCTAGAGTCTCTTCAATCATGCCGCTTCAATGTAGACAGAAGGTCCTGGTTAATACAGGCATACCTCTTTTTACTGTGCGTCTCAGATATTGCATTTTTTTTTTTACTAACTGAAGTTTTGTGGCAACGCTGCAGAGAGCAAGTCTATTGGCACCATTTTTTCCAAGAGCATTGCTACTTCCTGTCTCTGTGTCACATTTTGGTAATTCTCACAATATTTCAAACCCTCCACCAGGGAAAAGATTACGACTTGCTGAAAGCTCAGATGATGGTTGGCATTTTTTAGCAAAAAAGTAGTTTTTAATTAAGGTACGTACTTATGTTTAGACATAACGCTATTGCACACTTAATAGACTACAATATAGTGTAAACACAAGTTTTATAAGCACTGGGAAACCAAAAAACTCATGTGACTCGCTTTATTGCAACGTTCACTTTATTGAGGGTGGTCTGGAACCAAACCCACAATATCTCTGAGGTCTGCTTGTAACAACAATAATAACCAACAATAATAACTGTCTTAGTAATGATTGTCTTAGTCCAACTTCCCCAGGAAACAGACAGAGATGAGGAAAAACGTTATGTGCTAAAGCATAGGGGAGGGCGATCCCAGGATGCAGGAGGGAGGGGAAAGGACAATGAAGCAGGGAAGGAAGACAAGAACGTACAAATAGGATCCCAGCTGGACACAGATCTGGGCTGGCCCCATCGCTGGGTCTTCCTGGCCGTCCTCGGACCTCCTGTGTGCACTGTTGTAAGAGACTCTAGGGGTGGGACAAGGAAGGGTAAAAAGTAGGGGTAACCACCTTTTGGACAGCTCCATGGGCACTGCTCCCACGGAGTACCGTGTCGGTGGTGCAGCTGGAGCCCTTCAACATGGTTACCCCACGAAACTCAGTGCCCTCAGGGACCAGGTGACCACATGAACAAATGAATACAGAGAGGGGAGGGGACTGAGGCAAACTGGGGGGCCCGGGTCCCCTCTAAAGGAGCACTTGCCACTCAGCTCCAGCCCACTGTTGCTCTGGAAGAACCCGGGACTGCATTCTACAATATTACCATTTTTCAATGAGTGCCTGAAACTGGGACTTTTTTTCTCTGTTTTAACTTAATATATCTGCCTTGACTGTGGGCCATTAGATTACTTTTTCTCATGTAATTTCTTTTAATCGAGGTAGAATTCATACACCATAAAATTCATCATTTTAATTTATGTTGTAACACTTCATTCCTTTTCATGGCTGAATATTATATCAAATGGATATTCCACATTTGTTTGTTCATTCGTCAATCGGTGGACAGTCCTAAGCCCCTTAATGAGAGATTTTGAAACCTAACACTCAGCTGCCCCTTCCACATGAGTGCGAGGCTGGCTTTAGAGCACGGCTGTCCCCTAGTGTGGAATGAGACGGCCACAAGCATTCATCAGCATTGGCTGACCTCTCAGGTGCAGAGGTGCGACAGCTAAAAAGTTTCTCGGTGATGCAGGAATGGCATTGGTCCCATTTCAAAGACCTACGTCTTGGTCGTTGATTTTGCAGAACGATTTGCAGGAGCAGTTCTTCTGGTCCTCTCGGTCCCTGCCCAGGGACAGCGTAGGTGTGCCGTACCCCGCACTCAGCCCCCCACCGCCCCCCAGCAGGAGAGGCGAATCCCTGGCTCGGAAGCATCTCCAGTGACTGACGTATGGAGTCCTGAGCTTGGGCTCTGAAAGTCACCACAGGGGCTGTGATGTTAACCACACCCATTACTGAAGACAGAGGGGAGGGGTTTCTCACAGCCCTAAATCTTCCTCCTCTGAAAGGGGCATGAATTCTCCCAGTCTTTCGCTCTGGTTTATATCAGATCCAGAGGCACAGGTTGATTCTAACGGAGGCTGAGTGAGCTGGGGGAGGTCAGGGTAATGCCTGCATCTTTGGAGGCTGGTGAATGACTGAGCACACAGAGAGCCACCACCTCCAGCTCTAGCACGGCGCCAGGGATGCTTATTCACGCTGCCCCCTCTAAAGCCCTTGCGTCACTGCCTTACCTGCACTCGCATCAACATATCACCTTCAAAACACTGTCACAAAGGCATCGTTTTTGGAGAACGGGCTCGGGGAAGAAGTGATCCCCCATATTCGCCTGCCTCAGCTCTATTTCCCATAGAGTCCTCGTTTCAGAACAAATCAGCGTGTGATTAGAATCTCACCACTGATGAATCCCAAAAGCTCACTTAGAAACAGGACTGTGTGGAACTCAAGAGGACAACTGCCATATTCTCTGAGGGCTGAAGACAATTTTCTTCCTTGTCCCACAGCACATGGGGAGCTAACGGATAGAGCTGCGGATTGCCAGAAAATAGGCGGCCCCTCTGGGACGGGAACTCTGCACTCGCCGAGCTTGGCACCGTTCATCGGGGCGAGCTTGTCTCTTGGGTGTAACATCCAAGTTGGCTGCTTGGCTGCCTGCTCTTCAGTTAGTTCCCTGAAACAAATTCCCTAAAACTGACTCTGTTGAGTCCCATTCCAGAACTTGCCATCATTTCTAAAGTGTACAAATCTCCTTATGAAATTTTTAAATTGGCCACCAGCATCACGTTTTTGCAGCCACCCCATGACAAATTTCACAGGTTTCCAGACCTGCATTGATCAAAACTGAAAAGATCTGAGCTTAAAATCAAAAGAACCGAATTATCTTGCTCTCCGAAGCTTAGAGAAGCATTTAATTGGGATAAAGGTTGTATGGAAATCAAAGCTTTTTTGCAGTCATTTTATTTTATGCATTTGTAGGGACAAAGGTAAGTGCTCAGTTGAAAGGGAACTAATGGATTGGTCACATGGTCATTCTGCAAGCATTTGTTAAACAGCTAGTCTATGCAAAACACTGTTAGGTGTGATGAAGTGTGCAAAGAGATATAATGCGATTCCATGAAATGAGGCAAATCATGACGAGTTCCTGCTAGAAGATCGAGAATCCTGTAGACTCTGAGACACACGCAGATCTGATCTCTGTAGGGACGATGCGGCAAAGTAGTGCACCCACTAGGCACCTCTAATAAAGGCTTTGCGCTAATTAGGAGATGAGGTAGCGTTGGACGCAGGCGAAGATGGGAAATGCCTTCATTTCCTGCAAGTTCACTCAAGGCGACTGGGGTCCTGGTGTGAGAATCTTGGGGTGAGCACTCCTGCTGGGTTCAGAGCCCTCGGGACAAAGCCGGCTCTGCCCCCTGTGAACATGCAAAGGACCTAGAAACAGTCTGTGCCTTGGTTTCCTGATCTCCCATAACTGGGCACTTGGACTAATTTGTAGTGAGACAGTGCATGTCCAGAGCTGCTGAGAGCTGTGTCTGGAGCACAGAGGGGACAGCTGTGGTGGCTGTCACTACTGCAGGGTCATGGCATATGTGGGTTTCCACTGGTTCACCCATGCAGGCCCCCCTTCCTGGTGAGAGGGTCCCACAGGACGCCCAGTGCCTGAGGCTAAGGCTGTGTCTGTGACCAGGAGGTGGAAACTGAAGGCGAGGCTGGGAAGTCGGTCCTGGGCCCCAAGGTGCCCAGAAACCCAAGCCGGCACCTCCTGCCTTGGAACTTCTGACCCAGGACAATGGCTCCTTTGATTGGGTCTTTATTTCCTGTCCCAGAGCCCCTGAAGTCCCCAGCTCATCGCTACTCATCCAGCAGGTCTCAGCTCAGATGTCACCTCCTCAGAGACTCCTTCTCGGGCTCCTCAGGGTTGGGGACACTGTCCTGGGGGCTCTGGACCATCACCCTGAGTCATACTCCATTGTGGACAAGCCCAGGGGACAGGGCCCCTTCCCCACTGCGTTGCCCACAACCGGTACATGGCAGGGCTCGGGCGGGTCCAAGCTGAGGGACCGAGGATGGAGGGGTGCCAGGGGAGTGATGACAGGGGCCCCGCAGGACATGACTGGGCTCCAACCCCTCGTTCGTTCTGCCCCTCAGCCCTGGGCAGGGGGTCTCTGTGTGTTGATTTTCCAAGTTTCTGTCACTAAGAAGCTCTAATCAAGCCCTTCTACCCTCTTTCCCTCTGTCCATTCTCCTGCCTCCTAGAGGACCAGGCCACCCCCTCACCCAGAGCATCACTTCCCACCCGAGAAACCCCCAAAGGAGATTTCAGGACAAGCAAATGCACAGCGTCCACCTGACTGTTTTCCTGGGACCGTTTTCCATCCTGCTCATGGGTGACCCTCTGCCCCTCCTGCGGTTCAGCACTAACTCCCCCGGTCTCCTGGGGGAAGACTGGAGCCAGGGGTCCAGCACTACTGGGGCTTCTCAGACTCTAGTGAGACTCTGGACCCCCTGGAGGGCTTGTTAAAACTCAGATGCCGGTCCCAGCTCAGAGGTTCTGATTCAGTGGGTCTGGGGTGACGCGTGAGGATTGGCAATTCTAACAGTGTCCCGGGAGGCTGATGCTGCTAACCTTGGAATGACACCCCGAGAACCACAGCTCTCCACTAAGCCTGTCCACCTGAGACAGGGGCATGAGTCTCTCTCTGCCTCACTCAGGACCCCCTCCTGCCTCAGGCCCTTTGCACCTGCTGTTCCCTCTGCTTGGGGAGCTCTTCCCAGGGCTTGCTCACCTCCTCCGAGAGGGCATCCCTGCCCACTTATGCGACTTTGTCCATCAGTTCTATTTCCTGTCTAGCAACTCTCACCTCCCTACATGTCAGACAATGGTTGGTCCAATGGCTATTGCTTGTCCTCCAGACTAGAAAGTGACCTCCGTGAGAATGGGGACTTTGTTTGGTTCCCTGCCCTGTCCCGGCACCCAGAGCAGTGCCCAGCAGGGACGGGTGCTCAGTAAATACCTATTAGTAAGTGACTCAGGGCAGAGCCCTGCTCTCTAATTTCATAGGTCGCTCTTTCTCCTGTTGATTTTGAATGGTGTTTCCTACATCACCCACTTCTTTATTGATTCTTAGATCATAGAGCCTCGGAAAACTGCTGGGCAAAAAACTCTCGTTTTCAAAAAGGAAATTAGATGGTGGCTTCCCTTGTGTGGGGAAGGGTATGAAAGGCCCCTCCCCCACCTGAGAAGGGACATTCAGCCCTGCAGTTGCCAGGGGTTCAGGCTCCACGCAGGGCCCCGCAGTGATTGCTCTCATTCATTTATTCTTCCCTTTTCTGACTCTCAGCAAGCCAGCCGCTCTCTCCTGACTTTCATTTCCATCCACTTAAGTGGAGAAAAATTAAAAAGAAATGAAATGCACTTAAGAGAATGCCTTGAAAGGTTAGCGGACCACCCAGGGGAAGAGAATGGGCTCCTTTTGGGGTCTTTGTGATTATCAGTTATTTACTGAGCCCTGATTATGTTCCCAGCGGCCATCAAGACATAAAGGAGACAGGGTCCCTGCCCCGGGGGCTTGCCAGGGGGAAGGGACAGTTTGTGGGGCTAAAAAAAATGATTATCGAAACAGGTTCGTTTTGTGCGATGCACAGCAAGCCAAAATGCTAAGACACTGAGGTCTGCAGCGAAGAGAGTTCAGTCACAAGGCAGGCAAGCACAGAGACGGGAGAACAAATCTCAGATCTGCCTCCCCAAAGGCTAGGGTATGGGGTAATGAATAAAGCAGGAGGGCGGTCTGAGCATGGGGAGCGTGGGGAAAGGTGACTGGAAAAAGGTGCAGCAATTATCATTCTGTGCAGGTGTAACTAAGCTACCGGCCTCTGCACCACCCGAGGGTGGAGTTTTCAGCCCTCTGACATCAAAAGCTCATGGAGGGACTTCCCGGGTGCGCAGTGGTTAAGAATCTGCCCGCCAATGCAGGGGACACAAGTTCGAGCCCTGGTCTGGGAAGATCCCACATGCCGCGGAGCAACTAAGACTGTGCGCCACAACTACTGAGCCCGTGCGCCACAACTACTGACCGTGCTCCACAGCAAGAGAAGCCACCGCAATGAGAAGCCCTCGCACTGCAACAAAGAGTAGCCCTCGTTCGCCACAGCTAGAGAAAAGCCCATGCACCGCAACGAAGACCCAACACAGCCAAAAATAAATTAATGAATTTATTTTTTAAAAAAATGGTCACGGAGCACGGACATTGGCGCATGCCCAGTTGGTGGATCAGTGGTCCTATCCAGTCTTAACAAGCTCAGCTTAAAATATGCAGAGCTGACTCCAAGTTCCTGGAAAACAACTCAAGCAAACATCTTATTATTTAGGATATATGCTGCTTGGAGGACATGTCAGTCTTAAAATGACCTGGATTAGTGAAGGCAGGTGAAATGGATTTGACTAATCATCACAGCACGATTTCAAAATGTTCCAGCTGAAAAGACAGTGACGTGTGACTCAAGCCTGCTCTATGCCTTTATTATCCCTTTATTTTTGATGATGTCCTTTTATTTTCTGATATAAAAGGTAATAGAAAGTTTATAAAATACTCCTATAAAGTAGAGAAAAAATAAAACTCAACTCCAGTATTTTCTGCACATACAGTCTACTCGGTTTATAAATTTAGAATTTAGTGTGAATATGCAGTCTTCAGATCCTCCCTTGACTTACCTCACAGTATATTGTATACATTTCTCTGCACCATAAAATCATCTTTAGAGACATCAATGTTAATAGCTATGAAATATTCCATCACATAGATATACAATGATTCCTCTATTGCTGGACTGTAAGGTTGGTTTTTGCATTTCCATTATCTTTTTTGTTTGGGGTTAGTATAACTAACATGGCCGTGAACATCCTTAGTTAGGAATCTTGAGTCATTCTTGAGATAATTTAAGTTCCAAATGGGGAAGAAGAAAAACCGAAGCCCACACTGGACATAAATCCCAGGTACTCTCAGGGCTCTGTTAGCAGAGGGGAAGGTGGGTGTGAAAATGCTTGTGGCCACCCAGGAGCCACACCTGGGCACCGGGTTCTTCCCCAGGACATCATCCGGGGCTGCTTCTCAGGTGCAAGCCCAGCACAGGGTGCAAGTGCCTGCTGGACCTGACCTTTCAGTCCACAAATCACTGGGCCATGGGAAACTCTAAATAATTTTAAAATGGAGCATCTCGGGGTGTTCTTCTTATTTTCTAGTTCAGTATAAGAGAGTGTCTGTTTGGGGGCAGACCAACGGGGCTCTGAGCTCCACCCAAGAACAGAAGCTCCACTGAGGCAGAAACAAGCCTCTGGCTCTTGTGTCTCCACTGAGAGAGGATGGAGGGGACAGGGGCCTCCTCAGAGCCACTAGTGGGGAGTCGGCCTCACCGGGGACACTTCTCTCTCCCACTTACGCGCAGCAGACAGAAGAATGTTTAAAACTGACATGTCAGCAAGGCTCTTTGTTCTATGCAACCAGCTCATATATATTTTGAAGCTCATTTTGATTTAATATGAAAGCATGAACTTTCAGCCTGAGAGCTTAATACTGAATTGGTCCTTTTATGGAATTGTCCGTGAATGACTTTTCACAAGTTGTCTTTTCCTCTTTCCTAAGCTGCTCTGGCCCTGGCTCTGCATCTAAGGAGAAAAATGCACCATCTTTGCCACAATTTCTACTTCTGGAAAAAAAAAAAAAAAGTTTCCCCATGGCTTTATAGTCCTTAGGCCCCTTGTCGTGGATCCTGGGTGGAAGAGCCATTTTGACTGGACATGACACCATTTTCTTTAATCCATGACTCCTGAAAGTTCAGGTGAGTATGAGTCAGGAATCTTTGCAAAGAGTAGAAATACAACTCAGCTTAGCTTTAAGGAAAAAAATTTTTAAGAAATGCATTGGTTTCATGACACTGAGAAGCCAACCCCGTAGCACCACTGGGGGAAGCACTTGGTCGTGGGCAATTTCTGCCGTGTCTTTCCTGATCCTAACAGGCAGGAGCTTTGCCCCCCGCCTTCGGCCCCAAAGATGAGCAGTGATGCTGCTGCTGCTGATTCCTTAATAATAAACTCCACGGCGAGTAGAGTCATCAGGAGGGGTCACAGCTGGATTCCCTCCAGCAAAGACCTCAGGGTGAATGAGAAAAGAGAGCGATGTATGAGCGGAGGGGCGGACCACCCCTGCTGTTGGCTGGTCGCTGGCTGCCTCTAGGACTGACAAAGGCTTAGTGGAAAATGGTTGGTAAAGTAGAAAACGAACGGACATCATGATGTCTGAAAGGCTTTCTCAGCATTAGTGGGATTTGATGAGCCCTTGAATATCTGATCAGAGAAAAATGAAACAAACAAACGGGGCACATGATGGTAAAGCTCCATGAACACAGAAAAGAAGGTGCCGGTGCCTGTCCCCTGGAATGCGTGCCAACACAAGACAGCAGTCAGGGACGTGCTGTCTAATGTGAAGATGCTCGGGGGCAGTGGGACGTGTGGCGTGGGGGGGAGAAGATGGGCTCCTTCCCTGGTGCTGAGGGCAAGTGGTGTGGATGCTCCGAGGGCTGCAGTGTGTTCACTCACAGGGGTTTGTATCCGTTAGCTATCGTCCCAATTAAGCTGCATAACAAACCGCCCCCAAACTCAGTTGCAAACAACAATAAGCATTTATTTCTCATTCTCATGTCTACACGTCTGCTGGGGTTCATCACATCCAGGCCGGGCCTGGCTTTACTTGGTTTCAAGCTAAGGGTCGAGTCCGGGTCTGTCCACGAGTCTCTCATCTTCCCAGGACCAGTGACACCAGAGGCATATTCTTCTCATAGAGAAGGTGGAGCACAGGAGGTCAGGACCAGCTGGGCAAGCACATTCAACCCTCTGCCCACATCCCATCAGGCAGAGCGAATCACATAACCAAATCCAACCTCAACGAGACAAGAGACTCCACATCTAGAGGGGAAAACTACAAAGTCACGTGACAAAGGGCAAGGATCCAGGGAAGGGAGGGTGAAGAATTAGGACAATGATGCCCAACAATGCAACTTCCCATAGGCGTGAAAATCCCCATCCTGGGCGTATTTCCAGGGAAACAGAATTCTGGACGCGGGGTTTTGGAGCAAGTGATTTCTTTTCTCCCTGATGAAATTTCCACATCTGTAAAACAGAGGTAATGATGTCACATAAAATCATCTCACATAAGTTTGTTTAAAGTTTAAACAGTGAATCCCAGCAAAGTGCTTACAACAGAGGGGCAGATGTTAATATTAGCTATTAGCATTTCTGTTAATGCTCAAAGTTGTAGAAATTCCCTTGAGCATCTCGTTAGAAAATCACTCTCCTGACAATTTACATTTTCCTTTCTTTAATGTGAGGAAAACCTGATTGTCACGGGGTGGAATACGCCCTCTGAGGAGGGTGCAGAAGAAGGCGGGGCCCTGTGGAGTCACACAGTCCTGGGTCGCAGTCCCACCCCTGCCACGAGCAGCTGTGGATCTCAGCAAGTCACGCGGCCGCTCAGAGCCTGGCTTCCTCGTCTGTAGAATGGGGATCATCTCGGGCTCCTGTGTCAGGATGAAACTCACTGAGGTAGAAAGTGCTCAGCGCAGGCCTGGCCTGTAATGAGTGATGCCGGCGGCAGGGAGAGCGCTGAGGGAGGAGTTGGGGCTGGGACCTCGGGCCTCGGCTCTGTACCCATCACCCGCGGGCCTGGAGGGGTCCCTCTGCCCCCTGAGCCTCACCTGCCCCACATGCAAGGAGGTGGCTGGACCAGTCGGATGTCCTGCATCTCTCCTGTGGCCTCTTATTCCGCGATCTGGGCACCGCCCACTGTGTTCAGTGAAGGACAGACGCTGGGCCGGGGCCAAGCTCCCCCAGGGGCCAGGGGCGGCCACGTTTAGCTCAGGCCTGGACGCATTTCTGCAACAAAGGCTGAGTTTCACAGACAACATTTCCAAGGGGTTTCTTTCTTCACTGAACGCCTCCCTCTCTCCGCCTGCAGGCGGGTGTTTAGACCTCTGTCTGCAAGGGCCTCTCGGAGAACAAACGGGAGGGTCAAGCTCAGCTGTGGTGCAGCCTCTGTTCCTCTGTCCTGCCGCTCGGAGGCTGCCCTCCCCTGAGTGACGTCCCCAAGGACCCCACATCCCACCCGGGACGGGCAGCGGAGCCGGCCAGGGAGCAGTGGCTCCTCCCAGCCCCGCCAGAAAGGCCCTCCTTCCCCAGAGCTGGGCTCCGCCGCCCCGGGGCTCCAACTCGCCAGCGAGGACCGTCTCTATAAGACACCTCTCCTCCCAAACCCCACCACCCACACTGTGAAAACCACGGACACTCACTAGACTGCACTCGGACTGATCACATAAAGAACTCTTCTAAGAAGAACCTGGGAGTCGCGTTTAACTTTTAAAATGTGTGTTGGGATCTGTGGCCGCTAATGAATCCCGTGCCTCCCCCGCTCCTGGTCCAGAAGCCAGAAGCAGAGATGCGAGGATCGCATGGGGGCCGAGGACACACGGTGTCTCTCCCGAGGCTGCTTTGGACAAGGCAGCTTGACCTGGGGCCACAAACGGACTTCCTCGTGCGGCCTCCATGAACGGAATTCTCTCTGCCAATCTGGACAGGGAAGGACTGGGGAGCTGAACGAGCAGGTCCGTGGGCCTGGCTTTGAGCTCTGCTCGATGGCAGAGAAGGAACATTATCGTCTTCCAGCCTCAGGGCTTAAGAGCTGAGAACCACGTGAACTCAGCCCGCCCGCCGCCCAGCCCCCTGTCAGCACCCCCGTGCCGGCACGCACCTGTGAAGCCTCTCCCAGCGCACAGCGCACTCACGTGCAGGCGTGAACACGGAGACTTGAAGCACCACGTGTCCCGAGTATGTGGGGAGCCCAAGTGTGAAACAGCTCCCGCAGAGAGAGCCCAGGACCCCCTCCAGCCCTGCCCTGGGCGCAGGAATTGCAGGATGAGTGCTTAACCCATAAGTATTGCAGGAACAAGTGATTTTAATTAAGTGAACCACAGGGCTGCCGCCTCATCCATTAATACCTCCCTCTAGGGCACATGATGTGGGGCTGTTCCAAATTCTGAAAGGACTGTCAAGTTACTCTCTGCAAACGAACTTGCTGAGACAGGATGACGAATGACAGCGTGGCCGATCCCCACATTTCATCTCCGCTCAGAGCTCCTCCTGCATCTTGTGTAATCAGGTCTCGGGTGTGTTTCCTGACCGGGGGAAGGCTCGGGATTTACCCGGGATTACCGAGCAGGGGCAGCGGGACTGTGACACGTGGAGGGGCCCAAAGCTGGCCTCCAGCCCAGGGACCCACCCCCGGGCTGACAAAGGAAATGCAGGAACACTGTTTTGAGGAGGCTGAGAGGCAGTTCTCAGGAGGAAGAAACAAACATCTGTGCATCCCTGCTAACCAGCTGCCCGACGTTTTTATGCCACTTTCGCTGATCTGCACCGGATCAGCCCTCCTGCTGGTTTATGGTGGTGAAATTCCAGTCATTAGAGTGAATGACTTGGTCCCTCCGCTGGTGTTCCAGACTCAGACTCGGCAGCACTGGCTTGATGAGAGACCGGCCACTCTCCCCGCGCCTCAGCCTGTTGGGCGGGGACAGGCCTGCTCTGAACCCAGGGGACAGTCAGCACTGCAGTAAACCACTCCTGCCTCTTTTGCAAGGAATTCCTAGGTCAACGTTAGACCCGTAGTTGTGACTTTGGTTTCAGCTCGGTGAGTGACACATCTTGGCCAATTAACTGTCTCAGTGGCAGCTCTGGTCACCTTTTCCCATGGACCTCATCTCAGATATTGATGCTGAAACAGTACAGTAACATGTCCCCAGGTGACAGTAAATGGCCCATTTTACTAATAGCTTCATAAGCCCCAGGTTATTTTTATTGTAATTTGCTAGTGAGCCTATTAAGAAGAGGCAGAGTCAGTTCCGGGCCATCAATGATTTTAGTTTTTAATAACTTTATAATAACTCAGAGGAGGCCGAGATCAGTCCTCAGGAGCGCTGAGTCAGTGGAGAGCTGGCCTGGAGCAGGCCCTGGGCTGCTGGTTTGCACGAGTCCCCGTGGCGTCCCACACACAACCAAGGCGGTAAATGACAGGCGTCTGCTCATTACCCCTGCTGCGGCTTCTGGAGGATGCGATCGACCAACTCAGGCTCCGCCTGATGCATCGTCAATAGGCCATGATGCTGCCTGGAATCACAGGCGCAGGCAGAGCCCAGACCTTCAGAGCAGAGATTCCAGCCAGGGGTGGTTTTGCCCTCAGGGCGTATCGGGCAGTTTCTGGAAATACTTTTGGTTGTCAGAACTAAGGGAGGGAGGCTACTGGGATCTCATGGGTAGAGGTCAGGGATGCTGTTAAACATCCCACGATGCTCAGGACAGTCTCCACCACAAAGACTTATCCTGGGCTTCCCTGGTGGCGCAGTGATTGAGAGTCCGCCTGCCGATGCAGGGGACACGGGTTCGTGCCCCAGTCCGGGAAGATCTCACATGCCGCGGAGCAGCTGGGCCCGTGAACCGCTGGGCCTGCACGTCTCCTGTGCTCCGCAACGGGAGAGGCCACAGCAGTGAAAGGCCCACGTACCACAAAAATAAAATAAAATAAAATAAAAGACTTATCCTGCCCAGAAAGTCTAGCTTGCTGAGGGTGAGACACTGATTTTACAGCCACAGTGAACATTTCATTCCATCATCTGGCTGTCGGCAGAAATGATACATGGCTGGAGGCCTGGCTTTTCAGTATCGTTGGCTTCGTGCAGAACCAAAACCATGCATAAATCAATTCTCTTATTTGCTCTCTGGCTTCTTCCTATTGTAACTGTCTCCTTCCCACTTTTATTTTTCTGTTACTGGAGAAAAGGTGACCAAATCAAATAGGCTGGAGAGTCACTACAAATTTCTTTTCCTCAGTGAAAAAGAAATAATTTGGAAGTGAGTCACAGAAAGCAGAAAATCAATGAAAAACAAGACATGGAGTTTATCAAAAAGTTGATCATCCCTGAAGAGGAAAAAAGAAAAGTCTCCAGATGAGAGCTGGTCGGTCACAGGAGAGTCACCCCTGCCAGAGAGGAGCTGGGGGCCCGGGGAGAGCGGGGCTGAGCTGGGCTAGTGCGGAGCTTCCCAAAGGGCAGATCGAGCCACCTTAGCGGGGCCTGACATCAATTCCATGAGCCTCGACCAGCATTTTAAAACATGAAATAACAGAATTAAGTAGAAACTATCAAAGGATATCCTTTACCATGAAAGTGAATATTGTTTTGTGAAGTTTTGGCTTCCTATATTGTGTGTGTGTGCATATGCCAGGCCTTGTTGTAAAATATATTTCTTATGGTCGGCTGCAGTCAAAACAGCTTGGAAAACACTGGACTGGATGAAAAATGTTGGAGAATTTAAAGAGAACAAAGTATATGTAAGCAATTTTGCAAGTAAAAAGAACAAGGAAATTATTAACTCTGGGAGAGCAAAAGATGCATAAAAAAGAAAATGGGCTCTGCATGGGACTTCCCTGGCAGTCCAGTGGTTAAGACTTCACCTTCCAATGCAGGGGATGCAGTTTCAATCCCTGGTCAGTGAGCTAAGATCCCACAAGCCTCGCAGCCAAAAAAACAATAACCCAAAACATAAAACAGAAGCAATATTGTAACAAATTCAATAAAGACTTTAAAAATGGTCCACATCTACAGATGAACCGGTTTTCAGGGCAGAAATAGAGACACAGATGTAGAGAACAAACGTATGGACACCAAGGGGGGAAAGCGGCGGGGTGGGGGTGGGGGGGCTGGTTGTGGGATGAACTGGGAGATTGGGATTGACATGTACACACTAATATGTATAAAATGGATAACTAATAAGAACCTGCTGTATAAAAAAATAAATAAAATAAAATTCAAAAATTAAAAAAAATATGGTCCACATCAAAAAAATCTTTAAAAAAAAAGGGCTCTGCAGTGAATAACATCTACCTGGTCACGTGACATAAACGCTGGTTATGACGTAATTAAAATCATGATTAGCCTGTTGAGGGTGGTGGGAGGTGGGGTGCGGGTGGAGGAGGGACGCTGACCCCTCATCAAGGGTGCAGACGTTTGAAAGACACCAGCACAGCTTGAAAGCTCCACCAATAGCTCACTCTTACAAGACCTGGAAGAAACTTGCAGAAACGGCTAAAGGAATACTGTAGATGTCTCTGGAAAGAGACGGGCGGGGAACAGACAGATTCAACAGTGTTTGATTTGGTCATCATGTATCCATTTACTTAAAAAGGGGGCTCACAGGCAGGGGAGCAGGACCAGTGAGGGTGTGGTGGGGTCTCTGAAACGAGTCCGAGGATTGAAGTGGCTTTTGGTTCCATCACTTACAGCTGTGTAACCTCAAACCCGTCCCTTCCCAGCTTTTGACTCCAGGTGAGCAGTCTCTAAAACAGAGGTCGGACCGAATTATGTCGACCTCTCCTTCAGCCCTGGGGTCTGCGTCTTGCTGTGAAGTAGCCCGGGATACTGAGCATGACTCGCCTTGTCTCTATGTCAGGTAATGTCGACGCCACGCGCACGAGGCACAGAGCAGGCGTCAGGAAATGTGTGTGGGCTCCGTCGGTGCTGGTGGAATCGTGGGCAGCCTCTGCTCCCCATGCTGAGTGAGGTCCTGTAGCCACGATTCACGGGACTGCAGATCCCCACCCCCATAGCAGAAAGGACACTCTCCTAAAAGGCTGGTTTTCACGCCCCTGGTGGTAGAGGAGATGATCTTAGGAGCCCACAGAAGGGGCAGAAAATATTCCAGCTTGTTCATCAAACCTGTAATTCTGTTAAAATTGGTAAAGAGGTTGAAGTAGGTCGCACCATAAGAATGGATTTATTTAAGAAAACTAGGAGTTGGTCTGGCTTAAAGGTGAATATTAAATAAGATAACAGCGTGGACGCCACAATGAGCAATGACTGTGAAGGTGCCCTTGAGTGACCCAAGCTTGGGAAGCACGGTGCCCGACGGGAACTGACTTCTGTTCGGTGGCTCCGTAGGTGGCCTGTCCCTGGAATCCATGTCCACTTGGGAAAGGTGACGTGAGGGACCTGGGAGCAGCAGAGCAGCCAGGTGAGGGGTCAGAGCACAGATGTCCTCTCAGGACAGCACGAGTCAACCTACAGCAGCCCAGGAAGCACTGAGGCCTCCGCAGGCGCTGTCCCAGCTCCAGACACCGTGGGGGGCACAGCACGAGCCACCAGGTGCTGGGCTGGCTTAGAGCAGTGTCTCTGAGCACCTGCCGCATTAGGTAGGTGCTTACTGCAGCACCCACTTTGCTGTGCTGTGGCCCAACATTCCGGTGTCCCTTTCTGAACATGCTCACTAAGGCCTGTGCTGCAGACCCTGCAGGGAAGCCCTGTCCCACCCCACCCCCGCCCTGGCCCCTCCCCCAGTTGCATCCGCACAAAAGCTTCATTGTCCCCTAGCGCCTGCCTGACTCAGATGCACACTGACTGGCCTTTGGTTTCCAAGGTGCGGCACATCCGGCTCCACGTGACCTCGGGTGGTTCCCTCACTCATGTCCTTCACCTGTGAAGTGGGGACAGTGCCACAGGGGCAGCTGGAGCCCGGGAACCACTGCCCTGAGGGTCGAACTGAATTTCTCTAAAGAGGCTGGTGTTTGTGAGCGGCTTGGGGTGAGCTGATAGTGAGGAAAGGGAAGAGGGTTCTCAGGAACCCTGGGGAAGCCCTCCCTGGCGCCCTGAGACCTCTCCTAGGGGCAGAGGCACCAGCCCGCTGTGCCTTCCCTCTGGCTGGCTAAAGCCCCTCCGTAAAGGTCCCCATTGGGTGAGTCCAGCAAGCGGGGTCAAGAGTTCCAGAAGCCCCGGCCTCACTCCCGAAGCCCTGGTCCACGTCCACCCTCATGCAAGCCGCTCTGCTCACGTTCTTAGGAACGGGCTGTGGGAAGGTTTCCACGGTTCCCTTGTCTTACAGGAGCCCGAGCTCGGGGGACGCAGAGCTCAGGGTGGCAGGAGACGCCCCCAGATCCCACCTGCGAGGACAGCACAGTGTGGCTTTCATGGATGAAATTAGAGCCTCAGCAACAGGAACGAGTTTCTCCCGGTGACCGAGACGTTGTTTGGTAGAGGGATCAATAGATGCGAGCAAGCGTTCCACGTGCTGTGGAGGGGCCTCGGGCGCTGACAGATGACAAATGAGAAAATTACAGGCTTCAGGAAAATGTAAATATCATCCTTTGTAAGTCTGTCCCTTGGCAGGAAAAAAAAATGTTTCCCCAAAGCAACGAGGCCCTTCTGTTCTTTTCCCCACCAGGAAAATGCCCGGGACTGTTTTACATACTTTCACTTATCTTGAGTTCCTACCAGGGCCTTGGCAAAATGTGGGAGGAAAAGGCTGCAGTTTCAACTGATTTTCCTTTAATTCAGTGTTCCTCAAACACTTCATTATCACCCCCTAAGGAGCCATTTCAGACATTTTTCTCCTAATTGCCCCTCATGAAATTTTAATACTACAGAACTACCAGACAATGGTTTATGTACTGTAGGTACATCTGTGTGTTTATATAAGAGAGTAAGATCCTATCAGGCCCAAGAACCAAGTTTGCCCTCCTGGGAGCAGTATAACCCTGCTGTGAGCACACGATCTCATTCATTCATTCACCCAAACACGCAGCACGTATGCACCTGGTGCCTACTCTGAGCACTGGGGACTCAGCCCTGAGCAGAGCAGGTGGCCCTGGTCCCGTGGAGCTGACACTGTGGCAGGACGAGGGACAGTGACAGATCACAGGGGGAACAGGCACCACACCCGATGCAGGTCGATGCCATGGAGACGATGAAGCAGAATAATGGGAGAGAGGGCGCAGGGGTGGGTTCCAGGTGGGCCAGGAGGCCAGGGAAGGCCTGGCTGATGAGGTGACATCTGAGCTGAAGCTGGAAGGAAGGGAGGGGGCGGCCTGGGGTTTGTGGGGACAGGGTGTTGCAGGCAGAGGGAAGAGCTGGTTCCAGATCCTTCTCTCCCCAGTGATGGGTCACAGTTCTTGACACACATCTGAGGACCCTCCATCCCCGAGGAGATAGGAGGGTGTCAGCCCAGAGCTTGTTTCCGTTGCTGTTATCTGTTTGTTTTGGTGATCGCCTCTCTCCTAATTTCTCCTAAGGCAGGGACACGTGGACTGACGTTTACTCTCTTGGGGACCGTGAGAGGCAGACCCCAAATTGGATTCTGTGGGGCGTGGTCACTGTGCAGCACTTGGGGGCAAAGAAGCCAGGAACCAGGCGAGAGGCTGCAGCTTTGCTGAGGTTGGAAAAAGGAAATGCTTTCTTTTCTCTCAGGCACTGAGGTGGTTACAGCTGCTGTAGGAAACTGGTTCAATCAGAAGATAAAGCTGCCTCTCCTTGGTCTGATACACAGGTGAGGCAGGAAACAGACACATGGGCCTCGGCTCCCTGCTGACGGGGAAAGGCTTTGCTCCTCATGCCTCGGTGGTTTCATTAGCCCTGAGAATATCTCCTCAGGTAGGCAGTGGAGAGAAAGGGATAGAAAGAAAATAAGGATTCTTCCGGGGCCGTTTGGGATTTAACCACAAGGGAAATACAAACAGTCAAGGACCCAGATGCCCTTTGAGGGCTCAGTACATGAGGCTTCATCTAAGACCAGCCTCTGTTTCATTCATTTGTTCATTATTTTCTTTCTTTTTTTTTTTGGCCATGCCAAGTGGCATGTGGGATCTTAGTTCTCCAACCAGGAGTTGAACCCGTGCCCCCTGCAGTGGAAGCATAGAGCCTTAACCACTGGACCACCAGGGAAGTCCCTGTTAATTATTTTCTGAGCAAATATCATGCCAGGCACTGTTCTAGGTCCTGCAAGATAGCCCTGACCTGGTCCTTGGCCTCAGAGAGAGAACCTTCAAATAAGTGAGACACAATAAACATGTTAATAAAAAACAAGATTGATAAAGAGGGTGAAACTGCCCTACAGGAAATAAACTGTGGGTTAAAGAGGGGAACAGAGGCCAAGCTAGACAAGGAGTCCTAATCCACGTCTCACCTGGGAAAGACAGGCAGCTAATTCATGCGACTCCACCCCCCCAACAAGGGCGCCCAGTGGCAGCCACTTCTCCTTCCGGGTGGAGGGAATTCGGATGTGACACGTGAGGCAGCAGACAGACAAATCCAGAAAGGGGGGCACCCACAGGACCACTGATCCTGGAATCAGCAAGGGAGGGGCATGAAAAGTCAACTGAAGAAAGCGGGTCACGTCGACCAAGAGACTTTACAGACTTCACCACATGCGGGGCAGCCCTTGTTTAAATCCTGATTCTGCAAAAGCAACAAGA
The DNA here is from genome assembly GCF_963455315.2 of Globicephala melas. NCBI lineage: Eukaryota > Metazoa > Chordata > Mammalia > Artiodactyla > Delphinidae > Globicephala > Globicephala melas. The sequence continues at coordinate 73,820,085 of NC_083328.1, forward strand.
AAACGGCGTCTGTGAGACAACTGCAGGGACTTGAACTTCAGAGGTGATGAGGAAGCCTTAGAAAACATCCACATGATGTCCGGGATTTGCTTTCAATACGTTGTGGGAAAGGGGAGAGCTGGAGGGGGTGGGGCGGGTCCCGGTAATTGTGGAATCTGGGTGATGGGTACGTGGCGGTTCATCATATTCTGGTTGAAATATCCATAATAATTGATTGTACTCAGTTTATTATGTGATTGCTGTTTACTTGGGGAAGAACTGCACGACACTGCAAAACGCACAACAGGGATCTCCGTTCTGTCATTTCGGCTCCTCCCCACGTGAACTCGTGGGGACAGGGCATTTCCCCCGGGTCTGAGCCGTGACTGTACACGTTCCCGCTCCTTCTGCAGACAGGACTCTGGAACCTTCGACCAAGCCCCGCCCGCCGGGAAGGGATTTTATTTACCCTCCATCTGAAGCTAGCAGCTTGCTCATCACAGAAGTCCACCAGCTGAGGGCGATTTTTTTTTTTTTTTTTTTTTTTTGGTGGTACGCGGGCCTCTCACTGCTGTGGCCTCTGCCATTGCGGAGCACAGGCTCCAGATGCGCAGGCTCGGCGGCCATGGCTCACGGGCCCAGGCGCTCCGCGGCACGTGGGATCTTCCCGGACCGAGGCAGGAACCCGCGTACCCTGAATCTGCAGGCGAACTCTCAACCACTGTGCCAGGGAAGCCCGACGGCGATTTTATGCAGACCTGAGCACGACAGCCGGGGCCTGTCACCCAGCTCTCAAGTGAAGATCCAGGGGTATTTGCAAGCAGAAATAATGGGCCGCTGCAGCTTTTTAAAGAGACATGATTTATCTCCGGGATGGCATCCAGGCCGGCGCTGCTGGAGGACAATCCCAGGCTCTGGCCGGGGGGACGTTGTTCATGCCTCGGCGGCCTGTCTGCAGAGGGGGAACAGCGAGGCTCCGCCTGCCAGGGTGACCGGGAGTTGGGGTGACCTGCGCCGGGCAGAGAAACGCACCCCACGGAGGGCGGAGATCTGGGAAATTTCTGTTGAATTTGAACCACATGATGGTGAACTGGGTGACTCAGAGTCCAGGTGGAACGTCTGCAGGCAGAATCACGTGGTTTGGGCGCCTTCATTTCTCTAGAGCAGGAATGTGTGCTTGCGAAGATGCAAGTGATGTACCTTTGATTGAAAACAGCTGCACACAAGTGCAAGCCTTTTTCGCCAGTTAACTGGACTGTGCCGACGCCAGGTGTCCACCCAGGGCCCTTCTTTCTCACTAACAGGACCCTGATGGCCCCGCGCTCCAGCCATGGCCAGGCCCCGGCCGCTGTGCCCGTGTGACCCTGTTCTCGCCCCGAGGTGGAGGCAGGCGGCCGCTGGGGATCCTGGGAAAGCGCGGCTGCCCCGATTCAGCCTCTTCCTCCTCTCGCCGCTCCTGCTTCCCTCCTGGCGGGGGGCAGACACGACGCCGAGGAGCAGCGGCATCCGCAGCCACGGGGACCCTGCAGGAAAGGCGCAAGCCGAGGACGGAGGCAGAACGGCGGAAGGAGACGCGCTTGGCGTATCCTGCAGCCCTGCACCAGGCCTGGACCGCCGACCCCTGGCCTCACTGACCCGGAAGCAGGCCAGTCACCCTGAGTTAAGCCACTGGAACTGGTGGATTCGAGCCGAGCGCAGTCCCGGCTGGAAGCGGTCACAGCTGGCCCTTGAGAACGGCGGCCCTGAGGTCCGCTCACCTGTGAACTAGGTTCACAGCAGTGGGGGTCCCCAAACTCATTTGTCCTAGGATGGAGACAGAATGCAGCATCACGGGACACCCAGCGACCCCCTTCACAGGCCAGGTCAGCCGAAGCTTTCAAAAATAAACCCAGAATTAGGGAAACTTCTTCTGCGCCCGCCATCTGAATCCTGCCAGACTCTCTGGAAGTGTGATACCTGCACGTTCCCTTCGTGGAGAGAACGTCCCCCGTGCATCCTCCAGGTCCACTTCCCCTTCTTGAATGAACAGAACCTGATCATCATTTGAGAATTCGCCTTCCCACCTCAGCCTGCGTGTTTGGGGTGGGCTGATGCAGGACCCCAGGCCTGGCCAGGGGGGGACTCAGTGATGGGACCTAAGCTGGCCACTCAGTGACTTGGGGCTCTCGTGGCACCTGCTCTTGTTCCTGGACTTGAACCTGAGCGAGTGCAGGGCAGGAGCTGTGTTGGAGCCGCACGGGGCGCCTGCAGCCCCTGGGCCCCAGCGGAGCCTGGTGGGAGCCGGCACCGTGGTGGGGGTCGGGGCCACTCAGCCAAGTCCAGGGGGCGGCGTGTGACACGCAGACCCGGCTCTGCCTGAAGACCTAGCACCGTGCACCAGCCTGTTGATGCCCTTGGCCTGAGCCACCCGAGTCAGGTCTCTGTCCCTTGTCACCGAGAGAATCCTGCAGGAAAAGATTCCATTAGGGGCAGGGACTTCCCTGGCCGCTTGGGAAACCTCCAATCTGCCCAGAAACCAGGAGGACATTTACACCTGCTCAGTCTTTTCCTCTGCGAGGCTTGCCCTCTGCCACGTGGAGTCATCTTCTTTGGCTGAATTCAGGGAGCTGTCAGGGAACCGTAACTGGGGTTGGCTCTGCCCACTTCTTGCCAGGAGAACACACTTGGGTCTGTTTTAGAACCTGAATAATATCATCGTGCCCTCTGTGTGCAGAAATGGACTGTTCTTACTTGAAGAGGGAATTGTGGGCACCTTGACTTTTGAGGTTTGTAAGCGAGCAAGCCTACCTCGGACCCCTGTGCCGGGAGGTCAGAGGCTGTGGTCGCAGCTGCTCCGTGGCGCCCTTCCCTGCATCCCAGCATCCAGGGCTCTGCCCCATCCCTTCCCCGGGTCTCTCAGCTCCCCCTGTGCCACCACCAAAGGCTCTATTTCTGGGGATTAAAAAGGCGGGGATGACGGGGCAGCTCTGTCTGCAGAGCTCTGAGGAGCAGTGGTCTTGGTTGTCTCTTTGTTAAATGGAAGCCGCTGCCTCCTTGAAGGGGCAAAATGAGCTGAGAGCCCAGACATGGTCCCCTGCAGAGGCGCCAACAGGAGAGATGCAAACGCCTCTGGGACTTGCCTCAAGGATCGACCCTCACAAACTGCGAGTGTCAGGTCCCGGCCGAGGCTGGGTGGGCTTACTCCTAACAGGCCCTCTGTTTCTACCCACGGAATAACCTCCGCTGACGGCCCGTGGCCGCTTCTGCAGTTGCTGCTTCTCTGCTTTCTGGGGGCCCCTGTCCACTTCAGGCCTTGGGGCGGGGTCCACGTTCTAATTCTAGAACTCGGTGCTTCAGGGCACCAGGCCTCTTCCAGCCTGGGAGCAAGGGGTCCCTAGAGCATCACACTCCTCCCCTTTGAGCGGCCTCACCTTATTCCAGGCCCTATAATTTATGGTCGCCCAAAGATGACATGTTTCCCTGAACTAAGGCCTGGCCCTCCCCCCGCAGACCCCGCGACTGTTATATTACCTGCTCTCTTTGCTTGTGGCATTTGTTATTTTCTGCAATTGTCTTGGGTATTGATGTATTTACCTCCTTCTCTATTGTCCGCCTCCCAGACTAGAACACGAGCTCCCTGGGGTCGGGCTGCCTCTGCCTCCTTCTCTCTTGTTTCCCTGGAGCCCACGGCAGCGGTCGGTACCCAGAAGGAGCTCAGTGAATGTGGAATGACTCAGACGACTGACAGAAGGAGTGAACACATGAGTGAGTGAGAGCAGACCTTTGGTCAAAGCTCTGGTGTTTATTTCTCATTTCCTTCTTGCCTGGCACCTCCTTCCAACCTGATAACTTGCTGGACTCAAAACCTACTCTGTCTGGCCAGTGCTGTCCATGAGAACTTTCTGTGATGATGAAAATGCTGCATACCTGTGCTGTCCAATATGGTGACCATTAATCACATGTGACTAAGGGCACTTGAAATGTGGCCCGTGTGACTTAGGAGCTGAATTTTTAAATTTATTTCGTTTTATTCATATGAACTTAAATAGCTACAAGTGGCCAGTGGCTACCGTGGAGGATGGCACAGGACTCCATCCTCGGGGTCATTCCTGGCCGTGTTCTCTAGATCTTGTCCTTCTGTCTGCCTGCTTGGCCCCTCCAGACTCCCAGCTCTCATCCCCCGTCCTCAGCCTGGGGGTCGCCAGCCTCCTGCCAGGCGGGCCCCTCATTCGCCTTTGGTTCAGGGCCAGTTCAGGTGCCCAGGCCCCAAGCTGATGAGAGCCTCCGAGGCCGTCTCAGTCTGGACTCAGCTCAGAGGTTTCCCGAGAATACAGGACACGTAGGAACCGCCTTCTGCCAGTCTGGGCTTCCCCACAAAAGACCCCCAAAGCTCTAGAAATCTCTGAGACTAAAAGGGGGGCTGAGGTGTGTCAGCCAAGACTCTGGATCACAAGGGACAGAACACCGTGCAAACTGACATGAGCTGAAATAAAAATCCGCTCACTGCAGGCACGGCGCGGTCCAGCGCTACCTGGCTGCAGGCGCGGCCGGATCCTGGGGCGAAATGACGTCATCGGGAAGTGGCTCTCCCATCCTTCAGGTCCCTTCCTCCTGGGTCAGCTCCATTCTTGGTCACATGTTTCTCGTTACAGGGCAAAGATGCCCCACCGCAACAGAGTCCCATCCCACTGGTCCAGCAAGGACAGTAAAAAGAAAGGCCTCTTTCCCAGTATTCCAGCGAAAGCCCTGGGACTGACGCAGATCAGACAAGCTGGGCTCACAGACCCGCCTCCTGATGGAAACAGCGCTCCCCCTCCTGTTCTCCATCTCCTGCCCTCTGCCCTCGCTCCGTAGGACTGGCGCCGTCGTCCTGACCACAGATGACACAAGGAGGGTGCAGCCATGAGGACGTTTCCACCAAAGGCGCTTCTGCTCACAGCTCATGGGGGGTTCTTGCCACCTGTTGGGAGAAAGATGGTCGGATCCTAACAGCTCTCAGGACGCAGCGTGTTTATGTCCAAGCCAGTCTGAGGCCCTGGTCACTTCACAGCCCAGGTGAGAGTGAGAAGCAGAGGTGTTCATGTGTCTGGGGCCTCCGAGGGCCAAGTTCTGTGCTCCAGGCTTTACTTACAGCAGATGGACTTTGAAGGTCAGAGTGGTCAAACGTGGGCGCCTTTACATGGTGCCCCTGACATGATCTCCCTCACTTCTCTAAACCCGTCCTGTGTCCTCCCACTCCTTCCACAGGCATTTATTGAGCTGCTGCTGGGCTGCAGTGGCCCTGGAGATGGGGAAGTGAGCGACAGCACGGCCTCAACCTCTCCAGGCTCGCAGTGGAGGGAGGGAGGTGAGCGGGGGCCCCACGCCCAGATGATCCCGGCCCCATCGATGCACTTTCTGGTTTTCCCTTCGTGGAGCCCGTGTTCAGAGCACAGAGACACCCTGTGTTGTGTGCATTTTATAAACCTGGGGGACTTAACAGTAACATGTAGCCGACAGTGGTGGGGGCGGGGCACGGAGGGAGGATTTGAGGAAAGACCAAGAACAGCGTGGAGATGCCAGTTTCTCCACCGACAGCTGTGGGCAGATGGTGTCTGACGGGATAAACGGGGCCGCAGGGAAACACTGTCCTGTCCTGCACAAGCATTTATCGAGTGACTGCTGTGTGCATTGCACTGAGTCCTGTGTGGTGGGCAAAATGGGTGGGAGTGGATCTTCCTTTGGGGGCTTTGCCATCTTGGAGGCCGCCTCATGGTGAATGGACCCCAGACACCCAGGCTACAGGGACTTCCAAGGCCTCCCCCCGGCCACTCCCTATGCCAGGGAGGGACCAAGGTGTGGGAGGGCGTTTTAGGCACAGTCATGATCTCTACTCCCCTTCTCGGCCACCCAGATGAGCCTGGAATCCTTGTCAAGCAGGGGGCTTGCTATGGGGGCAGCCTCTGCAGGACCCCCGGGCCCCCCTCCAGTGGGACTGCCCGCCCCCAGCCCCAGCCCTAGAGAAATCCTGGAGCTGCACTGCTCGCAGCTTCCGGGCATCATCTGGGCTCCGAGAACTGTGACCCCCGGGCTGGCGCCGACCCCCGAGCCCATCGGCCCTGAAAATGACAGGCAACCCTCCATCCCGTATGCAGAACTCGAGGGCAGCCACCCGCTGCTTCGGGGGCCCCGTGCCCCGGGCGGTCATTAGCCGATGGGCCCCGGTCGGTTGGCCAGGAGAGCGGGCCGCAGACAGGAGCCGAGCCCGCTGCCTTCGCGGAGCCCACCCTCCTGTGCGTGGAGCCGCGTCCGCCCTCGGGGTCACCCCTCCCCCCACCGTGCAGCCCGGCCTCCCACGCGCGGCCGCTGGGTGGTTTGCAGCAGGTCTGCCTGTCGTGTCCCCCACAAATCATGTCCTCATCGAAGTGGGCAGCGAACCTTACAAACCTGCCCCGGGGAGGCCTGAGAGCCGCCCTTGGGGGCGTGGGCACTGCGCTCAGGCCAGGGGGGAGCTGCCTGGACCCTCAGGAGTCTCTCCACCCCAGACCCCTGGAGGGTGAGGTGCGGGCTCCTGCAGATTGGAACGAAGGTCCCTTTTGGGTTCCTGTCCCAGATTGGGGGCCACGGGCATGGCCAGGGAAGGGGCAGGGAGGGAACACCCAGGCTTCTTCTAGGGCTCTCGGGCCACAGGCTGCACACAGGCTGGACAGTCCCCTGGAGCAGGGACCGTGGTGGTTCAGAGGACAAATGGCGGGGAGGGGGGCAGGAGGCAGGGCTTTAACCCTGGGGCGGGGCCGGCAGAGGAGGATGCCAGGGAGGAGGGAGGAAGAGGCTCAGTCCAGACGGTGAACCAGGTACAGAGACCAGATTTAAAGCCCTGAACAGAATCCTGCCCAACCCTCCATGTCACCCCCTTCCACCTTGGTACCCGAAAGCTGGCAGCTCCCAGGGTTGGGGGCCAGGCTCTGCCCATGTTGTTGTCACATCTTCCTGGGCTGGTGCTCTCAGGCCCACCTTCCAGCCAGTGGGGAGGGGGAGAGAAAGGTAGGGAAGATTCACCGTGAGGGGCACAGCCTGGAAGTCAGACCTGCTGTTTCTCTTTCATCCCATTGGCCAGAACTTGGACCCACATCACCCCAAGCTGAGGGACTGTTCTGGGCAGCCCTGTGTCCAGGTAAGCATCTGAGGTTTTGTCCCTATAAAAGAAGGGAGCAGGGACATCGAGAAGCAGAAGCCATCCTGCTCAGAAGCCTTTGGCAAGATAGATGATCTCGCCACAGGACCACCTAAGCCTGGCCCAGCTTAAGGGAAATTAAAACAAATATCCTGTAGAGAGTCAAGCCCCTTCCTTGCCTGCTTCCAGCTGGGGTCACACTTACGCAGAAGCCAGGTCTCCACCACTGGCTGCTGTGTGACCACAGGAAGGTAACCTAGCCTCTCTGTGCCTCAGTTTCCTTATCTGTAGAATGGAGATGATAACAACCACAGGTGGTTATGGCTATGAGCATTAAGTGAATTAATTTATGTGAAACATTCAGAACAGAACCTGGCCCAGAGTCAGTAAGCACTCATCCACATAGCTAGGGAGAGAGTACTCAGAATTGAACAACGGTCAGGGCACACAGCACTCCCAGGGGCGGCTGCCCTGGGCTTTCCTAAGCCCTGACCTCATCCGGTATGAGCAATAACTGTGATGCAGTCCATTTCATTTCTGTAGCTCTCTGAGTGGCAAAGCGCTTTGATGCACGTCTCTCTGTCTCTGAGCCTCGCAACTGTTGTGAGAGGTGAGTACGCTGGCACCAGCCCCATCTCACAGAGGAGGAAACCTTGACCCAGAGAGGAGGCGTCCCTGTCCCACAGTCAAGCGGTCAGTAAACCGCCAGGCCGGGATGTGAGCTCAGGACTTCAGAGGCCAGGCTCACCCACTGAGTCGTCCCCAGTCACTTGCTGGGCAGAGCCCCGCGCCAGGGGCAGCTGGAGGTGCTGGGCACACGGGGCTTAGGACAGGCAGGCCCCTGCCTCCTTGGAGCTCACACTCAAGTGGGGAGGGGGCTGCTGTGGGCAGGGTGGTCGGGAGGGGCTCGCCCAGCGACAGCGTCCCAGCAGGACGAACGGCCGGGACAAAGGCCCTGGGTGGGGATGAACCTGCTATGTAAGTGGCACAGAAGGAAGGGCAGTGAGTCCAGGAGAAGGAGTGGGGGAGGGTGGACAGGTCCCCCCTGCGCTTCGACCTCAGGGCCTGCGCTTCTGGAAGCATCTCTGTGTCTTCAAGCATATTTTCCAGGCAGAGAACACGCCCACGTGGGGCAGGGAGGGCGCCCTGTGTGGACGGGGAGGGAGTGGGGGACGTAGAGGACATGCCTCTGATGACCCTGGGGGAAGCCCAGGCCGCCTAAGCCGCCCGCCTCAGCCCAGGCTGGGTCTTTCCTCATCAGGCCTCCGCCGTCAGGTTGGGGCACCTCAGAATGAGGAGCAGGAAGTGTGACTGTCACTGCGAACACCTGCCTCCAAATCTCCTGACTCAGGAGGCGGCCTGTGACCGGCTTCCCTGTGCCGCTGGCGGTGACACTGACACGGGGCTTCCCTCCCTTTTAAACCCCTTCTGGGTCCGCCCATGCGAAATCAGGCTGTTTGCGCCTCCTGTTCTCTGTTTGGTTTTTATACCTTCCAAACAAGATGTAAAGGCAGAACACATGCATAAGGCATAATTATGACACATGGATTTGTTTAACTTTATCCCTGCAATTTCTCAAATATCCACGCAGTTAAAGAGCACCTTTGCATGAGACGCTCTCGGGAACAGTGGTGATAGGAGCAGGGCTCACAGGAGTGGAAGACACTGTAAAGACACCGAGTTACTCATTCAGTCCTGTGTGCATCCGCGAGTCCCACTGGTGGGCACACCCATACAGCAAGCACCACAGAGACTCACTGGGCCCCTTGTGTGTTTAGACAACATGTCACTTTGCATCACAAAAACACCCAGTGATGTCAGAGGCACCATGAATCACAACAACGGCTCCGGGCCTGGTATCCAAGAGACCTCGGCTTGCTGCTAAGTCACCGTCCCCGCTGTGAGAACCGGTGGCCGTATTGGGGCCTCCCGTTGAAGGGAACTAAATTACATCTAGAATGACCAACATTGTGCCGCAGCCAATGACCCAGTTAACCTCTGGTTCATTTTCTGCTTCTCGGTGTCCTGGGAACGGGTGGTGTTTACTCTGATTGGGACAAACCCTCATTACTGTGCGTTAGTTTGCCAGTGCGTTGGCTGTGCTGGGCCCAGTGCTTTAATAGAAACGGCGGATGGGCCAGGGCCCTACCGAAGCTGCAGAATAAGAATGAGGTCCTTTCCTTTACCCTCCCTCCTCCGCCCTGATTTGCATGGCTAAGCTTTCTGCTTTTTCTTTTAATGTGTTTGTTGATTATTGATGTGTCTCGTACAGAGGAACAAATTATTTGCCCACCGGGCAGTGGCCTAACTTTGGCGGGAGGCTCAGCCGTGACTGCAGCAAACTGGAGCCCGACAGCCCTGCTTGTCCTGGTCGAGGCAATTCCAGGAGGAGGATTTCCAGGGATGTAAGGATCAGAATTACATTGGTCTCCAGCTGACTCATGAAGGGGGATCTTGGCAAAGGAAGCCTTGATGGATAGGAAGGAAAGAAAAGATCCTCTTCTGTGGTTAAAAAAAATCTAGCTAAATTTAACAAAAAAGCTCAAAATTGTCTCTAAATGAGGCTGCAGCTTCCCTGGGGAAAGAGAAGACTTGCTGATTTTTCAAAATGTGGGTCTCAAGTCTCTCAGCCCCCATGTCACCTTTTTTAAACAAATATTTTATAATTTCCACATTGGTATTTTGAAACAAAATTCATAGATAATATAACCCTACCTACATGTTTTTTAAAAATTCAACTTAATGCCCTAACTGTAATATAAAAAGAACTATAAGAAAAGTAATTTATGTCCAGTAATTTGCAATAAAGCAATGCATAGTTCAACATGCCCTGGCAGGACCACACTAGAAGAACTGAGGAAGCGGTAGATGCAGACGGGGGTCTAGCGTGCAGCGCTAGCATCTGAAATGTCGGATTGAGGGATGTGGTGGTTCAAAGGGATGAACCACCACCGGCAAACTTTCTCAACAAAACGAGTACAAGCGTCCCTTGATTTACAGCATGGTTGCTGCCCCAGGAAACTCGGGGAATATTAAAACAATGCAAAAAGCATTATTGCTGCTTCCACGTAGAACCGATTCTCCTCTGGGGACTCAGAGCATTGTAAATAGGGTTTTTTTCCACACAAACATGCAGTGGAACCTTTGAAACTAGTGCAAGATGCAAGACAGTTCTGCAGGGTGTGGGCCTGGCCCGTGTACTGTGGTCACCTGGTGTCCCCAGCCTCCACCCACTGAACACCAGTAGCACACAGCCCATCGTTGTGCCACCGACGTCACCTCTTAGGGGACAACACCCCCGTTTGGTAAGCACGGCCCCACAAGTCAGCACACACGTGTCAGAGGCTGAAGCCTACTGTTGTCGCACCTGAAGTTCCCCTTGCATGTGGCCTTTCCCTGGCTGGCTGCCCACCCCGCCCAGAAGGAGACAGGCAGCCCAAGGACACCTCAACTCCCTCAGGCCCCCCCCCCGCCCCTGCCCCCAACCCCACCCCAGGCAAAAAAAGGGCAGAGTCCTCAAACCCTGTCCCTGCTGAGGGGGCTGGCCTCCTGGTGTTTGAGGGTTCCCATACAGACATTCCTCAGTATCTTCGGGGCATTTGTTCCAGGACCCTCCGCAGAATCCCAGGATGCTCACGTTTCTGCAGACCGTCCTCCACATCCACGGGTTCTAGCCAAGGTTGGTTGAACTCACAGGTTCGAAGGGGCCGACAGCACCTCCGCTCCCAGCTCCCCAGGGGCCTGAAAACCTCCTCCCCCCGTAACACTGACTTGGGAAACCCCTCAACACCAATTGTGCCTGTCATGTGGGTCCTGAGGGTCTCTACCAAGGGGCCTCTAATTATTTATCAGTTTCTTAGTTTACCCATTATCTTTATTACTGAAACTCTATCACGATAACTGCATAACTCAAGATATGGTTGGTCAACCCAGCCACACGCTAACCAACAGGGCGCATGTCCGTGATCTTGGTCCATTTTCACATACAGGCGGGCTCTGATCGTCCACAGTCTTCTCCCAATATTCCGCCACGCCTCCCTCCTTTCCAAGTTTGCTCCAGTGTTCACCCCCTACCCCCTGTCTCCTTCCCCCTCCCTGCCCCACTCGCAGTGAAAAGCTGAATAAAACGTGCATCCTTCCACAACTTCCTACGCACTCCCAGACTCACGTCCAAACTTAGACACACTGATAGGGATTTCCTGACCTCTCTTCGTAAGGATCTGGGCGGGGTTCCCCCTCAAATACGATTTTACTACGTAAATTCCTCGGCACTGTGCTTTCTCAGTCCTCAATACATTATGGATCTTTTCTGGGTCAGCAGGTCAAGGTCCAGCTCATCATCCTGAACCAGCTGTCCACCAGCTCACAGTGCACGTCTGCAGCAGAGTCTGGGGTCAACTGTAATCAACTATGATGAGCATTGCGATGAATATCTCGGAATACATGTCCTTGTACCGGGGAACGTTTGTTTCTATGGGATATATTCCTAAAAATAGGATCCGCTGGGTGGAAACATATGCATGTGTTGAAATCAGAGGTGATGGAGTGATGAATTCTGCCAGGGGCAGGACAAGACAGGATTCGTGGTGGAGGAGGCATCTGAGGCAGTTTTTGAAGGATAAGGAAGGTGGGTGGGCTGGGGAGGGTAGTCCCTAAGACAGGTGACAGAACCCCACTGTGCAGTAAGAGAAAGAAACCCACACAGAAAAAGTCTTCCAAATCAATTCCATGGAGGAAACAGCACATTGTTTGGAAATCAGAAGAGCCAGACTCTGTCTCATTGTCTGCAGTTCACTCTCTGGGTGACCTTGGGTGAGTCCTTTCCCTCTCTGGGCTCCAGTTCCCTTATCAAATTAAGTAGTTGGACTAGATGACCCTTTAAACGCCTTCCTTTTGTGAAGTTTCTATGATTAAATGAGAACCATGTATATGATAGTTTTCTGGAGTCTAAAGTACTAGTGGTCATAACGGATTCCTGCTCCGATGATGACCTATTTTCATTTTGTGAAATCTGATACAGCCCTCTCTTATGCCCCCAACACCTTCCCTCCCTCCCTCCCATCATTTCTTCCTTTTTTCCTTCCTTCTACAAACACTTGTGGGATGCCTCCTGTATGTGAAGCAATGTCCCAGAAGCTGGTGTGAAAAAATAGACATGATCCTGCCATCATGGGCATCCCGAGACCATCCACCTGAGAGCTTTCTCTTGGCCTGGGGCCAGGGGTGCAGACAGTTGGTGGTTCTGAGGACCCTCAGCCAGTGGCGCATGGGAATCGGGGCGTAAGTGATCAGAAGTCGGCTCCAGCTGCCCTAGGAGGAATGCCCCGGCTCCTTCCCCTTCCCTAGTGCGCTTCCTGGGACCACCCCTCACATGGACAACTTGCACTCAAATCCCCGTCTAGAGGTCTGCTTCTGGGAAACCCAACTGAAGCCACATAGAAATCAAATGGGAACCCGGGATAATAAGATAGAGAGTCAGCTGGGCGAGTGAGGAGCTCTGTCAGAGAGGGCTGTCCCCAAGGCGGATGGAAGCTGCAGGGTGAAGGTCTGGGGGAGGGGCGTTCCAGGCTGAGTGTCAGCAAGTGCAAAGGCCCTGAGGCAGGAACAAGATCAGCATATTGGCCAATACTCCTGCAGAATGAACCTAAACAGGATACGTGATGATGATGATGATAATAGCAGCCAATGCACACAAGGCACTGACTGTAGGCCTGGCACTGTTCTAAGCACTTTTGCTGTATCCTCCTAACAGCCTCATAGGGATGTGCCCTTATTGCCCCATTTTCTGGAGGAGGAAACCAAGGCACAGGGAGGTGGAGCCCCATGCCCCCATCCAAGGTCATCCAGCTGGTTACTGGTGGGGCCAGGATGTTGCTCGCCTCTGCTCATGATGGGAAAGGTCTGAGGGGAGGGGGTTCACTTTGCACTCCCCCAGGGCCCTGCTCAGAGACTTGGCAACCAGTGAACAGCAGTACTAACAGCGACATTTGTCCAGCACTGACCCTGTGCCAGGCCCCTTCTATGCACTTCACACGGACTAATTCATCTGATCCTCACATCAACCCCCATAAGGCAGGGGTGATGGTCACCGTGTGACGGAGGAGGAAACTGAGGCTGTGGGCTGGGAAGGACTGAGCCCGGATTTCAGTCCAGGCCGATCTGACTCCAGAGACCCTGCTCATAACTGTAGTACATACACACACGAGCGTGTGCGCATACGTGTTAGCGTACACACACACGTGCGTGTATGTGAGGCATGCACACACACGTGTGTGCACACAGAAGACAAGGGAACTAAATCGCAAGGGCTGAAGGGTTCTGCTGCTGAACGCACAGCAACTAAGAACCGGAGTTTAATCCCAGTCGGGTTACTGTGGAGCCTCCCCATCCGGAGCAGAATAAAGCAGATAATCAAGGGTTGAAACGATGGACTTCAGGACTCTGTGCTACCCTCGTCCCTACTCGTATGTGATTATAAACCGAAGAGCTGAAATCCCGTCAGCCCCCATCCGCGCAAAGCAAGCTCACAGATCCTACTGGGGATGCTCTGAACGGGCTGGAGGTCAGGGCTCTTCTCAAAGTGTTACTTGCTTGCTTGGTGTTCTCACCTGTGAAATGGGGCCAACGAGCATCCTCCCCGCAAGGGCTGTTGTGAGGATTAAATGAGATGGCACCCGTGAGTGGCTAGAGCCAGGCCTGGCACACAGTAGGTGTTCAATACCTGCTGGCTGATATAATTATTGCCCCAAGGATAAGCGGGCCCCTCCCCGACTCCACTGCCTGCCTTCCTGAAGGAGAGTCACGCTGATATCATTGTTTCACAGCGTCCTGGCTCCAAAAGCCCAGTGAACGGTCACAACCAGAGACTCGCCAGCCTTTGTCTCCCTGCACTGGGCTGACATGACCCAACGTCAAGGGATTTTATTCTTTTCTTTCCTTTGCCTGTTCCTTTCCTGTCCGGATCAACAGTAAGATAACAGCTGCACCTGGATCTTGTGTTTTCACAATTTTAACAACGCACAGGAAATTGGGTGGCTTAGAGATGCGGCGTCAGGGGGCGAGCTGTCACTGTGTGGACAGACCAGGTGGAAGACGGAGGGTCAAGGGCAGGAAGGAGAAGGACCCGAGGGGATGGGAACAGAATAACTTGATAGGCTCCAAGGGCCCAAATTAAATTAAATGCAGGGAGTGCTTTCTTCTTGTGAGAAGTTTCCAGTGAGAGGAGGAGTGGGCACCTCCCAGCGGTGAGTTGAAAACGAAGGATTCGGTCCTTTGTTTTCCATTTGGGGACAGAGTGTCTCCCCACCAGGGCTGCGAGCCTGATCCCAGCCCTGCCGCCTCCCCGTCTTACTCTGCGCGCCCTGCTGTTCCCCGAGACACAGCCAGGTGATGTCCCCTCCCCAGACTCTGTCCTTGATGCTCGCTCCACCCCACCTTCACACGCCGGCCTCCACCTCCACTCTCGACCTCGGCTCTAACAGCGGCTCAGAGGGACACAGTGTCTTAGGGGCCCCGATGCTGCCCCCGCCCTCTGCCGGTCCACCGCCCTGCTGGATTGCCTCGTAGCCCTGTCACCATTTTAAATATTCTGAGTGTACCTTCAGTGTGAGCTCCAGGAGAAAAAGGATCTCATCTTTCTTATTTACCTCTCTCTCCCAAACACCTAGAATGTGCCAGGGACATAATATACATAAGTGCTCAATACATAAATCCCTGTTAGGTGAATGAGTGGATGAATGCATGAGTGAATGAAGGAATGAATGACTTGGTCACTAGCTCCTCAGTAAGCATTTGTGGCTGAATCATTTTGCCCTAGAATTGTTGAGCGTTTTTCCTCTCAGCCTGTGTGAACCCCCATCTCACTGGTCATTTGACCCCGTTGGCACCAACAGAGCCCCCATAGCAAACTGGACGCTGAAGTCAGGTGCCCAGGTGATGGGAAGATTTATGGAAACATGCCCACCTCTCTTTGCCTGGATGTCTTAGCTTTGGGCAGATTCAATCTTAGGTGACGAAATCAAGCTGTCCCTTCTTTCCCTCCATGCAACTATAGCCCTCTTTATACCAGGACTGAAAGGTCATCTCCTCCACAAATCCAAGAAAATGGAAAATTTTCCCAGTATTGTCTCTGGTGCCTAGAAAGGCCCTGGTGGTGTTTTCTACTTTTCTTTACCAAACGAGTCATTGGGCACCAAAGCCCAAGTACATGTGCTCAGCGATCACCTAGTGATGCCTCGAATGAACAAAGATCGTTTACTCTGGTTTCTCTTTTCATGCCTTTGCTCCACGGAGAGCCCCCTGAAGGCAAGGGCTGTGTTTGAGTATCCTTGCGTCTCCCTCTCCTGAGGCAGGAGCTCAGCAGATGTCTCAGATGTGATGTGAAGTGATTTGTAAGGCCCATGAAGAGCTGACAGTCATCATCTAGAAAGTGTGGTCACTCTGGGGGTATCCCAAACAGAGCAATCACTTTTCCTTCAGCAACAGATCTTTGGTCTTGCCTTTTTTTCCATCATGAATATTTCAAGCCAGTCAAAAAATATAAAGAAGAATAAAACGAATGACTATGATCTCATCAGCCAGCTCTGTGAAATCTTATCATACTGTATTTGCTTCAGATGTTTTTCTTCTAAAATGAAACATACACCTTGATTAAAGCCCCTTGTGCCCCCTCACCCCAGCTCCTTCTCTGTCTGCCCACAAGGCTCCACCTGGTGCCTCCCCTGCAGAGCTTCATGACTTACCATGTCTGTGTGTCTGCAAATATTAGACAGCACGGTTTGTATGCTTCAAATGGCGTGTGCATGCCAGGTGGCTCTCTGCAGCTTGCTTTTTTGTTTAAACCTAACTACCACAAAGCATTCCACTGGATCTACGTGTAATAAGCAAATAAAAATAGACATGCTGCGTAGGCACAGGCAGAAGAAGTAGGATGGAGTGAAATCAAGTGGGGTTCAAGGATCAAGGGGGATGTGAGGGGTGTGATTTTCCATAGTGGTTGGGGGAAACTCAATTTGAAAAGGAGACATTTAAGCAGAGATCTGAATGAAGTGAGGGTGTGAATCTGGCTGAAGGTGACCAAGTAACACATCACAGTTTCCCAGGGATTTTTCAGCACTGAAAGTCTCGAACAAACCAGGACTCCCTGAGGGAAGAGCATTCTGGAGGAGGGAATGGTGAGTAGAAAAAATCAGAGGTGAGCAAGCTTGGCTTGTTGAAGGAGGAACAGGGCCCAGGGTGGCTGAGTGGGACGAGCATTTCTGGAAATGGAAGCTGATGAAGTCCAAGAGGGGTCCCAGGGGAGCACAGAGAGGTCCACATACAGCATGTACATCACACAGGGCGACTAACAGGTCAGTTATACACCACTGTGCATTCAAACTTCACTCCTGACAGTTTTAAAGTTTAAAAATTATTAAAATAAATTTTAAAAATAATTTTTTTAAATTATCATCCAGGAACATTGATATTTTTTTTCTTTTCTATGTGTATATTTCTAATAATTTTAACACATGTAGAGATTCGTACAACCACCACCTCCATCAGGATCCAAAACGGTTGCATCATCTCTCATAATTCCCTCATGCTGTACCTTTAAGAAATCCCTGACAAGTGTTGATCTGTTTCCCATCACTACCATATTGTCTTTCTGGGAATGTCAAATAAATGGGATCATCACGAAGTACGTAAATTTGGGGGACTGGCTCTGTCCCCAGCACAGAGCCTATAAGACTCATCTAAATTGTAGTGTGTAGCAATATTTCCTCCCTTTGTACAGATGCATCGTACTCCATGGTGGGTTTGTTTATCTGTTTACACATTGGAGAACATTCGGGCTGTTCCCAGCTTTGGGATTTTGCATCTGTGTTATTTTTGAGAATTTCATAGCAATCGTCCTCTGGATATTACAATGCCTTCAGGAAAGTGCTATGGACAGAAGCTCTGCTCTATCTTAGAAAAATGTCCTGCATTGATTAAGATCTTAGGATTTTAGGGAGGATATCTCCTTCCCTCCTCTACTTCCTGGTGGCAAGCCCCTAATTTGTCAGGATGTTCACTTTAAATAATAGAGAATAAAATATTTTCAAGCCCTATTTCTAGCTCTACTACATACCTTACGTAATAATTTCTGCCCCTACCTTTTAAAAGGACCAGAGCTATACAAAAAATAATACATTTCGTTATGTAACTTTAAAATAAGAACAGG
This sequence comes from Globicephala melas, assembly GCF_963455315.2. NCBI lineage: Eukaryota > Metazoa > Chordata > Mammalia > Artiodactyla > Delphinidae > Globicephala > Globicephala melas. The sequence goes on from NC_083328.1 coordinate 73,837,400, forward strand.
GCTTCCCTGGTGGCGCAGTGGTTGAGAGTCCGTCTGCCGATGCAAGGGACGCGGGTTCATGCCCCAGTCCGGGAAAATCCCACATGCCGCGGAGCAGCTGGGCCCGTGAGCCATGGCTGCTGAGCCTGGGCGTCCGGAGCCTGTGCTCCGCAACGGGAGAGGCCACAGCAGTGATAGGCCCGCATACTGCAAAAAAATAAATAAACAAAATAAAATAAAATAAGAATAAAATCCAAAGATCAAAGAAGGGTCCCTTCTGTTCCAAGTAGCTCAATCAGAATATCTAGAAAATAAGAAACTTGCCCTGTCCCCTGCTGTCCGGATGGAAGGAATTGGGGTTACAAAGGAACACACGGAATCTCACCACTAAGTCTTTTCCGCTTATGAGCTTACTCCGTCAAGCCCTGGTGGGTTTGGTTTTGTCTGAGGTTTAACGGGATTGAAGACTTCGGGGGTGGTCTCTTTGGATTTTCTCCTTCTTTTTCCTATTATTGCTTAAAAATACCCCACAAGACCAAAGAGACAACCGTGACAGAGAAGATTGGAATTACACAGGCTGTAATTCCTTTTCACATAAACGTTAAAGTGTGTCGCCCCTCGGGGGGTGTGATTTTCCTGGCACCAGAGGCAAAAAAAGCGCAAGGTTTGTTTCCATAAAGATGCAGACTTGGCTACATCTAAGTAGAATAAGTGTAAGCAGGTATCCATCTGTCTCCCTGCACTAGAATGAAAACTGCATGAGGGCAGGGCTATGCCTGGTTTGCTCATTGTGAATCCCTGGTGCCTTTCATGGCACAGAAGCTCAATGGACAGAATCGGGACACTTGCTCCTGGAACGTGTCACCATACAAACATAGCCATAAATGTAACTGCCACGTAGAAAAATTTCCACATGCCACCTAACTCACTTCTCCAAGCACCAGTGGCAAGCAGGTCACAATTTAGGAAGCATCGTCCCTGCCCCAGATCCCTCCTGCTGTTCGCCTCGGTGGACCTGCCCATGCTAGCAGGGCCTTATTTCCATCTCGGGCCTCGCCCTCCCCACCCGGCTGTTTCTGGGCACAGGACCCCTCACTGCCTGAGGCTAAGCCACGTGGGACCATATCCACTCCTGGGGCTCCTGTCTCTTCCGGCCTGACCCATCCCTCCTGCTTCCTCAGTTCAGGGCTCTCATTCTGACAGCCTCCCTCTGAGCTGGAGAAGCTGACGTAATTAGCATTCTGCATTCCACCTGGATTTGCATAATCAAGCACAGTTAGTGACCTCATCTGTACTATAATTACTGACTTTGCTCTGACATTCCAAACTTCAACTCTGCTATCAATACATGTCTCTTCTCCCTCCTACCTTTGCTGCAGTGGGATTTTTAAGGTGGTTTTTGCAGACCCCTGGCTTTCTCAGACATGACTCTGGCTACAAAAATGCAAAAGGATCAATGCCCCTTTATGTAAGCATTTCTCCCTCTAAAGTCGGGGCAGGTGGGTGGCGTGGACTTCGGTGCCATCATATTTAATACTCGGCGGAGGGGCAGAGGAGGCCTGTCATACTTTCCATACAAGCATCTGCTGCCTGAAAACACACAAGCCCCTCATTGTCGCCTGCAGAGAGGGAAAAGTGTCCCGGTCCCAGTGAATCAGATAGAACGCCTTGGCCAAGATAATCCATGATAGCTGAGTCAGAGGACTCTGCAAGCGGTGGTCCTTTTGACTTTGGGAAAGATGGGTGGGCAAATTCTCTAGAGCAGGCTCTTTCACTCTTTTTTGACTGTGTTGTGGATTCAGTGTTTGTGTCCTCCCAAAATTCCTAGGTTGAAGCCCTAACTTCCAGTGTGGTTGGATCTGGGGTCATTAAGGAAAGTAATTATGGTAAAATGAGGTCATAGGGTGGAGTCCTGATCTGACAAGATGGTGGCCTCATAAAAAGATATCCCAGAAAGCTTGTTCTTTCTCTCTCCACCTGCATGTGTGGAGGAAAGGCCATGGGAACACACACAACAAGAAGGCGGCCATCTGCAACCCAAGAGGAGATCACTCACCAGACACCAACCCTGCTGGCACCTTGAGTCTGCACTTCCAGGCTCCAGACCTGTGAGAAAATAAATGTCTGTGGTATTTTGTTTTGGCAGCCGAGCTGACCAAGGCAGCGACCCACAGTTAGAGATGCATATTTTCTCAGACACAGTGCAAGCACACGTGTGCACTCACACACACACACTCACACTGCATGAAAACACAGCACCTTCGCCACATACAGGCACGAGGTATTTTCTCTTCCATTGCGTTCCATCTTATTCAATTCTGCTATTTTCTTTTCTGTTTCCTACTTTTAAAATGCTGATGGCGACCAACTAAATTGATTTCATGACCCATTGATGGGTGGCAAGCTCAGCCTGAGAACTCTGCTCTATGAGGGCCCTGTTCTTTTTTTGGTTTTTGAAAGACAAGCTCCTCCAGATGCTTCCCTAGAAGAGACCCCAGGAGGCAAGATGCCTGGCATCAGAGCATGCTGGAATAATAGTTTTTCAATGAAAAGCTCCTATGTCCCCAGAGACGCAATCAGCAAATTCCACAATGCAAGAAATGACCCGTTTTTCTTCAAAAAATAAATATCAAGCAAAAAGGACAGGATGGCGTCATCCAATACAGCAGCCACCAGCCACCTGCCGTCCACTGAGCCCCCGAAATGCAGCTAGTCTGAACTGAGATGTGTTCTAAGAGTAAAATGCACATCTGATTTTAAAGACTGAGTATGAAAAAAATATCGTAAATATCTCTTAATAATGTTTCGATAGATTATATGTTAAAATAATGTTTTGGATACATTGGATTAAGTAAATATATCAGAATTAATTTCACCTATTTCTTTTTTTTTAATTTACCGTCTAGGAAATTCAAAATTACACTTGTGGCTTGTATTATTATTGAATGGTGCTTTTATAAACTAAAACAGACTCGAGACACATCAATCTAAGGAAATATATAGAACTTTTTTGGATCCTCATTCAAAGAAACAAACTGAAAAAAAAAATGAGACAATTGGGGAAATTTGAAAACTGACTCGGTATTTGGTGATATTAAAGATATTAAAAATTAGAATTTTAGGGGTGATGATTCTGTTACAAAAGAGAGTTTTTTTAGAAATATGTACAAATGAAGTAATATTGGGGATTTACTTCAAAATAAATGAGAGGAAGAAAAAACACAAGGCAAGGTCACAGATGAAACGAGTTTGGCCATAGGTGTTGAGGAGTTCACTACGTCATTCTCCTTTCACATCTGTTTTAAATTTTCCAAAATCTGCAATAAAGTTTTGAAAGGCTGTAAAAATCTACTGCATAAAAAATTGTAAACAAAATCAAACCCCAGACAGACGGCACATGTATTCCATGTGGTAAACAGTGCTTATAAGGGTAAATTCCAGAGAGGAACTGCCGGCGTTCAGATCCGAACTTTCCCCCCACCAGTAAGCCATGTGATCTGGGGCAAGTGACGTAGCTTCTGTGCTTCATTTTCCTCCTTTTTGAAAAAATATTTATTTATTTATTTGGTTGCACCAAGTCTTAGTTGCAGCACGTGGGCTCCAGCACATGCAAAGTCTTAGTTGCGGCATGCATGGGGGATCTAATTCCCTGACCGGGGATCAAACCCAGGCCCCCTGCATTGGGAGCACGGAGTCTTAGCCACTGTGCCACCAGGGAAGTCCCATTTTCCTCCTTTGTGAACGGAGATAATAGTAACTGCATGATGGGGGCATCCATTTCCAATAGCTGCTGTAACAGCTGACCACAGACTTAGCGGCTTAGAACGACACATTAGTATCTTATGTTTCTGAAGGTCAGAAGTTTAAAATTAGTCCACAGAACGGCGTTCCTTCTACAGGCTCTCAGGGACAATCTGTTTCCTTACCTTTTGCGGCTTCTACAGACTGACTGCATTTCTGGGCTCGAGACCCCGTCCTCCATCTTGAAAGAAAGCAGTGCAGATTTTGCTCTTTTCCTTGACCTCCTGCCTTCCCCTTATAAGGAGGTTTGTGATTACGTTAGGCCCACGTTGATAATCCAGGCTCATCACCCCATCTCAAGAACCTTAACTTAGTCACACCTGTGACGTTTCTTTTGCCAAGTGAAACAACATATTCACAGGTTCTGGGGATTAGGACATGGTCGTCTCCCAGGAGACATTATTCAGTGAGCACAATGGGGCTGCTATGAGAATGAAATATGTTGAGCACTTACAAGTGGACCTGGCACATTGTAACGACTAGTTAAGCATGAATGATTATTATTACATAGTATTCATTAAACAATTTTTAAAATTTTGAACCCATCAGAAAAAAGTTGCAGCCAGGTATAGTTTGTAACTGAAGGAGTAAAAATGGAAACTACTTAGAAGAATCCTGGAGTGTATCCTTTGTCCCCATTCAATTCCATCTCTTCCTCTTTGCTGCTGGCTGGGCAGTGGGTGTAATGGCTGGAGCTGGAGCCACCATTTTGGACCATGAGGTAACCCGGGGAATGGAGGCCTCTTGTGGCAGAAAAACAAAATGAAGAAATGAGACCCCTTGAAAGCTTGGTAGAGCACAGCTCCCACCCCCAGCCTGTTACACGAGTCAAAAATAAATTTATATTGTGCTAAACCTTCTTTTATCTGGGGCCTGGGTCACTCACAGTAGAATGTAATCCTACTGATACTTTAATTTTAATCTGTTTCCCATAAATCATAAGAGGTGCCAAATATGCGGAGAGGCCACAACATGTAATAAGTAAACAGGCTGCATCTGGAGACCCAGAGGGCTTTGTTGTTCTCTTTCGATATACAGAACCGAGTGGGGAGCCAATGCAATCAGCCCAGTTTGTCCCAACTGGGGTTTCATTTATTTCTTCCTTTTTGATCATTTTTTAAACATCATGATCCTTGATGAGGCAAAAAACGTGAAAAGAAAATTGAACTCATGCTATAAAACCACGTGTAGAAAGAAACGGATGGTTCAGGTAGAAAGTACGAGTGAGTGATGGTTCTGTAGCATAAAGCCCAGGATGTCAGGGTGCTGCCCTGGTGCCACAATCAGCCCAGATCCCTGATGGGCAGAGTGAAGTGGGAACAGAAACTAAGAATACGGGGACGGAAGCAGGGCAGCCTTGCCTAAAAAACATTGAACCCTGTGGGCAGAATGAAAGAGAAAGAAAGAGTCATCTTGAGAGCACAACCTTGATTCCTTCCAGCCCGTGGATGCCCATGACAACTAGCTGTGTGGTTTTCATTCCTTGCACGTCCTTGGAGGCACTCTGTTTTGGAGGAGGGACGACTCATCCAACATTATGTTAACTTCATTTGGAATTCTAGCCAATTCAGCCCAACACACACATGCTTAGGCTGGTACCCAAGGTGATCAAGGCGCCTTTGTGACTGTGCAGGGGTGGGTATTGCTGACAGCTGATCTGGCATCTCCCATCTCTATCCTCACTACTAAGCGGTCCTTGGCCTGGTCAGGAATATCCTGCTCCCCTCTGCATCCCGGGAGCCTCAGGGAGGAGGACCCCACCCCTGCTCCGAGGGTAATTCCATCTTCCTTGCCTGTGATTGGGTGAAATGTGGACACGTGACCCAACCAAGGCCAAGGACATTCTAGGAGGTATTTTCTGGGGGTTTATGAGCAACGCCCCGGGAGAGATTCCAGAAATGGCTCTGTTTCCCCTGCTGGACAGGAGCAAAGAGGTCAGACAGGAAGGAGACGAAGCCTAGACTGTGGCAAGCAGAATGCCCTTGAGGAGCGTCCTTGAGGACAAGGTGTCCTCGAGGACACCTGCAGGTTGCCGAATCAACCTCCCCTGCAGCCCACCTGCCCCCTCCCTTCCAGTGATACGAGCCAACACGTGGTGTGACAGAGCAACCTTTATGAAAGTTGGGCAAATTCATCTTACTTCATATTGAATTCATGGTGTGTGATGGAGGACTGTGCGCTAGATTTTTTGTTGCTGTCACTGTGATCACCGTCATTTGGTTGTTTTGTCTACTTTTAGCGAGAATACCCAGAACCATGTTTGAAAGTTACCTGATATTCATCACCCTGGAGATCATGAAGGGAGAGCACCAAAAAGGTGATAGTTTAATGAGCAAGAATGAGTGGACTTTTGAAAATGTAATGGTATTTAAAAATAATGAATAAAAACGATCACAAGTTCTTCCTAAGATGATAAACCAAATAAGATGACTTTTACCCAAGAACAAACCTTTCTCTGGTTCCATGAGCGGCTACCGTTGACCCTTGAACAATGTGCAGGTCAGGGGCACCAACCCTCCACGCAGTGGGAAATCTGAGTATAACTTATGGTTGGCCCTCCCTATACACCAGTCTTCTGTATCCGCGGTTCTGTATTCACAGAGTCAAGCAATCGCGGATCGTGTAGTACTGTAGTAGTTACTGTTGAAAAAAAAATCCACGTATAAGTGGACCGGTGTTGTTCAAGGGTTAACTGTACTTACTTAAAATGATCTCTTTTTCCTGGGAACTTTTCAAGTTGGCCCAGCTGACCACGATCAGTAATGAAAGTGTGGAAAGGTAAAAGTTGTGACCACACTTTCTATTTGATTGTTGTTTCATGCGCACAACATAAGTGTGCAAGGGATACACAGAAAGGGAGAATGAGAAAAGTGTAGCTCATGCCTCCAAATTCATCATCTTCCATCTTTTTTTTTGATCAGTTGAACTTCCTGTTAAGCTCCACTCCCAGGTTGGTGACATGATGGGGACACAAAGAATGTCATCATTTGTTATAGTCCTGAGACCCAGACCGGGAGAATCCCTTGGGAAGATTTTAATGTTTAACATTTTTTAACTTAATTTTTTATTTTATATTGGAGTATAGTTGATTTATAGTATTGTGTTAGTTTCAGGTGCACAGCAAAGCGATTCTGTTATACATATACATATATCCATTCTTTTTCCTAGTCTTTTCCCATATAGGTTATTACAGAATACTGAGTAGGGTTTCCTATGCTATACGGTAGGTCCTTGTTGATTATCTATTTTACGTATAGTAGTGTGTGTATATTAAACCCAAACTCCTAATTTATCCCTCCCCCATCAATGTTTAACATTTTCACTAAATTCCTATTTCCTATAGAGTTGCCAGTATGATTCCCAACGTGATCTGTATAGATTTTTCTTTTGTCAGGAGAAAACAGGAGTTCCGTGAGAATGCTGGTCTCCTAGATGCTCCCTGACACCCTCCCCCCGACGTGCACTCAGCACTAGACTCACTCTGTTAGGAGGGAGAGGCCGCGTTCCATATAAATGCAAAGCGCTCCAAACACTCAGGACTATCTGTGCTTTGCGCGAATAACGACAGCAGCTTGCAAGTGGGCAGGACTTGGCGGAGAGGCCCCGTCGCAAATCCGCCACCACGCTCCTCGGAAGTGCCTGTGATATCTGCCTTCAGTCGCTAATTTCACACTCCAGAGACAGAGCTGTGAACAGCTCAGAGCACAGAATTACCATTTTCATAACAGTTTCCTTACCCCTCAGACACCCTTTTATGGCTTTTGTTTTTTTCCTTTTTGCCACCTTTTAAAAATCAGAATGCTTGGGTCCTTTAAGGTATCGGGTTTGCTTTTGCTTTATCATCGCTTTAATTTCCGTGACTTTGCGAATCTCAGAGATATTGTTTAGTTTTGTCTTTCGACATTTTGCAAAGCTTCCTCTGGCTCGGTGGCATTTTTGAAAAATCAAAATGAATTGCTCGCATATTCTGCCTTCATTATCCCCTCTCCTGCAACTTTCTAAATAATGTAGGGACTGGGGATGCTCCTGCGAGGAGCACGAATGCATTTGAAATGCTCTGTTAAGACATGCCTTTCATCTCCCTTCAGATCATAAAATGAGTTTTCAGCTCTGGATTTCCGCAGACCTAAGAAATACTCTTCTCATCTAGAATGAGTTGCAAGACACAGGGAAGGTCCCTTTGAGACAGACAGGGGGCTAGTCTGTGTTGTCTGAGCCGATCAGATTGACGGACAGGAAGTCATCGCTCCAAAGAGGGGAATTTGTAAGACTCTTGGCGGCCAGATTTATGAAACCCAGCAGGTTTGTATTTGGGATCAGGGTTTGATTATTCCTCTTATTCACTAACTTGGTTGCGTTTTTGCATCAGTGACTCAGTCCAGATGGGACAACTATTATTCAGATCACGTTCGGGCTTTTCCCCCGCCTGTCACACCTCCCGCTCCCTTCAAGACCAGCTCACATCTCCCCTTCTCTGGGAAGCCTTCCCTATGCATGAGAGTTCCTCAGGATCTCTTCCTCTCCTGACTGCCTATGGTGCCTGCAGCTTGAATGTCTCATTTGTCCTTTATCCATAACCCAGATCTGGTGCCTTTCTCCCCAACTGATGTCCCTAAAATACAGGCATTACCTCCATCATAGAGAGTTCAAAGACTTAGTTTTGATACCCCCTACCCATTCAAAGGTACAGTTCTCCTTTGGGCAGGTAGCTGCTTCAGACATGGCTGGGTCCAGTAGCTCAAGCAATGTCAGGACTCCATTTCTTGACTCTGTTTTCTTCTGTGCTGACCTGACACACAGGCAAGCCCTTCTCAGCTTGAGGGCCCAGTTTTCCATCCTGACAGTAAGGGGTTCTGGTTTCTTTTTCCAGGTAGCTCTTATCGGCCTGGTTTGGGTCATTTGACCATCAGTGAATGACTTTGGCCAAGGAGAGGGGAGAGTAGAATATATTGATTGGTCAGACCCAGGTCATGAACCTAAATCGAGAACTGGAAGCCAGTGCAGTCAATTCTTTCAGATGGAGTAAAGAGGGGATGGGGGAGAAAAAGGTCACCAACAAGAAAATCAGGCTGGACCTCCAGGAGAAGAAGAAACAGGTGCCCAGCAGACAAAAGCAACCACTGTCCCTTTGTGAGTGAACGAGGCAAGAAAGAAACCCACATAGAGTGTTGAACACACTGTGAGACATATGAGGACGCAGTTGGAGGCAGGGAAAGGATACATTTATGAGAAAGTCAGCAGGACTGTGGGCATTTTGTTATTATTGTTAGGTTGAGAAAAAAGTTGTAATGACGTGTTACACATAAATACTTATTAATGGGGAAAATGTACAAAAGAATGTGTGTAAAGTATGACATATTATGCAAACAAAAGGCGCTGTGGAAATTACTGCTGAAGACTAAAGCCAGTAAATCCTTATTTCCCTCAGAACCCCCAGTTTCTATGGAGAGATTAAGTTTTATTTACCTGTTTTTAAATATTAAACTGGCAGTATGGGGCCCTAATTCCTTAGCCAGGAGAAAGGAGGTATGTTTTTGTTTAATGAGGATCACTGGCTCCATTTCATCTAATGTTCTGTCTAAATCTTCAATCTGATTTGGGGCTTGGCTGATAAATGTTGATGTGTCTGCTCTTAGCTTCTGTTAAACAAAGAAAAATGTCACAGGTAGTAACTGGCTAGAGAGTATGGGCTTCAGTAGTGGTGAAAAGTCAAGAGAAAATTGGGGTGATCGTGGGGAAACTCTCCTCTCCCCTGATAATGAGAGTGGACCAAAAAATGAGAGAAAGGATTGAGGACCCAAAAACCCCACTGTGGCTGCAGGAATCAAACATCACTATTCCCTCCTCTTTCTGTCCCACTAAGCAGTTCGTAAGGTAGTTCCGTGTCCCCATTTCCCCCACACTCACTATTCCCCAGCCCTCACACACATTTGCCTCATTTCTGGTCCTTTGACTTCCCAGATCTCTTCCTTCCTCTGAGCCTTTGCATTTGCTGTTCCCCCTGCCTAGAACACCTCAGATCGCTCCATGGTGACTGGTTCTCATCCTTCAGTACTCAGCCCACATGTCACCTCCTCACAGAGGCCCTCTTAGACCACCCAACATGAGACAGTAGCCCCACCCCAAGTCACTATTTATCCTGTCACCCGATCTGTTTCCTTTACTGCATTTTTTACAACCTGATATTTTGTTCTTTTGTAAATGACCCATCATCCCTCAGTAGACTGAAACTCCTGAAAACAGATGAACCTTGTCTACCTCGTTCACTGCTGTTTGCTTAGAACTCAGCCTCTTTTCTGATGTAAAGTAGGCACTGAATAAATATCTCTTGAATTCATTTATTACTTCAGTAATGGAAAGTGGTGTCACACATTTTCCTTTGGGGACGTGTTGCTTTGCATCCATTGCCTGTGTGTGCATCTCATCTCTAGTGAAATGATGAACCCCCTGAGGTGGTCAGCCTCTTGTATGACACCAGAGTCTCAATCTCAGCATTACTGACATTTTGAGCTAGGTAATCTTTGTTGTGGGGGTCATCCTGTGCATTGTGGGAGATTCACCAGCATCCCTGGACTCCACCCTTAGATGCAGTAGCACTCCACCCCAGCTGTTACAACCAAAACAGTCTGCAGGCATTGCCATTATCTCCTGGGGGGCAAACTTGCCCCCAGTAGAAAACCTCTATGTTACACCAGTGCCAAGGTCAGTGCCAAGTGAATGTCCCATTTACCCTTGTTGGCTGAAGAAGTGGGTTTCAGCTTTATCTCCTTTGAGGGTTTTAGGCCATTACTTTTTTAAAACTTTGCACCTTTGCTAATGCATCAGTTCATGCGTCAAGCACTTAGTGAGCACCTTATATATACTAGCACCAAGAAGGGGAGGACAGCCAGGCTGGGTGGTTGGAAGAGGGCAGGTGGGCTTCATAAAGCAGTTCTCTTACGTTCACAGCTGCACCTCCAAACCATAGAACATTCCTTAGCCCATAGTAGGCTGTCAGAAATATTTGCTATTGAAACATCTCCAAGAGGAGTACAGATAGAAACACTGGAGCAAATGACAATACTGGTGACTCTGAATGCATGGCACACGGTGCCTGTTTTTATTCTAAAGAGAGAGAAGAGCAAATTAGCTCCATCAGGAAATCTGGAAGTATATCACAGCCCAGAGTGCTTCTGGGGAAAATCCCAATGACTAGCCTTAGGTAAGGAAAGATGTTCAATGTCATGAAAAACCCAGGAAATTTGAGTCCAAGTGACAATAAATTCCTTCGTCAATGCTTGAAATAGAGAAATGGTATACACTTCTGCTGAGTACAGATATTCTAGTGGTGCTCTCTGGGAAATCTCAATAAAACTGTTAATAATAACAAGAATAGCTATTGAATATTAACATGTGTGGTGCATTGCTTTAACAATTATTTATTACCCATGACTCATTTAACCGCCACAGGAAACCTATGAGGTAGGTGTTATTATTATGTATATCTGACTGATGAGGAAACTGGGGATCAGAGAATTCACTTGTCCTAAATCACACACCTAGTAAATACCAGAGTGGAATTTGAACCTAGGCATTCTGCAAGAATATCTGAGCTCTCAACCTCACTGCTATAAAAGTACAAAAGTTCTTTAAAATAGATATAATAACTACTTTAAAGAATTTAGAGGAAAAGATGGACAAAAGAGTACAAAGTGGAGCATTTCAACAAAGATATTGAAATGAAAACCTTAAAATAAAGCCAAAAGGACATTTCAGAACTAAGAAATTCAATACCTGAAATTAGAACGTCTTTAATGAGCATAATAACAGGCTGGACGTAAAAGAAGAATCAGTGAGGGCTTCCCTGGTGGCGCAGTGGTTGAGAGTCCACCTGCCGATGCAGGGGACGTGGGTTCATGCCCCGGTCCAGGAAGATCCCACATGCCGTGGAGCGGCTGGGCCCGTGAGCCATGGCCGCTGAGCCTGGGCGTCCGGAGCCTGTGCTCCACAACAGGAGAGGCCACAACAGTGAGAGGCCCACGTACCACAAAAAAAAAAAAGAAGAAGAAGAATCAGTGAATCCAAAGTCAGGTTGATAGAAATTATCCAAACTGAAGTAGAGAAAGAAAAAACTGAAGACTTTTCTAAAAAGAAGAGAGCCTATGCGACGTGTGGGACAATATCAAGCAGTCTAACATACGTGTAAATGGAGATTCAGAAGGAAAGGAAAGAGAAGAAACGACGTTGGCAGTTAAAATGGGTGAAATTTGCCCAGAATTGATTAAAGACATGAAACCGAATATCAAGAAGCTCTGTGAACACTAAGTAGGATAAATACCAAAAAAAAAGAAAAGAAAAAAAAAAAGCCACATCCACGTACATTATAATCAAACTTCTGAAAACCAAGGTAAAGAGAAAATCTTAAATCCAGCTAAAGAAAATACATGATATTCAGCAAAACAATCAAAATGATGGCTGCTGACTTCTCTAAGAAATGGTGGGCGTCGTGAGGCAAAGAATAATTTTTAAATGCTGGGAGGTTAAAAACAACAACAAAAATTGCCAACTTAGATTTGCTATACACAGCAAAAATATCCTTCAAAAATGGATATGAAATAAAGCTATTTTCAAACAAACAAAATCTGAAAGAATTTGTCACCAATCAATTTACCCCACAAGAACTGTAAAGGAAGTTCTTCAGGCTGAGGTAAAATGATGCCAGAAGTAAGCACAGATCTACTGAGAGGGATGAAGAGCAACCGGAAGATAAATACTGAAGTAAATATAAAATACTACTTCAAATAAATTAAGTACTGACTTAAAGTAACAATACCAACAATGTATTGTAAGGTTTATTACATATGTAGAAGAAAATATATAACAATAACAGAACAGACAAGAGTGGCAAGTGGAATTACACTGTTGTAAAGTTCTTATTTGGTATGTGAATATGAGACTAATTTAAGATTAATTACAGGCACTTCCCTAGTGGTCCAGTGGTTAAGACTCCACGATTCCAATGCAGGGGGCGTGGGTTCAATCCCTGGTCGGGGAACAGAGATCCCACGGGCCGCACAGCACGGCCAAAATTTTTTTAAAAAATATATTAATTGCAATAAATTAGGAATGCATATTGTAGTCTCTAGAGCAACCACAAAAATATTAATTGAAAGGAATAGGTACAATGATGACAAAAGAGGAAACACAATGGAGTAATAAAAAGTCTTGACAAATCAAAATAAGGCATAAAAGCAGGGCCAAAGGCACAAAGAATAAATGAGACACACTAAATACTCCACTTAAAAGACAGAGATCATCAGGCAAGATTGAAATAAATAAACCAACAAGAAAACTAGACTCAACTTCTTTAAAAGAAACATTTTACTCAGAAATGAAAAAGAACAATGGATAAATTCAACAACATTAAAGAATCTCAAAAGCATGATGCTAGGCAAAAGAATGACTCCTTACGATTCCATTTGTATGAAGTTCAAGGACAGGCAAAAAATTATCTATGATCAGAGATTATTATAGAAGTCAGGATGGTAGTTATCTTCGGGATGTTACTGACTGGAAAAGGTCACAAGGGAATTTCTAGTCATGAAGGAGATTTATAGCATGACCTGAGTGGGGGTTATAAAGATGAATATGTGTTTTAAAATTCAGCAAGATGTATATTTAAGATTTGTGCATTTACAGTATGCAAATTTTATTTTCTAAAATGTGTGTATGCAATCATATATATGCACACACACACACACCACCCCTTCTCCCCACTTTCACTGTACCACTGTCCTCGATCAGGTTTACCAGGACCCAGAGGCTGAGATGAGGGTAGCCAATAAATGGTTTACTGTTTCCAGAATACCACCTGTGACAAAGCAAAGGAAGCAGGGAAGGGTGGAGGGAGAGCCTGTACTGTGAGCCTTCCGCAGATCCCACTGGAGCCCTGGCATCGGCGTGGCCTGCTGAGTTGTACCCAGTTGAGGATAGGGAGTTGGATCTTTGCAGCCCTGTGTCAACCAGTTACGGGATGTGGGCTACGCAAGAATGTAACACCCAGGGAAGGACCCAGCTGTGAGCTGTCGGCAGCCAACACCCCACCACCTCCAGCCCCCAGGGAAATGAGGGCCGGGGTCATGAGGGGGAGATGGGGTGGCATGCCACAGCGTACACGGCAACCGCCCTGGTCCGAGCCACTGGCTTGCTGACCAGGACAAACACCCCAGCCCTCTCGCTGGTCTCCAGGTTCCCACTCTGGTCCTCATGATGATTTGTTCACCCCACCACTGCCTGGGATAATTTCAGAAAAGAATGGGATGGCCAAAAAGTGCCTTCAGTTTTTAAGTAAAAATAAAAGACACGTTTTTCATTTTCACCAAGAACTTTATTGAACAACGTATTCACCCTTTTGTTCCACTACCTTCTGCCATTTTTCAGGCAACTTCATAATTCCATCTTCCCAAAACTTTTTATCTTTTTGAGCAAAGAACTGTTCCAGGTGCCTTTCACAGTCTTCCAGGGAATTGAAATTTTTTCCATTAAGAGAATTTTGTAAAGACCGAAATAAATGGAAATCCAAAGGAGCAATGTCTAGTGAATACGGTGGATGAATCAGAACTTCCCAGCCAAGCTGTAACAGGTTTTGCCTGGTCATCAAAGAAACATGCGGTCTTGGGTTATCCTGATGGAAGATTACGTTTTCTGTTGACTAATTCTGGATGCTTTTTCTTGACAGCCGCTTTCAGTTGGTCTAATTGGGAGAAGTACTTGTTGGAATTAATCATCTGGTTTTCCGGAAGAAGCTCATAATAGAGGACTCCCTTCCAATCCCACCATATACACAACATCACCGTCTTTGGATGAAGACCGGCCTTTGGTGTGGTTGGAGGTGATTCATTTCGTTTGCCCCACGATCTCTTCCGTTCCACATTGTTGTACAGTATCCACTTATCATCGCCCGTCACAATTTGTTTTAAAAATGGAACATTTTCATTACATTTCAGTAGAGAATCTCATGCAAAAATACAGTCAAGAAGGTTTTTTTTCACTTACGTGGAACGCGAACGTCAAAACAATGAACATGGTCAAGCTGGTGCAAATGACTTTCAACACTTTATTTGGATATTTTGAGTGGGTCGGCTATCTCCCGTGTAGTATAACATTGATTGTTCTCAATTAATATCTCGATTTGATCGCTATCAACCTCAACTGGTCTCCCTAACTGTGGAGCAGCATCCACTGAGGAATCTCCAGCACAAAACTTTGCAAACCACTTTTGACACATTCGATCAGTCACAGTATCTTCTCCATACACTGCACAAATCTTTTTTTTTGCGTTTCAGTTGCGTTTTTACCTTTCTTGAAATAATAAAGCATCATGTGCCAAAAATGTTGCTTTTTTCTTCCATCTTCAATGGAAGAAAAAGTGGTCACACAAAAATTCACCAATTTTGATGTCTTTTTTAAAATGCACGCTGATATGACAGCTGTCACACACAATCTAACAAAATTGTTTTGAATGAAGTTAAAGACAACTAAGTGCTACTAGAGCCATCTTACGGAAAAAAAATGAACGAACCTTTTGGCCAACCTAATACATCGTATCCCATCAGATATGATCCCCACTCGAATCCCTTCAGTATCTCCCCATCACATCTAGAATGAGATTCTTTAGTCTGGCTATTAGTCTCCACCTGGATCATCCACTCCAGCCACCCAATGCCTTTTGTGCAGAAAGGGGCGGCCAACCCATCCTGGTTTGCCTGGGACTTGCTGGCTTTAGCACTGAAGGTCCCACATCCTGAGAACCTGCTCAATCCCAGGCACACCAGGACTATTGGTCACCAGAAGATTTGCTGATGAAATTGAGACCGCTAGGTGGCATTTCGTGGGGCTCTGAGGAGCTCCGGTTCTTTATGTCTCAGTGCAGAAAGAATTCAGCAAGAGGCAAAGTGATATGTAAGAAGTGATTTATTAGAATAGGATGCTTGTGAAGCTTACAGGCAGGCAGGTGAGAGGGTGCCACACCATGAGTACTTAGTGGGCTACAGTTTTATAATCAAAGGAAAAGTAGGGAGAGGAAAAAAGACCACCTTCTTCCTCATTCTTTTTTTTTTTAAACATCTTTATTGGAGTATAATTGCTTTACAACGTTGTGTTTGTTTCTGCTGTATAACAAAGTGAATCAGCTATATGCATACGTATATCCCCATATCCCCTCCCTCTTGCTTCTCCCTCCCACCCTCCTTATCCCACCCCTCTAGGTGGTCACAAAGCACCAAGTTGATCTCCCCGTGCTATGCAGCTGCTTCCCACTAGCTAGCTATTTTACATTTGGTAGTTATATATGTCGACATTACTCTCTCACTTTGTCCCAGCTTACCCTTCCCCCTCCCTGTGTCCTCAAGTCCATTCTCTACATCTGTGTCTTTATTCCTGTCCTGCCCCTAGGTTCATCAGAACCATTTTTTTTTTTAGATTCCTTATAAGATTCTATCATCAGCTCCTCCTCCAGGCTGGGCAGGGGAGTTTTCTTGTCCCCACATGGTCAAGCCAGGACTGTCATTGCACTATGGAAAAATTATTTCAGGTCTCAGTGCAATGGGGGGGGGGGGGTCTTTCACTTTGAAATGTCACCTTTCCATAAATTATTGTTTCTTATGTGTGCAAAGAGCATGTCCTAGGGGTCATTAACTTACTGAGCTCACTGGGCAGGATGTGGGTCTCATGCCACCATTGTTTTATTGTTTTGGGGCATGTCTCATGCTTCTGTTGCATGGTTTTGTTGCTAAGCAAGCCTGCTTGGTTTCGTGGTTAAGCAAACCTGCTTTCTTGAGTGACCATTAACTTACAGGGGTCCCCCATACTTCTTTACTTACAATCCCCTAGTGGGATTAACTATTTAATTACCTACTTTGTCCCTTTACTCTTCCCCTGTCAAATTGACTAGAGAAAAAGCAAGAGATCAAGGGATTGACAAGGCTTTCACTTGAAGCATGGGTGAGTGAGGGCTGACTGCGCTGAGGACACCTGAGGAGGAGCCAGCCCACCTGCCCTCAAAGCCCAGCCCGCTTTTCATTCCTCTGCTCCCAGGGGACTGTTCCCAGAGGCCAGAGCCTTTGTGTGCAGCGAGGCGGGATGGTTCCTTGTGGTTGGGCCGCGATTAGAAAGGCATGCCAGGCTGTAACTGCAACCGATTTATCCCTCTGCTCACCGTAATTAAAGCCCCCAGCGCATTCCATCCACCAGGGCCTGGGAGCTTGGACCTGTCTGGACTTGCTGCTTCTAACCCAGCTGGTGTGTCGGGCCAGGCGGTTCTCTAAACGGTGCCCCCTAGTTGTCCTAGGGCCAGCTTTTCTGGGTGGAAACCTTACAGACTGACATTTGTAAAGAAAGAAAATAGGGGTAGAGAGTTGGGGAGATGAAACAAATTCTATGACCTTCTTTATTTCAAAACTTTGAAACTTCAAGCCTCACTCAGGGCATCTCAACAGTGGATGCTATAAGCATTTTGTGCAAGGCAATTTTCATCGTGTGGAACTGTCAAGAGATATTATGGGACATTTCATGTCCCTGGCTTATGCCCAATAGATGTCAGCAGATCACCCCTTTCCCTAGCCATTGTGACAATCCGAACACCCTCGCTCATTTCCATTCACTCAGCTTTGCATGCAAATCTGACACACAAAATGCCTTTGGAACTCAGTTCGGGGGGGTGGAGATGGGGACTGGGGTAGGGGACACAGTCCCAGCGGCATCACTGCCTGGGGGAGGCTCTTCACACGATGCCAAGCCGTTTCGTTCCTAGCGCTGAAGCCTGTCAGAGAATCCCATTAAACCCTCACCATTTCTGCAAGGAGAACAGGATGCTACTCACTGAGCATTCAGCATCCCCAAATTAGACAATTATACAAAATGGGAGAAAAGGAGAGAAGGATTCCGGTTTCCAGCCAGCAACCAGGTGCCAGGCCCAGTGCCCAGTATGGGCAATGCACAGACTCAAAGGAACTGCCCAGACTCACGGAGTTCATGGTCTGGTCAGCAGAGAAAAATCATGCACGGCAGCAACAGCCGTGGGAGCGAGCCCTGCGACAAGGTGGTGTTTTCAAATGGGCAGGTAAGGAGCTATCGTGGATCCTTACTTCTATCTAGTGCATCTTGGACAGTAGTTTGAAGCTGGAAAAGAATGGAAGAGAGTAGAATAGAATATCATCAGATAGTATCAGATCTGTAAATTCGAGTATATGTTGGCTTGTGATACAAAATAGTTCATATCGTGGATCAGAAGCAAAGAGTAAGCGGCCACAGTGTGAGGGGCTACTTCTGCAATAATTGATCTTAAAGCAGGTATAAAACGTGTCAGGAGTTGGAAACTCCACATCAGATTTTGGAAAAATTTGCAGGCAGAGAGCAACTACATATGCTGCATCCGTTTAGATGATTCCCCAACAAGCCCGAGAGAAGGCAAGACAGGATAGTTCTTGTTGCAAAGATGGGGAAAGGAGGCTAAGCAAGGCTGAGACGCTCTCCAGAGGTCACACGGGTGAGAGGCCAGAGCCCCAGGCCTGGACCCCGAAGCCCCAGACTCTGACCCAGGAAGGTCCCATCACACCAGCTGCCGCCCAGGCTCCACCCACGTCACCCAGGATCTCTGCTGCTGCCATGCGCTCCCACCACACACCATCTCCAGGCGCCTCTGCAGTTAAAGCCACAGGCTGGTAGAATTTTAGGAAAGCAACTCCGCCGCCAAGACCTCATGGGCACAAACTCCCCACAGTCCCCTCCTGGGAGAAAAGCTTCCTCCTGTGACCGTGACGCTTTTCTTCAACGCCACCGACTGTCAGCTCCTAAGGACGCCACCTGGTTTGAGCTCAGGATGTGAAAAGGGAAGCAAATCTCCCAGGTTTTTATTCCACCACAGCCTGTGGCTCATCACTCCTCAGACTAAAAGAGCCAAAAAAAAAAAAAAAAGAAAGAAAGAAATGTCAGGATTTTTTCCAGAGGAGAAAAGCCACACGAAATGGGGTAAAGAGTGAGTCATGCCCCTCCCCCATTTATGTTCCATCGCCCCCAGTACAGGTGTGTGTGGAGGGGTCCTGTCCACGCGCCACCTCCCCGCTCAGTGTCCCTCTGAGGGGCGCAGGGCCGTGGTCTCAGGTTTGGAGCTTACACATGAAGTGGGATCTGGGGTCTGAGCTGAGTCTTGGGCACAGACGGCTTCGTTCTTGCTGGAGGGTCAATGATGACCTGTGTCATGTGTGCCCAGGACGTGTGTCCACGTGGCAGTGCAGCCGGGGGGGCAGGGCACACGTCCTCTGTAGAGTGAGCAGGTTGGGGGTGACCTTGGGGATTTCTCCGCGCGCATGTCATCCATCCCACAGGCGCTGGGGAGCCCATGCTCTGTGCCGGGCATGGTTCCAGGCCCTGGGGATGCAGCCCAGACCTTGCCCTCGTGACGGGAGACACACAGTGAGCAAGAAATCAAGGCAACCCTGCAGACGATTCCAGAGAGTGAGTCGTGTACTGGGAAGAACTTTAACCAGGCTGAAGTGATGGAGTGGCGGGCGGGGGTGGACCTGAATAGGGACTCAGGGAATGAGGAGGGGACATTGGCCCTGAGTCCTGGAGGAGAAGGAGCAGATCATGGGAGGAGCCAGGGGCGGGGCTCCCGGCAGAGGCAGTCACAGCATCCCGCCCTTTCCAGCGGGCCCTGCAGGACCCTGAGAGAAACAGGCTCTACCGTCCCCTGCACAAAAGTCCCTGCGCTTGCAGCCTGGGGCCCTTTTGGGGGCCACACAGAATAGTATTTAGAAGCCTGGACCCCGGCACCAGGCAGTCTGGATTCAAATCTCAGCCCTCTCACTTACTAATGAACTTAATTACTGCTCTGTGCCTGCTTCCCAATTTAGAAATAAAACAGAACTGTTGTGAGGATCAAATGAATAAATCCCCATGCAGCACTTAGCCCAGCGCTGGTGCACGGTGGGGTCTGAGTGGCTGGACAGCCAATCAGCAGATGTCCTTGGAGGTCACAGCAAGCACTTTTAAACCAGCCCACAATCAGATCAGACCTCTGGGGCATCTTCAATGAGAAAATTGCACCTTTCCAGAATAACCAGGAAAATCAGTGCTCAGACTCCCAAAGGTCTGTCTTCTGTCCTGACACCAAACGATCTTCCAGAAAACCAGGGCTTGCCCTCAGACCGGGGACACAAAGGCCAGGCTTGTCTTCACTGGGGATGTAAGAAGGGGCCAGTGAACCACAGACCCTGAAGACAGGAAGGACCTTTGGGGCTATGGTAGAGGTTACAAGTCAGGGATCTGAGGCCAGATGTGGGTTCCAATCCCAACCCCACCACTTACCAGTTGTGTGGCCTTGAACAAGTTTCTTACCCTAAGCCTCAGTCTCCTCATCTGTAGAGTGGAGATAATAATCACAGAGTGGTTTATAAGGCACAAATGTCCTAAATGCTCACATCCCTCCTATATTCATATAATGTAGCATCATGAGTTGTCAGCGTTCATCCTACCACCCAGGGTGAGGACAGTCTGAAATCCTCAGTGCCAGTGAGGTGTGCAGACAGGACCTCACGGGAGTGGGGGAGGGGACCCATGCTAAGCACAGTACTCACAGGGGCCCAGAGATAAGCCGCTGAGCCCCACGGCCCTGTCTAATGCCCGCAGCTGGGATGGAGGCATATTCCTGTGTTCTGGTTACACAGCACTTACTTGGGGCTCAGCCCTGTGTTGCTGTGACCAGAGCCTACCGACCTCATTGACTCCAGGGACTGCCACCAGCCAGCCTTCTTGCCTTCTCCATTTCTCCTTCACTGGGATGGAAAAAAATATGCTCTTGTCCTGCTGGAGCCCTCATTCCCAACCTCCAGTACAAGTTCCTCTGCAAACCTGGAAATGTATTCCTTCCCTTAGAAAGTAACTGCTCTCTGGTAGGATCTTCACATCCTTACAGCACAGAAACCCAGCAGTGCGGGAAGGCTGCCAGCTGAGTGCTGTCTTCGGTCCCATCTTGGGAGCTGTCTCCCAACTCTGGGAGATGTAGAAAAGCCCCACAAATTGCACAAGGATTTCACAACGCAGTGAAACAGCCTGTGATTAAACCGAGATGTCAAAATCAATATGCAAAGAGTGTGATTAAAAGACGAGCGTGGCTGGCACCAGAGCATCACTCTTAATTGAGCCTGTGCCTACTTCTTCACATGCAACAAGGAAATTAACGACAGGGTGATAAACCTTCAAGAGAAATTAATTACCCCTGCTGCTTGTGCCTCTCCTGTGCTCTCTGTTTAACCTGCATTCTCCCTCCCCGGCAGCCAGCCCTAGAAGGGCCCTGGGGTTGCTGATTATACGTGCAGGGCTGCAGCATTCAAAGAGCCCCAACTCCTCCTCAGGCTCTGAGTGAGTCTGTTTCCTGGCCCCCTTTGCACAGATGCGGCCCTGGGAAGAAAGAGCCAATGGGTGTTTACCGCCGAGGAACAGAAGAAGGAAATAGACGGGGTGGGAGTCTGTGCAGGGTTAGAACGGGGTTGGTGCATTGTGTGGTATGCCACGTGGCTTCCCCTGGGACTAGACTTGTACTCCCATAGGACTAGGGAGGGAGGGAGGAAGGCAGAAGGGGTGAACGTGGCGGTTTCAGCAGAGGCAGAGCTAAGCAGGGTGTGCTGGCCTTGGCAGGCCTAGGCAGAAGTGACACGTGTATACGGGATGGGAGGTCACCAGGGGCTTCCAGAGTCATTGGGATTCAGGGCAGAGGCTCCAAGAAAAGAGATGATGGGAAAACAGGGGCAAAGGCGGAGATGAAAATTCAGCAGCGCTTCCCCAGCCCCGGGCACTGCCAGGGTGGGCTTTCTGCGGGAGGCGGACATCAACCCTGGGAGCGAGCCTGGGCTCTCATCGCTGGACAGACACCGAGAACTGGGAGTGGAGGAAACAACCACGGGGGCAGGGCGTGAGGAGAGGGCATGAGCAGGCAACACCAACGGGCCATGATGGGGCTGTGAGCATCGTCTTTGCAGTGACTAAAGGGAGACAAAGTGACAGAGGCTAGCAGGTTCCTGGGTGGCAGGTCCCCTCCCAGGACAGTGGGTTTGGGAAGGCAGAATGCACCTGGGCTGTCTCTGTGCGGCCACCCCAGGCTTGCTGGTCTCTGCCACCTGCCGGCCCAGCTGCACTGAGACCCCACGTCTCAGTCCCTGGCACGGGGCTCCCACCTCCACCTCTCTCCATCTTTTGGGACTTGTCTGAGCACCGACGTCTCCATCCACGCTTCCGGCCCCAGGTGCCCACGACCTGTCCCTGTTTTCCAACCTCCCTCAGTCGTGTCCTGCACACTGGACTCCACTTTGTGCCCATGTGAGGCCTCAGACGGGCGCCCCTCGGGATGGGGAAGGCCCGGGACACTGCCTGTGGCCCCTTCCGACAGCAGGAAATGGTGCTGGAATCACTCCTGTCACGCCTGAACCCGGGGCTCCTGGAGACGCAGGAGAAGGCCTTGAAGCCGCATCCCCCGGCCAGAACCATCTTCCATCAGGGGATGAGAAGCAGAAGAGGAAGCGCCTGGCCGATCCCAGCGGCCACACTTTCCAAAACATCTCCCACCCGCAGACGAGCACCCTGCCCCCAGGTGCACCCAGGCGCCTGAAACCAGCAGATAATAGGTGCCCGTGAACTTGCAGAGTCCTGCCCGGATTTCAATCTTAAGAGTTAATTTGAAAGAAATAATTTGCCAGATTGATAAGCTGCCAGGAATCTGGGCTGACCGGCGTTTTCTCTTGGCCTCAGTTCTGGACTCCAGAGCCAGACTGGGGCTGGGGGATGCCCCTTGGCCTCAGTGGGCCCTCACGGTCTGCGGGGAGCGACAGAGCGCACAGGCTGATTTAATGGACGTTTATGCAGCCCTGCAGGAGGCCATAGCTGAGCATGGCCCCTCCTGATTAAAGGACAGCGGCCAGTTGTTCCCCATCAGTGCTGACAAAAGAGGGTTGCTTTGGTCCTGGGAGCTTATGGGAGCTCCTCAGATGCCCAAATCTGGCACCTGCCAGCTGGCGTTCTTAAAGTGACCCTTTCAGGAGAGATGCCAGTGTGGGGGGACGGCTGTTATGGGGCCTCCACCCAAGCTGGGGGGCGGTCACTCTGCCCACATAGAGGCAGGAGGACAATGTCCTAAACCCTGCCCTGGCCTGGGGGGCAGAGAGGGGGTTTGCATGGGGGCGGGGCTACAGATGCAAATGCCTACAGGCCTGGGGGTCAGGGGACTCCCCGCAGAGGCTGGGGGAGGGGCACGGCCCACAGGATGAGCCCATCTCCAGCGTGGAAGCCACGTGGAAATACAGGCCCAGCATTGCCCGACCTTCCGGCCGCCGGGGCAACCCCGGGAAAGTGGAGGTGACTGTCCACTCCGGGAGTGTGAGCTGCGTCAGGCCCTGTCAGGTCCCTGTAACCCCGAGCCCCGCCCCACCTTCCCTGCAGAGAGCCCTCCTCGGCCACCCAGGGGGAGCGAAACAGGCGCCGCCCCAAGCAGCACCAGCTCGGTGGGCGGCGCCCCCTGAACGTGACAAGGTCTCGGGGGAAGAGCCCTCCTCTCACACCAGCCAGCCCAGCGCCACACTCACCTGATGCTCACGACTTTCCAGAAGGATTTTCTCTCAGGGAGTCAGAGGTCACACTGTGGACCCAAACCAGCAGCAGATGTGTCGAGTGCGTCCCTCCTGGTGCTTGTTGAAAAATGTGAAGCCGATGTCAACACGTGAAAAACCTGAGATTTCACTTGAGCATCTGATGCTTTGATTCTCTTCAGGTGTCAGGACACGGCGCCACCCTGCGCCCAAGTCCTCCCCTGGTAGCTTGCGGTGGCACCGAGGCCGGGGCAGCAGCCCCTTTAGACAGGCTCGTGCTCCACAGTTTGCCACCGATTCCACCCCTCCCCCGATCGTCCCCACATGGAGACCGAGGATCTGCCACCCAAACCCCTGTGCCGCATTGTCCACAGGCCGCTTGCTGGGTCCCTCCCCGGGTCCTTCCCCTACTACAGGGAAACGGTAACGAAATCACACCGCAGGGCTGGGGGACTGGCTGAGTCAGCGTCCGGAACCGGCTTGGACCGCGTCTGGCGGGCGGGAATCCCTCAGGAAGTGCGGGCTGGTGGCTGGTCTAGCCCTCTTCACTCCTTTGTTAACTGCTGGGCCCGTGGGGACACTGGCTTTCAGACCTGCTGCAGACGGAGGAACCAGACGTGGCCGTTTCTCTCCAGCTTTCTCCATCTCCACTGCTTTCCCCCACCCCACCTCCCACCTCGCCCACCTCGTCCCACACCCAGAGGGCGGGGGACGCAGAGCCTGGAGTCCCGCCACGTGGGTCCTGGGTCTTCCGTTGTCCTGACCCCCAGCGTCACTGCCAACCCGTCTGATGGGCATGTTCCTATTTTCTCCCACATCACCTACTTGGATGTTAATCCCTCTGTCCACCAGCGACTTCAGCACTGCATGGGAGATTTGATCAGGTTTGCAAGGGTGTTCTTTCTTCTTACAGCCCATGTTCTATCAGTGACACACTTCAGAATTCACTGGATGTAATATATCTTTAGGATTAATACACTGTGTTAAGTACTTTGAATGCAATCAACAACTATAATCCAATTACTACTGACTGCGTTTTTAATGCTATTTTGCCCCCAGCCCCTCATCTCAACTGTGCGCCAGACTCACTCCCACACACACACACACACACACACACACACACACACACACACACACACACGCACACAGAGCACATGCCAATTTTGTGCCCCGCCGCCTCGCCTAACAGTGAGAGCACTGAATAGGGAACAGCTGATCTGCGTGAAGTAACGTGAGAGCTCCTGTAGTCCTGGAGCTTTTAAACTTACAAACAGGTATCAGCCAGGTTGCCATGGAGAGCAGTGGACCGATGCCAGGGCTCACCCTCCGGACTCGTGGCCTCCTCTGATCAGCAGGGTCACGTGGGCTCTGCGAGGAGGCAGAGGCATGGCCTGGCATTTTAATGACACTGACTTGCTGTCTGAGCGGCGAGTGTGTAGGGGTGAGACAGGGCACGTGTGTGTGTGATTGTGCATGTGTGTAAGTTCGCACGCACAGCCCCACACATACGGGATGAAAACTGAATGGCCCCAAGGATCTGCTGGACACCTTTCATGTTCTAACAGAGACCGTGAGGCCTGAGGGGTCACTGGATGGACAATTCGAGTTTCTGAGTCAGGGCGGCTGCTGACTCAGCACCGAGGAAGCTGCTCCTCTGGCCCCATCAAGACCCCCCTCGCTCCCTCCTCTCTCTCACGGGCACCCATCCCCCCTTTTCTCCTTCCTCTCCCCCCTCCATTCACCGTCCTTGCCTCCCCCCCATTTTCCCTCACAGCGGCCTTCTTTGTCCTGCAATCCCCTCCCCCGCCCCGTTATGATGATGGGAGGGGAACCGCATCCTTGCCGCCTGCCACATCAAACCCTCGACACCGGTTTGAACCCATTTCTTGGTCTTGCAAATCCACCCCAACTCAGGGAAAATACATATATACACGCATCACATGCACAGAATGTAAACACAGACCACAAGAAAGCCCTCCATCCTCTGTCTCTGTTTTGGTTTCTCCAGAAGCCGACCCCGAGGCAAGGCTTCAAGTCCAAGGATTTCCTCTGGGGGCTGATCACAAACATTACCACTCGGGCGTGTGGGGCGGGGAGACCAGACAGGGAAGGGGGCGATGAGCATTCTGCCTGTTCCTCTGGCAACCAGCCGAGGGGTGTCTGCAGCCCGTGGAGTCCAGCCCCAGAGCGCAGTCAGAAGATGGGCCTGAGGTTCTTGGGAAGGGGCGTGTGCCCACCTCCAGCAAGTTACGTCCGTGGGAAACAAGAGGCCCGTCCCGCTGGGGAGCGCGCAGCACAAACAGGCACCGCAGCCAAGAGAGCCGGGCGCGGCCCCAACTCCATCAGGCCTGGGCCCCCCGGGGCGTTCATTTCCAGCCCCTCCGGTCTCTGGGGCTCCCACACAGCCCAGCCTGGCAGCTGGAACCCTCAGGGGCGACGCAGGGGCGGCTGCAGGAAGCCAGGCAGGGGGCCCGTGGTGGGCGGGGCCAGGGGACTCGGGGACTTTCGGAAAGAGGAGCCCCTCCTCCTGTCGTGCTGCTCTCTGGGGCTCACCCCTGCGCGGCAGACCTCCCCCCACCCCAGACATCCTCCCAACAGGTGAGTCCCTACTGTGCACCACGCTGGGCTCGAGCTGGGGTGCATCGGGAAACGGGCTCCCGTGCTGGGGGAGCCGGCGCTCCAGGGAGGCTCACAGAAGAGAAACAAGAGCCGGAAGTCACCGTGGTAACATCTGACCTGATGGGCGCTGGGAAGAGCAGAACGCGGGGACACGGGCTGCAGAGAAGTGACAACGGGGCAGAGCGGCTTAGCCAGGGCGGGAAGGAGCGGGGGCGGCCCGGGAATCATCGCTGCACCAGCCCTGGGAGACCCGTTCTCTCCCACCTTCATGCTCCCGGCCTTACAGTCTCCTCCCCAAAATCAACAGAGCGCAGACCTGCTGGGCCCCGGCGTGACTAAGTGTCACACTTACTCACACAAGTGTCACACTTTGTGTGCCACGAAGGCCATGAGACAGTCTGTCAACCATTTTTTAACGCAACCGCAGTAAGAAACACATGTCACACGGTGTTACACACACGCCTATTTATGTGAAAACCAGGCAGAAGTTTCCCCAGACACCCCTTCAGTGCACACCACGCGCTCTGATATTTCCTCATCTATTCTATTCTGGTCTATTGCAGAGTTTAAGCGCAGGGCTCCGCCCTCTAAATAGATTTCAAGACCCACTCATGCATCACAACCTGCAATTTGATAAACTCTGTACCAGGAAACATCCCGTGGTGGGTGTGTTGGACCAGATGCCCTTTGTCCCACAGTGAGGCCGGGGAGGGGGGCAGGAGGAGGGCCGTGCCCACTAGAGCCTGAGAAGTCACCCCCTCCAGTGTTTGCCCAGCAGCCTGCAAGTCCGGGGGGCTGGGGTTGGGGGCACAGGCCGGACGGCAGGAACTTGGCCTGTGGCCGCTCAGCCCGGCATCCTCCCGAGCCCACCAGGAGCAGCCCCCCAGCATGGCTGTGGCGGACAGGCCCCCGAGGGAGGCCTAAGCTGGGCCCACCCGCCCCTTCCCAAGAACCCCAGACCACCCCCCGGACCCGCACTGGGGACCAGGCTCCGAGGAGCAGGCAGGCAAGCCCTCGGCCCGGAGGACAGGCAGAAGCTGCCGCAACACCCTCAGCCAGAGCTGCTCCTGCTGCTGCCACGGGGTCGCCGGCAGCTGACTTGGCCGCAGCCAGTGCCCTGGGTCCTACGTGCGTCACCTCGCTTCCTGCTCGCGACGGCCCTCAGAGGCAGATACGGTGGTCTCACTCCTGGCACTCTTGGTGGCAGCAGCACTGATAGGATCGCAAACAGCACCTGACGTTCCCGAGCACCTGCCAGGCCACCAGCACGGTGCCGAGGGCTCCATTTGATCCCCGCTAGTCTGGAGTCCTAACCACAGATAGCATCTGTGTGACCCCAGGTAAGTAACTTAACCTCTCTGTGCCTCTGTTTTCTCAGCTGTAAATGAGGCTGCCCCTAGGAATTAAAGATGCTTAACTAGGGCCTCGCACCAGCAGGCAGTCCATATAGGTTGATATTAGCCCCACTCGACAGCTGGAGAAACTGAGGCTCAGAGTCACTGGCCTGGTGGGAAGTGGGATTCGCTTCCCAGCCTGTCCAACGCTGAGCTCTTTGGCTTCCCTCCCTTATGGCCACCTTCAGAAGGACAGGGCAGAGGGCCATCACCCCCACACACAAAGGGGCTGAGCCTCTGAGGAGCCCACCACCTGGCCAAGATGCCCCCCCCCCAGCTCCCAGGAGACCACCAATCGCTCCTGTGCGTCCGACGTTCCGGCCTCAAACCACATGCTGCCCACCGCGGGGGCATCTCCCCGTCCCGGGCCAGTTCTCTGCAGACGACATGTCTGCTGGGGGCAGGCCTGTCCTCCTTCCATCGTCCACGACATTCCCTCCTCTAGCTCCCCTCTGGACAGACGCTGTCCCTCTCATCTCCATCATTTCCATGCAGCTGACGGTGACAGCCACACTGGCCATGCTTGTCACACAGCCTTTTGGTTTCTGAGACTAATTTACAGCCAGATTTCACCTGATTCCACTTACAAGGGAAGGTTTCCTTCCAGTCTCAACTGGGTGGTCTTGGGTTTGGAGGCCTGGGGCTGGGCTGCAGGCTTGGAGGATTAGGAGGGAGCAAACAACACAGCCCTCACCCCGGGAAGGGGCTAGCGGAGCTGTTCCACCCTGGCCACCTGGGGACAGCCAGCACTCTTGGCCACCACAGGCCTCCCGCCTGCTCTGGGTGTTCTGGGTCCCACAGCCTGGGTCCAGGTCCCACACTTCAGACTTCCGGGTCCTGCGCCATCCTCTCACCTCCCAGAGAAATCTCGATATTATTCCCGGGAAGACGTTCTCATTCCCTTTTGCGGCCCAGGAGGTGGCAGAGCCGACTGGGGAACAGTATGGGCTCTGGAGTCACCTCCCTGGTTCAAATCCAGCTCTGCCACTGCCTGCTGTGTGACCTTGGGTAAGTTGCTTAAACTCTCTCTGCCTCCGTTTCTCATCTGAAGCGCCTGTTGGTGTCAGGGCAGAGGAGAGCAATCCGTGCTTCCCAGCCTCAGACATTTAGGCTTTTATACTTTTTCCTCTTGCAGGAGTCCTTAGAGATCCACCTTTGCATATTTTTCTCATTATTTCATTGGGATAAATTCCTATAAATGGACTTTGGGGCCCGAAGTTGTGCATTTGCAGTTGCAGTTGCTACATATAGTGCCACACTGCCCTCCGGAAAGACTGTACCAATGAACCCACCCAAGAGGTGTGGTTCTATTTAATAAAACTTTCTCCACCCCACATTGCCTTTGATTAGTCTTACACATCTCTTCAAAATCCTTGTCTCCCAGATCATGATCTTAGAAGTTAATACATGTTCTTCTTTCGGGTTATTATTAACATAAGATTTATCAGACTGTGTGAGAGCCCAGCCAGAGCCTTAGGGAAGGAGGTGTTCCTTTCTGAGCTGCAGGTAATAAAAATTACTAAGCCACGGAGATTTGGAAACAAAAGTGACCAGGGAGGAGTAGAAAGAATTATCCTTGTTATGTTAAAAGCATGGTTGGAATTTTCACTCTGCGCCTGGCATGTAGTGTTTAGAACAGCGGCTCATACATGAGGTGGGCACCCAGTAATCCTTTCTGAATGGAAAGAGTTGTGGAAAGTGTGTTCCAGACAGAGGTAACAGCACATGCAAAGGCCCTGAGGCAGGAACGTGCTGGGCCCGTTTGGGGATAAGAAAAGAAGTCAGCGTGGACAATTCCTCCTATGACTATCCCAGGTCTAGCACTGCAAGTTCTGTGTCCAGAGAAATGCCTCAGCAAAGCAGGACAGTTGGTCACCGCAGGCCGGAGCAGTGTGAGCCAACTGGGATACTGTCTCCCAGCATCCACTGTCCCCTCCCAGTAACAGCCTGCTTCCTGGGCACACAGCCGGGCAGAATGAAGACTGCACTTCTCAGCCCCCTTTGCAGTCAGGGGTGGTCATGCGACTGGGCTGTGGCCAGTGGGAAAGAGAACTGTGTGCTCAGCTGGTGGGCCCCACCCTTAAAGGGAAGGCTTGTGCCCATCTGTCCCCTCTGCCCCTCCCTGCTGGCCAGACACTGGGATGTGATCCACCTTGTGGGAGAAGCCACACCCCAAGGGTGACAGAGCAGCAAGGTGGAAGGAGCCTGAGACCCTGAAAACTACAGAGAAGAATCACCCTACGGGCTTGGATTTCATGCAAAAAAGAAATAAACTGTCTTATTGAAGCCACTGTAATTTGAGGTCCCTGTCATGCTCACTGAGGCTCTAACCTACTTGGTAGAAAGGTGGGGTTGGAGAGTCAGGCAGGGGCCGGGAGGCCAAGGTGAGGGAAGAAACCAATGAGGAAGGATTCCAAGGCCCACCTGCTCCAGGTGAGAGTCCCAGTGGGTGCCCCTCCCACCGCTGAGTAATAGGATTTTCCCCACGTTCCCTTTAGGACGTTGCAAGACACACAGCCTAGTCTCTCGTGCTTATCTCCTGAGATGTCCTTTAAGATTACTTAGATACCCTTTCATTTTACCCACAGGGAAACTGAGGCCCGGACAGGAAATAGCCCGCCCTTGTCCTCAGGAAAGAGCCAGTTCCCTTGAATATCCTCCTGCGTCAAGTGGCCATAATTTGCTTCTACATCTACTGAGAATCAGACCAGCTGATTCTCATTCATTCGTTCATTTATTCATTCACACGTCCATCTGTGAAATACTTTTTGTAAAGCAAGATGGTCACAGGAGCCTCTATTGTAGGGAGGGGAAAGTCCTTCCTAATCAACGCCTTCTGCACCCAACGAGGTATTTCTAACCCAAAGATGCAGGGGAGAAGGTAACGACATGGGGCCGCCCCTAGCCTGCCCCCCCCCACACCTGCCCCAGCCTCACCCCAGCGGCACCTCCACCTCCTCCCCGAGCCCTTGGAGTTCCTACCTTCACGGCCACCGCCGTCTCCAGCCTCTGGCCTCGCCTGTCCCCTCCCAGTGGTCAGAGGAGCCAGGCACCATGCGCCATGAATCCGAGAAGAGACCCGATCCCTGCCCTCCCGGAGCTTACCGGCCTGAGCGTGGGATCCTCCAGATCCGCCTCTCCACACACACAGGGCTCACCTGGGAGCAGCTCAGGGCTCACCTGGGTGGAGCCGGCGGGGGGCTGGGGGGGCCTGACCCCGACCTCTCACCTGGGAGCAGCTCATGTAAAGCGCTCGTAGCTCACCCCGGGCTGCTGGTTCCAGCCTCCAAGACACCCCGAGGCCTCCTTGGCTGCTTGGTAATCAGACCAGGTACCTGTAAGGAGACGTGACTCTCATTTTCACTTAACTGGAAAATCCACATCATCAAAGAGGCGTAGATGCTCAGTGGCCCTCCCTTCCCTCTCCAGTGACCATTAACCTTTAAAAAGATGCTTCCTGAGCCGTTTGCTGAGCCTCGTTCTCTGTGCCAGGTGTAATGAGGCTCATAGGCGGGCCAGACTCGGGAGGGGGTGAACGTGAGAAATGCCACAAACGAGAGACCCGGGCAGAGCGGGCCCCGGAGTGGGTGTGTCAGCCGCCACGCCGGAGCCCAGCCCGGGGGCTCTGGGACAGCTAAAGCCAAGTCTCGTTCAAGAAGTGAGTTCTACTGAGACAACGGTGGCAGAAATTAAGAAGCCAGATGCTGTCACTCCTCTGATCTAAACCCTCTGCTTTCCCCTGACTCAGCGTAGAAGCCAAGTCCTTACACCCACCTTGGGGCCTTTCTGACTCGGCCCCTCCTCACCGCTCTGACTCCCCTTCCCCTCGACCCCTTCCTCTCTCCTGTCTGGTTATACTGACCGCCTTGCTGAGCCTGGAGGTCCAGCTCCACGCCCACCCCAGGGCCTTTGCACGAAACCTCCTCCCCCAGGTAGTCTTAGGGCTGCTCCCTCTCTGTCGCTTTCTCAGGGGGCCTCCCTCACCCCACTTTAAAAATAACACCCCTACTGCATCCTCCACACTCAGGGTCCCCCTCCCTGCTTCACTTCTCGCCAAAGCACGGACCAGCACTGACACCATCCCTTTTACCAGTTGACGTCGGCGTTCGTCCCGCTGTGTTAGGACGTACAGATCCTGTAGGGAGGGATCTTTCCGTCTTGTTCACGGCTTTGTTCCCAGTGCTCAGAACAGGTCAGACACGCAGCGGACACTTCATAAACATCTGTGGAATGAGTGAGTGAATGCATGAATGAATGAAGAAAATCATACCTGAAGGACAAACCCCTGAGACCTGGAAGAACTTGTTGATTAAAGGGGCGAAGTTCCAGAGTCCACGTCTCTCCATTTGCTGAAGGGAGAGATTAAGAAATACAGTTATCCAGTGGGACGGCCTCGTGCCCGGGGCCTGAGTTGGCAGCAAACTGGCCGTCACGGTGACGCCCTCCGTGCACAGGGGCAGAGACACGGGCGGAACAGCAGGGCCAGCTGCGCGGCGGCTGCTGCCCCAGAGCCACGTGCTGCCGATTTAGAGGCTGCGGCATCTTGCTCCCGCTCCGCTCTGCCTGAGCCCTCCCCGCCCAGACCTCCCCAGGCAGCTCCTCTTCATCGTCTGGGGCTCAGCTCACATCCAGCTCCGCAGAGAGCCCGCTCCCCACCTCGGGATCCGGCGTGACGCCCCCTCCCCCAATCACTCGCCGTGGTTTCGATTCCTCAACGCGCTCATCGCTCCCTGACTTTCTCTGGTTCACTCCTTCATGCACTTGCTTGTTCTCGCTGAACCCCCATGAGGACATCAGCTCCGTTTGGAGGGGGACCTTCCTGCCTCGCTCACTGCTGAACAACCCCCAGCCCCGTTCAGGGTCCAACACACAGTAGGTGTTCAATAAACATTTGTGAAATGAATGGCTGGAGGAAACAAGTGTACATACACTTTGAGGATTTATAAAGTGACATGGAAATTACCAATTCTTTGAGGGCCTGCAAGTAGCATTTACCGTCATCCCGGGGGGTTAGTTAGATGTGGCCTGATGTGAAGATAGCCGTGAAGACGGAAGGGTGGCCCAATTAGCTTCCCACACCCCCTTGGGCTTTTCTGTACTTCAATAAAAATGTTACCTTTCCTCCTTTTGAATCTGTCTTCATTGAAGCCCCAGTAACGATGGAATACAGCAATTACTTGCTTTTTCTTGTTTCTCCTTTAGGACACAACATGATTGTGTTACTGTTGGTTCAGAGGCTGAACGCCCTCCTCTGTCTCGGGAGGACCACGGTGTAGCATTCAGGGGGTTGGGCCACCCAGGAGTGACCAGGACTCTAGTGCCGCTTCTGCTCCTGCTACCTGCCCAGGCCACGTCACGCCTGGGCCTCAGGGCTGCTGCTGCTGCCTATGGGATGAGAACTGTGATGAAATGACCCCTGAGGTCCCACCAGCTTTGACCTGCTTTACTCAACGGGTCCCTGACAAGGTTGTAGGGGGTAGAATCTGGCTGGGGACCAGCTCCTGGAGTGGGCGTTGGCGCTCTGGCCCTGTTCCCTCCTATGGATAAGGGCCCGTCCATCGTCCTCGGAGGATCTAATTCACCTCGATTCCTACCTGTCTGCCCGTCTCCTCCTGCGGCCCAGACCCCAAGGACGCCCTGGCTCCTCCGAGGCCCGGTTCTCTGCTCCCCCGTTTCCTTCTAGTCAGTTCCTCTTGTCCTGGCCTCAGAATCCAACCTGCAACCTCAGATCCCGAGTGACTCAACCACCACCTTTCACCAGGACAGGTTCCCGAGTCTTCAGGCCCCCAAGGGGCCTTCCTGGCACATCTCGGATGACGGAGCACCTCCAAGGAACCCCAGGACCTCAACACCCTCATCAAGAGCTTCAGGAGGGACCCCCATTGGGAGACCACCATGGGGACCTTGGGGACCGTGGGACAGGCCGGGCGGGGCCACCACTCAGGCCTCGGTGTGTTGACTCAGGTCGTGGCTTCTGTTCCCCTGCCTCGACTCTCCCTCCAGCAGACCAGCCCCCGCTCTCCCGCTCACGCCCTGTGTCACCTGTTGTGACCTGAGGGCTGGCCAGGCTGTCCTCACGACCCCCACAAGGAGCAGGAGGTTGTGGGAAGGGGAGGGGCGGTGACGCCTGTGAACGTGGGCGTGAACGAGGTCAGGAGCTTGATAGTCGTCTGGGGCTAAAACTGCTCCGGGAATAATGCTGCCTCGTAATATTTAAGTAGACATTTATCAGATGTGTTTCCATGGGGCCCCACCTTCAGGGGGGATTGGATCCCATCACTGTGGGTGTCACTTCACACGTCAGCTGCATCGAACGATCAGACACACTCTGCTGCCCTCCCCTCCCAGCCCCAGTCCCCCGACCAGGTGTCCCCCAGGGCCCGGCCGCGCGGCTTCTGCTGGGGCCCAATGTCCCCCAGGGCCCGGCCGCGCGGCTTCTGCTGGGGCCCAGCGCAGAGCTTGGTGCGGTTGGTGCGGTTCCATGAGACCCGGGAACCGGGCCGTGCTGGGATCCGTGGTGACCAAGTCCCTCGTGAATTAAATCATTTAACAGATGAAATGGAAAAGGCCTCCTCGCTTTCCTTTTGAATGAGCCGTGAAATAGGCTCCGGGACCGGCCTCCAGGGCGAAGCAGTCAGCAAGGCCTGGCTCCCAGAGGGACTGATGAGGTGTCAGAAGACGGGCGCCAGGAGGACACGGCGCTCGGGAGCACCTGTCACAGTGCACAGTAGTGGAGCCTGTGTCCACAGGAGCCCCGACCTCGAGAGGCTGGAATGGGCGAGAGGGGTGTCTCCGGGGTGCCCACTGGCCACATGCTGACGGGCGTCCCCACTCTGGGCGACCAAGCACCAGAGCTGAAATCCTTGGCCTCCCATCAGGGAGCGGGTTTGGATTCTGGTCAGAGAAGCTCCTGTCCACACTCTGGGTCACTGACGCAATTCTTCTCCAAGTGCTGGAGTTCCTCGTCAGAGGGAGCTGCTGGGGCACAAATGACACTCAGTCAGGCAGCGACTTGGTTTCCTCATTGGTTCGAAGGCGGGTCCATCCAACCCTGAGAAGGTGGAACCCAGGACTAGCAGGTCCCGGCAATGAATTCTCCGCAAATTAAAGAACAACAAAGCACATTAAATCGGACTTGCACAAATGCTTTTCAACACGTACTACTCTGTGCCTGTGAGGACACAGCCACATGGACACAGACCTCTCAGCAGGTGGGGCTCTCGGGTGGGAAACGCCACCTCCCAACGCAGGATCTGAGAAACACCACCAAGGGGCGGTGCTCTCAGGTGGCAGACACACCCTTTGCTGACCAGCTCCCTTGTGCGTCAGAGCGGCTCCATTGTCCAGCTGCAGCTCTTCTGCCGAGTCAGCCGGGGCGGGACCCGCTCACCTATGCAGGCTTCAGGGCTGGGATCAGACCTGAATCTCCTTGAGCCATCGAGAGTTGACTCACGTTCCCTATTCATCAAAAATGGTTCCTAATTACTGCAAAATACTGATTAAAAGTAATGAATGCCTTAGAAATGTTCTCTTGAAATGAGTTTCTTAATAAAAATATGGACACTACTTGATCATCCAGTGGCCCATTATCCACCAGAGAGATGGAGTGCCCTTGGTGTCCCTTCCATTCCTCTAAAGAATGAGGTAGAGTTAAAACTACATGGGTTTTGGAATCAGACTGCCATGGGTTCAAATCCCAGCTCTGATATTTGCTGTGTGACTTTGGGCAAATTATTTCATTCACCTGGACTTTAGTTTCCTCATCCATAAAATTGGTATGATACCTACCACACACGTTGACATAATAGTAAAGGAAATAGCACAGGTAGAACCCTTGTCCCATACCTGGCACATTAGCTCCCTTCTTTTATGCCCGGCTGGGAAGCCACCAAACATGCTTTCACTGTGCACTAGGTGGTCATTAATCTATTTTTTTCTCCTTTATTCCTAACATTGGTGATTTAGAGATGGCACAAAGGGAGGTGTTCGTGAGAGGTGCCGAGTGCTTTGTGTCACAGGCTTCCAATCCTGGAAATGGATGTAAATCCTAACTCTCTCGGGGAAATGTGTGATCAGATGGTGTTGGTGGCAGGTAACATTCACTGAGCACTAACTGTGTGCTATAGGGACACACACTAGCTCATTTAATCCTCACAACCACACTTGGAGGTCGATATTATTATCAGACCTATTTTACAGGTGAAGAAATGGAGGCAGAACTTAAGTTCGAGATCACAGAGATGTAACTGGCAGACCCACGAGATCTGACTCCAGAGCCTGTGTATTTCACCTCTGGGCTCCATGAAAGCCCGCTCAATGGCCACACTTCTGCAGGGGTGACCTAGCCCCCAAGTTGGTCTTCATTCCAGCCACACCGTGTCACCCTTACATGGGTCTCAAAGACCCTATTGTTCCCAGAAACGGTCAGGAAGAGTGTGCCATGGCCTTGGAGGGTGAAGAGCTGCCTGTGGTGGGCCGCTCAGAGAAGGGACAATTGCAGGGTGTCTGGTAGGGGGCACTGTTGTTCCTTCAGCCCCCATTCTCTGAAACCTGTGTTCAGGGAAGGCAGGCTTGGAGCCAGGAGTAGGAGAGGATAGGGCTGAGTCCTCCAGATCGAGGGGGCACCACAGACACATGCCTTATGAGCAATAAGAGAGACAGGATGAGTGTTCGGACTTTATAGTTTGGTTCACCCGCATCTGTCACTCCTTCTTCTGGTTCCTGATTCCCCTTTGGAAAAGCCACCTCTCCCCATCTTTTAGTCTCTGGGGTCAGAGTGGACATGACCCAGGCCTGGTTCATCAGTATCTGCTTCTCCCTAGCCACTGCAATTGGTTCAAGGAGGAGCACATGAGAATAACTGTTCAAATGAAATTCAATCAAAGGGTTGGTCTGGTATGAACGGAAATGGGGGTGGGGAGAGCTCCCTTTCCTCTGGGATGGCTCAGCCGGGAGAAGGTAAGCCTGGACTTCTGCCTGCAAATGAAGGCAGCACCAAAGAACATTAGACTTGAGAGATGCAGAGAAACTGAGTCCAGCCAACATTTTGTGAGCACCTGGATACAGCCATACCTGAGGTCAGTGTGCCTCGGAACTCTTCAGTTACATGAGCCGTTAATTCTTTTTTGTTTTTCATTTGTTTGTTTGTTCAAGCCAATCTGAATGGAGATTCTTCATTTAACACCAAGAATTCTGATTCAAACGAAGACCAAGAAAATCATGGATCAGTCTGGTTTGGAGTAGCCAGGCTCGTTCACATACCATCTCTATACAAGTGTGTGGTATTAATCATGGAAGTCATCCCCAGAGCTCAATTTCTCAAGCTCTGCAATTCCCTGGGGGTGGAGGGGAGGTAAGAGAGCGAATAAAATTATTCTTTAATTCTTATGTTATTGAAAGTCGGCTAGGCGCACTGCAGATGCAATCTCTTGCTCAAATTGCATAGAATTTGATTGGCTGGTGAAAGAAATCCTTCTGGAGGTTGGTCTGGGTGCTTCTCTTCCCACAAAAGTAAAATTAATGGCCTCTGATGAACCTTATGAATTTCAATTATCATGAAAGGAGAAAGACTCTCACAGTAAGAACACTAGCTCTTCTGCCCCCCAAGCGTGCCCCCCAAGAGCCCACTCATTAAAAAGGGGGTGAAATGTTTCCCCGACTCAGGATTGTAGTTTCAGTGGAGGGATGCTGGTAAGAGGTGGCACCGGAGGGTTACCGTTTCTTCTGGCAGCAGGAGGGTGGGTGGCGAGAGTGTTCTCACCCGGATGGCCAGACGGGCTGTGGGGCAGTCAAGGCTCTTGGCTGGAAGCCATAGTGACCCACGTGGGTGACGTGAGCACAGTGGGCTTTCCCTGCGGGATCTTGAGCCCCACAGACTAGAAGAGACGCAGAGAACCAGGCGGAAACCACAGGACTCCGTGGGGCTAAGAAAGAGCATCTCGCACCAGAACGGGCTGATCAGGACGCTGCCTGGGAAAGTGACCTCCTCCGATCCCTCTTTTTTCCGTCACTTGCTCAAAACAGAGTTCAGGAAAGAGCGTGTAGGGGCCAGACTTAGACCAGCGCCCACCCCTCAGGAAAGCCGGGTGGAGAGGGAGGACCTCGACCCTTAGCTTTCGTGATGGGACGTGTCACCAGGGGCTACCCCGCACCCCTCCTACCTGGGGGAGGAGTGATTCCCAAAAGGACGACTGGAGCTTCAGCGAGGGGATTCAATTGTGGGCAGCCAGAAATGATCCCTGTGCCACTTGGGACAGGACCACGGTGAGCCTTGGGTGCCGGGCTCATGTGAGCTTCCCCTATAGGGGCACCGGGGGGCAGGGGACACATGGTGGACCTTTATGGAAAAGGCAGCTCTCGGGACTCTTGACTCCAACTGAAATGCTACAAGGCTGTACTCGGGGGTTATTTCTTTTTACAATGAATATTTATCACTTTCATAGTAAAAACGATTTTTCATTTAGAAAATTAAAAAGCTACCGTCTCCGCAAGCAGCACACCAGAAGTTGGGGCTAATGGGGCCAAATGCTTCCAATCAAGTCATCCGCACGCTTTGGGTCCCCACGGCGGCTCCAGCGCTACGGTCGGTGCCCAGGGGTGCGGGGGTCGGAACAGTGAGTTTCGTGGAAACACCTGCCTCCAGGGGCCCAGCTGGGCAGACCGTCCCTTAAATTGCTCACAGTGAGATTGATGAGGAACAAATTACTTGCCGCATTTGCCCTGTGTAGACCCAGTCAACACACACACACGTCTCGCTGCCGACCTTTCTTGGGAAACAGTGTCGTCGTCAGATTTCCACTTGCTCCGCGGTGGCCCATCTCCTTAAGGCCCCTCACGTGCCGAGCAGCACGTTTTCAGGGCCTCTCTCCGCATTCCCTCAAGAGCAGCACTGAGGCCAGCAGATGTGATCACGTGGTTTGTTCCCTGCACACCTCCAGGGGGCCCCGTTCCCACTGTGGTGGGCGTGAGTGGTGTCCCAGGGTGTGCAGTGCCAGCATCTGCCGGCCCCCCTCTCCTCAAGTCCTCAGGGAGACCCTCACGCACCCTAGAATGTCAGTCTGGAAGGTGCCTCGGAGACATCTCATCCGGGGCTTTCATCTCCTTTCCTTCCAGGAGAACTTTGCTCAAAGTGGGTCGTGCTCCTTGCCCTTAGGTTTTTCAAGACATCACCCAGCAGAACAAATTTCAACATCACGGGTCCAGTCCACTGTCCTCGGTGAAAGAATGAGGAACTTGAACCTGGAGAGGAGGCACGTCTGCCAAGGACGCTCTCCAGGCAGAGCCGGGGCGAACGACCGAGCAGCATTTTATAATTTGCAAATGTCTCTCCACCCCGTGTTGTTACACTTGACCTTCATGATCGTTGGTCACTGTCAGATGACACTGCATTTCACACATCAAAGACAAAACTGACCAGATAACGCATCATTGTTTTATGTGCCACTAAGAAAGAAAACATTGACAACTGAATTACAATGCAACAGTGAGACTCCATCGATTATGTGACACAACCAGATTCAAGAGATATTAACATGTGAAAAGGGTGCACCTTAGAATCAGTGCAGTTCAGTGTTCTTCCCACTTTACAGATTTTATTTTCTAGATTCAGGGGTCTGGTTCACCTTGATTCCAAGGTCTGGTCTGTTCACACACGCACTGCTGGCCAGAGGACAAGCCTGGGATGTAACCTCAGCCCCCTGGTGACCATCTCCAGTCTGGTCCAGGATGGGGACACGCACTGCCCCCATCTCCCTTCGAGGACGGATCTGCCGCCCAGTGTGGGACCTTTGGTCAGCAGACAGGCCCCCACTTCTTTAACATGACTCCCCAAGCTCATTAAAGAACAGACGAATGAGCTGTATAAATAACAATTTAACACTGTGCGTCCTCATTCCTACTGTGAAGCAGTGGCCTGGACTCAATGGGAGAACTGAGATGCGCGGAAGTGAGTTGTTTGAAAAATTCCGCAGTCTGGCAGGGAAGTGAAACCACAGGTGGTAGCAGGCCTGGGACCTGAACACCTGCCCTTGGCTCAAGGAATTTCAATGATGCTTCGACATTTCCACTGAATGTTGGCATGAACCCTGAGGTTCTTCTACAAGAAGGATGGATAACCTATGGCAGAATCTATAGATACAAGCTGCGCCTGGATGACTATGATGCTTCCAATAAAAGTCTTTTTAACCTGAATTATCTGGGGCATCTACCCTGCTTTCCCTTTCTCAGTCTATGCTGCTTTCGTGAATCCTTGGACATAAATCCACATTTGCATCTAAGTCTTCTGTTTGTTTTCTTCTGCCCGTTGGAAGGAAGACAAAGTAGGGGACATTTAATAACCTGCTTCCGCCCTCTGGTTCCATGATATTAATCTGACCACAGAGGATCCTTAATGCTTCACCATCACAAAGACTCAGTTTCATACATGAATGAATCGATGTCAAATGGGAGGGGGGCACGTGCCATGTTTTCCTGACACCTCTTAAATGCGTTCTTGTTTCATATTGATACAGATCAGGGGCCGTGGGTCATGCTGACGAGCTCGTGAACTACCTGCTACTCACCAACAATACGAGGTCCTGTTTTCCTGATGGAGCAGTTGATGTTGATTGCAGAGGATGTCCGTGAACTTGAAATTGTTTTGATTGTTGTTTACCCGCCAGGGACCTTGAGCTTGAGACCTTCCTACTCCACACAGAGGTGCAGATGACACACATGGTGGGAGTACTGTCGAGAGACATAAATTAGAGCAACTAGAGTGAGATGGAGAAAGAGAAGGATGCGTTACTAATTGGGGCATCATTACAGGGCTTCTGAGAAGCTAAGAGAGATACAGCATCAACATCGAAACCCCAGAAGTGGCAGGCAGAAGTGACCACATCTACAGCCAGAGGCCATGAACATAACTGACAGGCTTTATGACCCTGAGGGGGGGCAAAATCACTCTGACGTGACAATATGCTAAAGTGGGCGTTTCATTGTTTTCCAGAAGCTGTAATTTTCAGATGATGACTTCAGGGATCCTTTAAGGAGGATAACTGATTACCCGGCAAAGAACTTGTAGCGTTTCCTCTTTACAGTGGAAGAGAGAAAAAGCAACAACTCAGCTCTTTCAAGCCGAAATGGAGCATTTTTCAGAAAAAACATTGCAAAGTTTATAACAATGGGAGCCGGAGGAAACACAAATACATCTCGCCTCTTGACAAATGAGATTTAATTAAGAGACTCTTCATGCTAGAAAACAAAGTCTTGCCTGTGCCATGAAGGGAAAAGCGACAGGCTGAGGGGGAGGGTGTCGCTGACAAACAGCCCTGCGTCGGTCCGTTAATTATTCATAAACGTCCTTGTGATGGAATTCCACTGCTTCACCTATTTTTAGTTAATTCTCTGTTTTTTTACTCCAAATGCTACTTGTGCTAATTGATGAAATAGTTAATCCAGACCACAATAAGCACAGATGAAACAGAGAGGCTTGGGTTTATCTGCTCGAGGAATTTTAATAATTTTACACTTTGCAGGGATGTAAAGCATGGGCACTGAAGGTATTTGCACAGAGATGCACCTGTGTCTCCCTGCTCCCCATGCAGACCTGCAGTTTAGTGGGATCTAAACCTCCCGGCCAGCTGGTGCTCGCCAGCCGACACTCCCAAAGCTGGGGGCTTCCATTCTGACCCTTTCGCCGGTCCCCCCAACCATGGTCCCTGTGATTCCAGGTGGTCCTGAGGCTTCTCCTCAAAGCCCTGCGTCAGGCTCAGTCCCAGAACAAGATACATTGCTGACTGACTCTGAGATCCCTGCTGGCCACGCCAGAGCTCCTTTCTGCATATTTCCTGACCATCTCTCTGATTTTCTCCTGAGTTGTGACCAAGGTCCTAAAACTGAGGTCTGCCATCCCACCCAGGTTCTGAGCCATGAAGCAGGCTGTGGTGGGGAATGAGGTGGAAAAGAACAGCCCTAGACAAGGAGAACTTCCCGTTACAACTGGAAACATCCGAAGAGGCAAATATGACCCCAGTCACACCCCTGCTTCAAACCTTCCAGAAGCTGCCCACAGCCCTTAGGATGGAGCCCAAACTCCCAGGCCCCTGCCCCTCACCAGTCCCACCTCCCACCACTCACCTCTGTGTTCACTGGGTCCCGGCCTTGGACATACCAGGCTCCCAGCACCTCGGGGCCTTTGCACATGCTGTCCCCTCCTCCTGGAATGTTTCCCCACCCCCACCCCAATTCCTCACCTAGTTACCTGCAGCTCACCTGTCATGTCTCAGATGAAATGTCACCTCCTTGAGGGATTCTTCTGTGTCTGTCATTATCCCCGCATCCTGGCCCAGGGACCAGGTCAGTTCCCCCGAAGCTCCTCTCATGACACCACAGTGTGTTTCTTTCCCCGCAAAGACCACATGTAATGACATGAGGTCTTTATTAGCTGAGGACAATCCAAACAGATAAAAAGCCATTTGAGGCAAATCCAATTAAATTAGGTATCAAAGCTTCATAGCAAATGTTTTGTAATTTAACAAATATGTATCTGGGATTTACTTTCGGCCAAGCGCTATTCTCAGTAACCTACCCATGTTGAATTGCTCAATCTTCCGCACCATGGATACTGGTGCTATTATCCCCATTTACAGGTAAGGATACTGAGGCACAGGAAGGCTGCCCAGCTAGTAATTGGCACAGTCAGAGTTCCTGCTCTCAACCACCTCTTCTGAACTAAAGGCTTCTCCTAGAATAAATGAAACTAAATTCTGCTCCTCAACGTCTGTCTGCTAAGCAACCCACGGCCTTGTTCCAGGACATATATTCAGTCCGTACACGGATGTGCCTTGAGGGCTCACTATGCATCAGGAGCTGTCCCGGGTGCTGAAATGATTTACCTCAGGAGCAATCAGACGCTAAGCTGTTCAAAGATCTCAGACCTATGACTCTAGTTGAATTCACCTATCAATCGAGAAAAGGCGGTGCTAGTTTTTAATAAATAGGCCTGTCCTCTGAGGGCCAAGCACACACAAAAAACAGACGAGAGTGAAGATTCAGTACCTCACTCCAGTTCAAGCAACAGATCCCAACCCATGCCGTGTCGTCACCGTGGCAGAGAAGCAGGTGGGGGTGGGGCTCCTCTGGTCACCTGCCCCCCAAGCTGTCGGTGGCAGTGCGCCCTAAGTGTCACGTTCCCAGGGAGCACCATGTAACCGCACCTGAGCCAGCAGGGAGACTGACCACACACCCCACCAGCTCCCTGGACTGTTCACCCCACCCCAAAAGCCAAACCTCTTCTGGACCCCAGTCTAGCCAGTGGTCAGTCACTCCACCCAGTCCAGGACTATGATGGGGGGAGGGGAGGACCGGAGCCACTCAAGACGACATAACCTCAGAAAGGAGCTTCAAAAACACAGTCGGCGGACTTCCCTCGTGGTACAGTCGTTACAAATCCGTCTGCCAATGCAGGGGACACAGGTTCGAGCCCTGGTCCGGGAAGATCCCACATGCCACGGAGCAACTAAGCCCGTGAGCCACAACTACTGAGCCTGCACTCTAGAGCCTGTGAGCCACAACTATTGAGCCCACGTGCCACAACTACTAAGCCTGCGTGCCTAGAGCCCGTGCTCGGCAAAAAGAGAAGCCACCGCAATGAGAAGCTCACGCACCGCAAGGAAGAGTAGCCCCCGCTCGCTGCAACTAGAGAAAGCCCGCGCTCAGCAACGAAGAACCAGAGCAGCCAAGATTAAATAAATAAATTTATTTAAAAAAACACACACAGTCGGACCCACCGCCTTGTGAAGCTTCAATAGCCTGCAAACCGGCTCTGCCTGCTCAGTCTGCTTTCACACACGGCGTCCGTCTCCTCCCCGGACTGTTGTCGCCTGGATCTCAAGACACACCAGCCACCAGGAGGTGTGGACAGAGGGGTCAGATCTGCCACATCGGACGATTTGATTAAGATCCTCCTTGTTCTACTTTCCACAGATTTTTTCATGTCACACCTGACATGTCATATGCCCTGAATGAATATTTTCCTGACGGAATGACAGAAACTTTGGTTTGCAAAGGTGCTGCTGGATTTTGACCTTGGAGTGAGAATCACCTCACATGCTTTCAATAATCAAGAGATCTTTCGTTTTAATTCACTCATCAAAGATATGTTTTCTTTCTGAGATGTTGATTTGGTCCCTCTCTGTTTCTTTGTCCATGTGGGAAGCAGACAGCAAATTGCGTGAATGTGAAGTCCTTAGCAGAGCTGCCATGATTGGCTAATTTGTTTCTCTCTCTCCCAGAGCGCAATCAGGGAGTGTCTTCACGGGAGGCTGGTTAGGGGAGCGTGTCCTTTCCTTCTGCAGCTGCGGGTGGCCTGGAGCGGGGGCGGGGCCGGGGGAAAGGTGGAGCATATCCCCACCGTTCACCCCAAATAGAAACATCCTCATTCTCACACGCCGGCCACTACATTGTAATACAGTAGAAAGCAGAAACTGCGTGAGTCCTAACAGCCTTAGGAGCTTTTCAAATGAAGGAGGAAGTCCCTTAGTTTCTGCTCATGGAGTTTTGAGTCCCATGCAGCACTGGGCAGTGGTCCGGAGGCCACCCAAACCAGACCCATCGCCCATCCATGGGCTCACCCCGGCAGGCCACGTCCCCACTGGCTTCCTTTCCTGCTGTGAAGCGAAGGGGAGGAGCTACCTGATCACAAACGGTGTATCAAGCCCAGGAGACGATACCGGCTTTCCCAGACTCATCCTTGGGGGCCAAGGTTCAGCCTAGGTGAGAGGTCCGGGTGCCTCCACTGATGTTCCAGCCCAAAGGACTCAACCCTTCCTGCTACAAAGATTTCTTTGAAAAACAGATAAACTGCAGTCGGAATTTAAAAATCTCTGTGTTCAGGTTCGCTTTTGATCCTTCCTCCTTATGACCAGTTGGTTTAATCACACTTCTTCACTGGCACCTTTATCTGAGATGATGGGTTTTTACTAGGAAACAGGCTTCTGACTTCTCTACGTCTTGATTCTCTGGTCTTTTAAAGGTTGTCATTGGAGTTACATAAATAATGTAGGAGGAATGAACTAACAGGAGAGGCTGCTCAGACGTTGGATTAACAAACTCCTGCCTTTAGTGCTTCACTCCCTCCCTCTTTTCCTCATTAGCTCTTTCTCTTGAATAAGAGAGAGAATTGTTCTTCAAATCTGTCTAGATGTTATCCTTGGGAGGTTAAAAAAAAAAACTGGCCAGTTCCTCATGTCGTAGCATCAGCCTGAGCCTGGGACACGGGGGCTGCAGTCCAGCCGCCCACCGTCCTGACCACAATTCCAACCGTTCTGAATTTTTTCTTTTTGGTATGTTTTATTTTCT
Source organism: Globicephala melas (assembly GCF_963455315.2). Lineage (NCBI taxonomy): Eukaryota > Metazoa > Chordata > Mammalia > Artiodactyla > Delphinidae > Globicephala > Globicephala melas. The sequence continues at coordinate 73,882,143 of NC_083328.1, forward strand.
TTCTCCCAACTTATTTTGTTTTAATGTCAAACCTATAGAAAAGTTTAGAGTAATACAGTGAATATTCACATAATCTTCACCTAGATTCACCAGCTGGCAATACCAGGCCACGTGTGGGTCATCTCTCTCCGTGGGCATTATAGTATATGTGTGTGTGTGTGTGTGTGTGTGTGTGTGTGTGTGTGTGTGTGTGTGTGCAGTTTTCCTTTTCTGGCTAAATGATTTGAGACAATGGTGCAGAGATCATATTTCATTTCTAAACACTGCAGTGTGTATCTCCTACGGAAAAAGACATTTTCTTACATGATATCAATACCATTTTCACACTCAAGACAGTTAACGTTGACACAGTAATATAATCTGACAGTCCAAATTTAGTGGGTTTTTTTTCATTTCGGATCACGCACTGCATTTGGTTGTCACGATTCTTTCATTCTCTTTAATGTGGAACAGTGTGCCGTCATTTGGTCTTGTATAGTGTTGACTTTTTGAAGATTCCAGACAGTCGCTTTGTACCATGAATGCAGGAAGTGCTCAGAGATGATGGGAACAGGTCAGAAGCTATGACAAAAGGCTTCCCCTGGACAATGTAAAACTATTTGAGCATAAAAAAAATGTATGTAAATGGATAGGAACACACTGAATATTTTTCTAAAAATCTATGAGTTCACAGTGATTGAGGCCAGGGACAATTCTTTCTGAATAATGCCAGCTGATATGCGTAAGGAATGATAGAATTAGAAAAACGTAATAATTGACTCAGGTGCAGACCATCAGTGGGCACCAAAACCATTGGGGGAAAGCATTTTGGGGAACACAAGATCCCCAAGTATCACCCTGTATGTTACTTAGCGATTACAAAGGGGAAAAGGATCCTTTACAACAGAGACATCTGGTGAACACCACCTTAACCAAGGACTCAAACCTGACATCCCAATGACAGATGAGCGGACATTATGAGGCTCCCTCCCTGAGATGAGCTGGGCACAGCCTCCCTCTGCAGAAATCCCGGCCTTCATCTATCGGGAAACAGTCACACTCACCCATTCTGTGGGACGTCCTACAGGCCAGTGGGCCGGCTCCTGTCTGACCTCGCCTGGGCAGTCAACAGACACTCCCTGCTTTGAGCTCTGCCTCGTGCCAGGCCCTGCGCTGGTGTTGGAGATGCAGAGATGGAACCTTGTCCTTCAAGGATGGAGACGATGCTCAGGAGTCCGTGTCCGCGGGGCCTCAGGCATTTGGATGACCTTGAAATGATTTCTAGATGACTGCAACTTCTCCGCCAAAAGGAAAAAGGAAAAATACATATAGTTGTTGTTTTCTTCTCCGGATCAAACCAGACGGGCTGGTTTCAGAATCATCTGTCACTAGAGAGGCGCACTCAGGAGCAATCTGTGGGCCCTTGGTCACCCCATCAAGCGAGATGGCTGGGGTAGCTGGGACCGTTACCATCACGACTGCCATCAGGATCTGTGGCTGTGACATCATCACAGGGCGTCAGCCAAGCACCCGCTGGAACAGGAGCTTCTATCAGCGGGTCCAAGCCCCTCTGCAGCGCCGCTGCTGTTGGCAAAGCAGACTTGGCCACAGATGGCAGCAGCTTCAGAACCAGCCACGAAAGCAACGGGAGGAAGGTCTGCGAAATGACAGAGTCAGATCATCCGGTCTAGAACCGGGGATGTTTAAGGGTTCTCAATCTCTTGCGCTACAGCCTAAGAGGCAGATCTCTGAGCCTTCACTCATTCCTTCTGCACATATGTCAGGAGGACCAACTATGTGCCAGACACAGCTGAGGTCCCTGGAGATGCAGCAGAGAACAGATAAAGACCCAGGCTTCGGGAGCTCGTGATCTACAGAGGGAGACAGTCAACAACGAGTGACAGCCCAGGACAGTGAGCACAGCACACAGTGGGGCTGCATACCCCCTCGTTCCTCACCATTTTTGCCCCGTGGTGGCTTCTTACTGCCCCTGAGCCTCTCCTTCTGAGGCCTTCAGCTGCAGGGGCCCGCGTGGCTGGGAGCTGACATCCTGGGAAGCAGCCTCCTGCGAACGCAGAAGGCAGCTGGTGCAGCATTCCCCGGCTGAGTCACCCTCAGCGCATCCCCTCTGGGGCCTGTTCCAATCCGTCTACCAGGGCAGCCAGTAGGACTGAGCCTGGTGTCCCATGGTGGTCACCTGCTCAGGACCCCAGCAGGGTCAGTGTGATAACCCTCCTTCCGTCTCCCTTCCGTGGTCTCCTGCCAGAGCTCCCTGGGATCGCCTCCTGATACTGCTGATGACACCCAGTCTCAGGGTCAGCTTCTGGAAGAATCCAGCTTTAAGTCATATGGAAAGCATAAAGCAGTAAGGAGGCAGTGAGTGTCCTGTGAAAAATGGAGCTGGGAGGGGGCAGAGGTGGTCCTGGAGGGAGGGGCTGTGGTTGTATAGAGAGCAGGTGGAAGGCGACATTGGAGCAAGGCGGGTGGGCATCTGGGGGACGAGCGGGGAGTGCAGAGCAAATGTGGACCCTGCGGCTCCTCCTGGGAAGAGCAGGAAGCCTGTGCAACAGGAGCAGAGTGAGCATGAAAGACAAGTAGGAGAGAGACTGGGGCGGAGGGAGCCAGAGTGAGGCGGGCCGCGTCCAGCGTGGAAAGGGCTTCGGCACGGAGCGGGGTGGGGAGATGGCGGGCCCCGCGCAGGGGACTGGGGTGACCTGAAGTCCCTCTAACAGGTTCGCTCTGATCAAAGGTGGAGAACAGACTGCAGGGGGCGAGGGCCAAGCAGGGACACCAGGGAGGACTCTGTTACGACAATCCCCAAAGAGATGACGGTCAGGTATCTAGGGGGCAGGGAGCAGGGCAGGTGGGCCAAGTGGACGGATTCTGATCCATGTGGACGGCAGGGTGGACGTGTGAGCAGAGAGAGCATCTGGCGGGCGTGAGAGGGGGAGAGGAGCTGAAGTGAGCCGGAGCACCCCCGGGAAGGGGAAAGCTGTCACCCTGGAGCTGGGAACTGCATGGGGTATGAGGGAACCCGACGACTGTTAGACGGGGAGGGATCCAGAGCAAAGTTGAGCATGTGAACGTGGCCAAGAGAGGAGAGGTCTGGTCCCACGTAGAAATAACTATTTTAAACTAAGAATACCAGGCTATTCCTGATGTCTCAGACAAATCAGATCACATCACAAGCCCCTGAATATGACAAATTATATTTTTGTCAACCTGGAACCCCTCCAACTGAGGAAACATGTGAGCTTCCCAATGAAAATGGAGAACCAGATGGAGATGGTGTAATTAGAGCTGAACCACAGTCATTCCCCACTACATCCTCACACCAACCCATTTCTCAGTGCTCTTGCCTCGGGTGGGAGTCCCCAGTGGCAGAGACTGGAATTTTCAGTTCAGGGTATTTGGGGGGATCAACACTTGTGGAGGGAAGTGGGGGAAGAAGGCCAGGCAGGGGAAAGTTTGATGCAGGCCTGACAAAACCTCAGCAAAACCTGTGGGGAGCTCTGGAGCTTGTAAGGGTCAGCCCACATTGGGGCCAAATGTCCAGGCTTTATACCCCTGTCTCGTTCAGTCACCAGGAGTGGGCTCTCCAGGAGGGGCATGACCATGGACAAGAAAGCTCCCTGAAGCTAAGACAGAACCCGAAGGAGGCATCTTATGCCTTGTATAAAAATTTTGCAAGAAAATCTAGGATATTGCAACTACGATTTAGAGAGGCTGGTGAGACGTTACAAACCAAGATGGATAATCCTGAAATCACAAAAGGGGGAAAAAAGACATATTGAAAATATTAAAGTTTGGAACGTTTGTACATAAAATGATTACATTAAAAAGTATATATGTCTGTAAAAGTATTTGTAAGTCAATAATAGATGAAGAATTCATTTAATATAGTTCAATATACAAAGAACTCTTACAAATTGATAAGAAAAAGAGGCAATGGCTATATATAGACAATCCATGGAAGAATGCATCTCTTCTGACCTCACAAATTGTTGGAAATACATCCCATAGAAGTAAAAGTACTTATATCTTGTACCAATACACACAAGGATGTCACTACAGTGTTGTTTTTAGTGGCCTGGAACCGGAAAAAGAATTAATTCCCTTTACTAATGGAGTGGCTAAGTACTTTATGAGTATATCTGTGGAATATTGCACAGCGCTGTAAAGAATTACTTTAATTTAGAGCTACAGACGGTGACTTGAAGTATTTAATTTTCAAGTAATGAATTACTTTAATTTAGAGCTATAGAAGGTGACTTGAAGTATTTCTACCAGGAATTGAGTGATAAAATCAAGATACAGAAACATGTTCGTTATGGGTTTATCAATTCTGTGACCTTTTTAAAGAACTAACTTTTAGCTTTGTTAATTTTATCTATTGACTTCTGTTTTCTATTTCATTTGCTTTAGTTCCTTATCTTTTCTTAATTCAACTTACCTGGTGTTTGCTTTCATCTTTTTTTCCTAGTGTCTTAAGGTGGAATCTTAGGTCATTGATTTTTTATCTTTCTTCTTTTTTAACATATGCATTTAAAGCTATAAATTCTCCTCTTTGCACTGTTTTGACTGCACCTCTCAAATTTTGATGTTGTATTTTCATTATCATTCAGCAAAATTTCTTTTGAAAAAATACTGAGTCTATTTAGAATCTTTTAAAAAGCAAATAATAATTCAGTTGATACACAAATGTGTCCAAAATGATGAAGGAAAAACAAAAGTTACTGAGGTTTGGGACATAATATTGTAGCATTAATTTGAAGAAAAAAAAAACAACTTTGTCTCAAAATTTGTTAAGGAGGTTGAAAACCAAGTAATCTCCATCTGTCAGAAGTAAAACTGAAAGCTAGTTGAGAATCTCAGTTGAGATAGTAGGATTTTGTTTTCCTGTTTTTACTCTGAGTTGGCTACCCGTCTGCTTGCAGTAACTAACTGTCCCTTATCATCTGTACAACCCTTCTTCCTTTAGTAACAGAACCCCTGTGGTTCAGGAGGCACATTTATCAGCGCAGAATTAGGACTACAGTTTCAAGCCTCCCTTGCAGTCATTTGTGGCCAGGTAAGTACTGGCCAGTGGAATGTGAGGAGTACAGGTAAGGAGTACCCCTGCCAGGCTGTGCCGATGAAGGGAAGCGTGTGCCCGATTCCTCTCCTTTCCTCTCTTCTCAGAGCTGAAATGCAGACAACTGTGGGGCATCTGGCCCAAGTGGATCAAGCCAGTGGTTTTGGCATAGTGGAGCAAAAAGATAGAGGATGTCTGGGCCCCTGACAGTTTCACGGGCCAGAACTGCCACACCAGCTCATGTTCACGAGTGAGAAATAAACGCCTATCTTGTATAAACCAAGATCTCTATCACAGCAGCCAAAACTAACTCCTAATTCAGAGCCCACAGACACTGGATAAAGACCTTAACAGACATTCTGATTGGGGCTCTTGAGATATTTCCCATACAAACCAAACCTAGAGGAGAATAAAGGAATCAGGTTTAGAGCCTTTAAACATAACCCATGGCAGAAATAGAAGGAGCTGATTTTGTGGGTGGAAAAATTGAGTCTGAGACAGATGAAATGAATCATTCACCAAAGTTAAGAAGCAAATTTTGCTACTTAAAATGTAAAGGTTTAACAGTGTACCCCAGACGGCAAGTAACAGACCTGAGACCACATCCAGCCAGGAGATGTGCTGTGACCAGCCCCCAACTCGCTGGTGTGTGCAATTGGTTTTTTTTTTTTTTTTTTTTTTTTTTTTGCGGTATGCGGGCCTCTCACTGCTGTGGCGTCTCCCGTCGCGGAGCACAGGCTCCGGACGCGCAGGCTCAGCGGCCATGGCTCACGGGTCCAGCCACTCCGCGGCATGTGGTATCTTCCCGGACTGGGGCACGAACCCGCGTCCCCTGCATCGGCAGGCGGACTCCCAACCACTGCGCCACCAGGGAAGCCCTGCAATTGGTTTTTGACACTAAAAATGAGAAGATTCCATAATGTATGTTTCAATATATCAGATCATCCCGTTGTGCACTTTAAATCTCTTACAGTATTAGCTGTCAATTGTACCTCTATAAAGCTGGAAAAAAACAGAGAAGGTTTCACATAAAAATCTAGATTTCCAACTTCCTCTGAAAAATCAAAGCCATGCAGGTTGGATGTATCTTCCATCAGGCAACTCATGACCTAAGCAAGTCTCGGCTGCCCTCACTGGGTGGGTGTGAGGCTGAACTTGACACTGCGCTTAACACCCTCTGTTGGCCCTGACGGTCATTACTATTCATCATCCCTCTGACTGCTGGGCTTTTTTTGTAAACAAACCTCTTTACCCTTCTCTCTGCTAAAACAAACAGAACAAAAGATGAATCAAGAGAGCCAAGTTTTTCAAGAAAAATGAGAGCATTTATTTACTATGCAAACAGAATACAGCTGTGTGGAAAAAACACACTCAGCCAGCTTTCCTCACATACACCTCCTCTCTAGGAGGCGCCCTCTGTAGACATGTGAGTTTTGATCCCTTTTGCACAACCTCTGGGTACAACCTCCTCTCTCCTTTCACAGTTCCTCTAACCAGAGCAAGGTTCCAGGGCCCCTTCATTCAGGGGAACCTGCTCATTTTTCCAGATGATGTCATCGCGTCTGGAGCCAAGTCTCTATTTGAAGGTGTTTTCTTTGACTTTGTTGCTTTTTCCTTCTTGGACCCGGGCAGCAACTCAAGCCTGCCCGCTTCCCCAACATGTTAACACAGACAGCCTGCTTCCCAAACTAGAGAGGCACATGCTAGCTTAATTACAGTGAGGGAGACTCAGTTGCTATTGAAACAGTCGAGTGATAGACAAAACCCTTCATTTGGGAGGAAAATTAGTTGTACACAAACAGGAACACATTTCATCTTGATTTAAAAGCTGCGACACTCCCCTGGCACAGAACCCCGGCTATTTGTTTTCTTTTCTGCCTCCGTCTCCTCCTCCCAGGAGGGATTTTCTTGGCAATGGGCCGGGCTTTGAGGCCCCACGAGGGTCCCTCCTGCAATCTCCCTTCATCGGCCAGCCGTCCTCTTGCCTTTGTGGAAGCTTCAGTTGCCCCAGCCCACCTGGAGCGGGACCCTCCCTCCCAGCCCTGTCCCTTCCTGTGCCCGGTCCCCTCCCCGCAACCCCTGAAGAGTAAAAACTGTCAAGTCAGGGACAGCTGCTCCGCCCGGGGGCCCGGCTCCTGGAGGTGAACGAAGGATTAAACGTGATGAATAACAGTCAGCGAAGGCGACACACGCGGGGAAAGCGCTCGCTTTAGCCCAAACTCCCAGATCGATCGAGAGGGCCACAAATAACGAAATCATCCATCTTCCACCCACTAAAGAGGAGTCCGCTGCGGCCAGTTGGAAAAGGGCAGCGAGAGACGTCCCGCCTCCGCCTTGCAGCGATTCGCGCTCTGGGATGTCCCTGCTCCCGCTGCCCAGCGAATCCCCGGGCCCCTGGGGACGGTGCCCAGCGGACGCCCCACAGAGGTCTTCCCTGAGGAGAAGAGGGGTGGCCAACAGCCCAACCCCACCCACAGGGGCCGGGGGGTCCCTGACCCCATAACCTGCTAACTCACTTAGGACTTACACCCTCAGCGCCCCTGAGGAAAGGAAGCCAGCCAGCCCCTGCTTCCTCAGTCATGGTCACACTCATGGGTTACTGACATAAAACAACTCAATTTTCATCATTTCGCTGGGAACATCTCCATAACACTCTCCCAGGAATCTGGGCTGGAAATGCATTTCAAGGCTGCCAGAATCCAGGACACACTTCTAGAACTTTCTATCATCCTCATGACCAAACCGTTGGGACAGGCATTGGAGTCCCAGCATCAGGTGCATGGTCCCCACCTCACCTCTACTCTCCCCTGGGAAGTACACGTTGCTGTTTTGTCCTCTTCGGTACAGTTATTATTACCTGTAGTACTTGAGAATTTCATCAAATCTAAGATGCCTTGGGAAGAAAACGTGGGGATGTCAGGGAGCAAAGAAGTGCACGAAAAACCGGGACACCAGGGAGGGGTCGCTCGCAGCAGAGCCAAGAGGGGGAGGGGCAGCAAGGTGGAGACGAGGTTTTGAGTTCCGGGCAATGTAAGGACACCTAAAATTACCAAGACAATTAAGATTGCCCCATGCCACAAAACACATGAGGCAGTTTTCAAGGATGTAAGGAGGAGGAGATCATTAAACTAAGTTACCAGGGCTTCCACAAGAGAGCGGGAGTAATTTCGTGAGAGGCCCTGACATTGCAGAAAAATCTAAATTAATTCTTTGTTTGGCTGTTCTTGGAAGAGGATGAGGAAGTAGTTGCTGGAAATAAAAGGCAACTAGAATACGTGATTTTTTTTTAGGAGACAAAATGCATATGTGTGTGTGTGTAAATATAAAAATATCAGAGAAAGTAAGCAAGATAAAGAAGTGGAAGAATGAGAGGGAAGAGGGAAATGATTTCCCATAATGAAGGGAAATAAGGTTAATCACTTCTTGATGTTGTAGCGGGAGTTCCTCTGACACAATAAAACTTGAGAAGCCACCTTCAGCCTGCCCTGGGAGCCGGAGCTGATAGCTACCTGCAGGTGTGGGCTCTGGCTAGGACCACGGCCGCCCCCCAGAGCTCTGAGGGAGCCAGCACTGAGGCCACATCCACAGTCCTTTGTCCTGTAAGTCCTGCATCCCCGCCCTCCCCCACTGCCTGCATAGGGTCTCCCGACTCACTGCTCCAATGTGAAAGCAAGGCTTCCCACCCGCCAGCTCCCTTCTCTGGCTTCAGAGCTTCACAAAGCGCAACGCATGAGGTCATTTCAGGAGACACGCATTTGCACCCTGTAATGATTCTTCCTCACCTCTTCCAGTTACCTCAAAGACAACGTCTTGATTTGGTGCTAATATGCCTTTAGCACTCTCTAAGCCTCGCTCATCATCCTTTGAAACAAAGAAAGAACAGGCCCCGGCTTAGTGCAGGATGCAGCCCCGCTGTTTAGGTGTATCGTTTTTATTTCCACGGTTACCATCCTCCTGCAGCAAGGCGTGCTGGTTTCCCATTTACACCAGCGATATGGTTTCCCTCTCAAATAAAAGTCTTTTAGTGAAAACAAACATGGGTTTATTTAAAGAAAAATATTGAGTGAATATTCAGCAAACTTCGGGCCAACTACCTGTTTTTGTAAATCAAGCTTTACTGGAACACTGCCACGCTGATTCATGTACATGTTGTCTCCGGCTGAGCAGAGTGAAGAAGCCGCCACAGAAAGCAGGTGCTCCACAAAGCCTAAGAGAGTTACTCTCTGACTCTTCACAGAGCACATGTGCCCGCCCCTGGAGTGACGGATGGTCCTGGTGATGTGCGGGTGTGGCAAAGTGGAGACGTGGCCTGGGGATGATTTAGACTGGGTGACCAGTGAGCAATGGTTAGGAGCTTGGGCTGTAGGGTGAGACAGCACCAGGCAAACCCCAATACCCCCGCTTACCATCAAGGCCTTTCGCCTGAATCATCCTCAGTTTCTTCGTCTGTAAAATGGGAAAACAGTCTCCACCTCATGGAGCTCAGGTGCAGAATAATGACCTCATAAGGAAAAGGCACAGGCCCAGTATCTGGCATAGAGCAGACAGTCAGGAAGTGGCCATGAGTGAGTGTCAATGGGGAGAAAACACATCTCTTCTCAGCTGGGATGAGAGTTGCTCAGACTAGAGGCACTTCCATAATTGTGAGGAAATTATACTGAGAAGCCACTTGGGCTTGGAAAATGTAGGCCCCCCAATAGGGAAAAGACCACAAAAAAAAATAACTACTCAGACATAAGTGGAGATACAGAGGTGATATCGGGCTGGAGAAGGTAGAAGGAAATTCAGTTGCTAAGCAACACATCCTGATGCTGGATTTGAGAGAAATGGCCAAGGGACCAGGGCATCCACTGATAAAATCACCAAATCACCTCGCTCTGTGCTGCTCCAGAGTCCCCAGTAAAGAGTGCCCATTTTGGACTCCTGTAGGTGCAAGATTTGAGCACATGTACCAGCCAACACCTGGGTTACCATGAGATTCTGTGGTCCTTTCAAGGCAGGATCGTTTGTGACCTTAACAAAGCTGCTGTGAAAACAACAGGCGCAGGTAAGACAAGCTGGGTCCCCAGGCCCAGAACAAAGAGACCGGGAGAGTTCCTGTAATCCATGAGTTTTCAGAGCCTCGGGTGCTCTGACCACACTGTCCGCCTCCCCACCAATCTGGTGTGTTCCTCGAGCTTTACCAAGGTCGAGCCTGTCTGTGTCAGTGTGACCATCATTTCACCTGGGGTGCCACAAAAGTGAGATGAAATAAATGTTTATCTTGTTAAAAAATCCTCCTTTTTGGTCTCCACTTCTTCCTAAGTCATGCCTGAGGCAGCCCTTTCTGGAAACATCCATGTGCCTAGGCCAAAAAGAAATCCCTTTTTACCTTGGCCTTGCAATTGGGTTTTCCATCTTTTGGCAAAAGAAAAAATTCCTAATTTATAGAAATCAGAGGAAGTCAATACAATTACCTATCAATTGCACAAATAAGGAAACTGAGTGTCCTTCTGTCTTTTAACCCTGCATCCCTGTTCTCTCCCAGCCAATGGAAAGAGAAAGAGAGACAATGCTCACACCCAACTGGCCACTTCTGGTAACAAGGGAGTCTGGGAAATGTAGTCATTCTTCTAGGCAGCCAGGTTCCCTGCTTTTACGAGAGACGTGAGAGAGGGATACTGAGTTGGGGAGGACACCCCGAAACCTCTGCCACAGCTCAGCAACACCTGCCCTGTCCCCCACCAGAGGGACAGATGACCCTCAAGCCCGACACCAATGTGACAAGGCATCTTGATCACACTGGCCTGGCTGGGTCGTCCCTGCAAGAGGACAGCACTCAGATCTGGGCAGAATCAAGCCTTCTGTAAACGACAGGCCAGAAGGAGAAAGGTGGGGAGCCAGCATGGTGAGCACCTCCCGCAAAGGACTTTGCCCCTTTGGTGGGACTTCAGGGGAGTCCAGGTCTTCCCTCCAGGCAGCTGGTTCCGTCCCACATCAGACACCAGAGACGGATGCTGAGCTGAGGGGACCCACAAGGCAGTCACTCTGCACTGAGTTGGAAACTCCACCCTTTGAACAAGATGCTAATTATAGTTCCCTGTGTGCCCTCCTCACCTGCTAAAAATAGGCTGTCTCGTGTTTTCATCTCCACAGGTGCAGCTGAGTTTGGGGCAATAACGACGCTTTTAGCACTGGTGCAAGTAGATGACCGACTCCTGGACTCAGGAAACCAGGTCTGTCTGTGCGGGAACTTGTTTCCGGGAGTAAGACCCATGGCAGCGGGCCAGTCAGAAGAGGTTCTGCGACCCCACGGGCTCAGCTGGGGGGTGGGTGATGGTGGGAGGACAGTGCTCCTGGGTCAGCCTCCCACGTGGAGGTGGCCTGCAGAGCTGGGAGCATCAGCGATGGGCCGCCAAGGCTGAGAGTCATTTGTCATCCAGGCAGGAGGGAGGCAGTTAAAGAAGGTCACTGGCAGTGCACAGGGGCCCCAAATCCACGATGAAGGCCAGGAAACAGGGATGTTGGAATGAGGTGGGGAGGGGGTCCTGAAGGCGATAGAGGTGTGGGGGGAGGGGGGAGGGGATTGAGAAGTTTCATTCATTCATTCACTTATCTATCTGACAAATATTTCTTGAGTCCTACTGTGTGCCAGGCTCTCTGCTAGGTGCTGGGTTGAAAGGGACAGATAGGATCCCTCATTCATTTATTTTGTTTTGTATTGTTTGGGTTGTTTTGGAGTTTTTTTTGTTTGTTTTGGCTGCACTGGGTCTTTGTTGCTGCGCACGGGCTTTCTCTAGTTGCGGCGGGTGGGGGCTACTCTTCCTTGCAGTGTTCGGACTTCTCATTGCAGTGGCTTCTCTTGTGGAGCACGGGCCCTAGGCGCACAGGCTTCAGTAGTTGTGGCATGCAGCCTCAGTAGTTGTGGCTCACGGGCTCTAGAGCACAGAGTCAGTAGTTGTGGCGCACGGCCTTAGCTCCTCCGCGGCATGTGGGATCTTCCCGGACCAGGGCTCGAACCCGTGTGCCCTGCGTTGGCAGGCGGATTCTTAACCACTGCACCACCAGGGAAGTCCTCTCATTCATTTATTAATTTAACATTCCAATAAACACATGCTGAGCCAGACACTGCCCTGGATACAACAATGAACAAAATCCCTTCCCTCCTGGAGCTAAAATTCTAATGGGGGGTTCAACATCCTCTTCCCCAAAAGCAAATGAACAAACAAAGCCATGATCCAGTGATTTTAGTAAAGGAAAACACCAGCTTCTGGGAGACCAGAACCCACCAGGCACTAAGAAAGGGCATGGGAGTTGGAGGAACAGGTGTGGCCTTTACGATGAGGAACGTTCTTCCAGATCCGCAGGGAAACCCAGTGTTGGCTGCAGCCTGAGAGAGGGATCCACAGCTCCAGGGCCCCAAGTTCCCCTTAGATGAGCCCCTCCCAGCACCCGAGGGGATGCCCCAGGCCAAGAAAACTCCCCCACTGGCCCACTCCACCCCTGTGTGCAGTGAAGCCCCAAAGCCAGAAGAGTCTCAGCACAGGACGTGGGCTTCTGAGGGTCTGACCCAGGATGTATGACATTGTGAATGCAGCAGAAGGGAGGCCCCACAGTTATAAATTTCTCAGAATTTCAAGGAGGACCCAGCTCTCCTGCCAGCTCAGTCTCAGGGAGCCACTGCTGGGCTCTGTGTGGTCAGAAGGGTTTGCTGTGCCCTGTAGACACTGCACCAGCAGCCTGCAATGTCCAGATGGCAGGATTCTGCTCAGCTCAGACGCAGAGTTCACCTGGTGTGAATATTTAGTGGCCTGGTCCCTGGAAGCTGTGTTTCCATCTTTACTGCTCAGGGACTGAATCACCGCCAAGCGCCTCCTGTCCCTGGCAGGCATTTCTGTGAGCGGGTCGGAGACAAGCCTTAGGAAGCTGCTCCGGCCCGGCGGGGGTGGGTCTGTCTCCGAGGCGCAGAATGGGGCTCAGGTTCAGCTACTCTCTGGCCCGCTGGGAGGGGCCCCCGTTGCTGTCGTCTCTGGTTTTATGGTCTCACGTGAGAGATGAGAAACCTCTCAATCCAGGAATAACAGCTCAAAGCCCCTTGCTTTCCCCGCTGCGGGTGGATCCCGGTGTGTAGCTGAACTTGAGCGCAGTCCCTCTTGGTCATAAAGCTACAGATCCTGCTTATTCTCAGCTGGAGGTGAGGGCCCAGACCCCACCTGCCAGTTCTGCAGCCCCGCTCTGCAGGCACCGGGGAATCAGCGTTTGCCTGTTCTTAGCAGGGGCGGTGGATGAGACAGGAGCAGAGAGTGGGAGGTCACAGAAGGGGTGCATGGAGTCTGGAAAAGAGGAAACACCTGGGTGAGGTATTTCCATTTTGCCTTTTTGGAGGCCAGATGTTGGAATGCCAAGAAATGTGACCTAAGAAGGTCACAGAGTGAAACCGTTCCTGAGTGTTTTCTGTGCAGGCAGACAGCACATCACAACAGTTAGCTTCCTGAGAGCACGGCCTCTGGAGGAGGACTCTCTGGGTCCAGATCCCAGCCGGTCACACCACTTACTAGCTGTGTGACCTCAGGCAAGTTATGTAACCTCTGTGTGCCTCAGTTTCCTCACCTGAAAAACGAGGATAATGAGAGTCCCTGTTGCATAGGATCATGGGACAGATTAGAGCAGAAAGTGGCAGTAAAGTGCTCAGCAGTGTCTGCCCATAGGACGCAGGGCTTAAAATGTTAGATGACATCATCATCATCATCACAGCTGCATTTGATGACACTCTGGCGACCTTCATTCCTGACCTTATCAGCTCCATGTGGTTTTTTTCTGGGACCAGTTCCATCCCCTGGTTCAGACCTTTATCCTGTAGAAACGCAGGCTGAGAAGGATGCTCTGAGGCCATCCCCCTCATCGCCATCACCATCAACAGCCTCAGATGTCACTGAGCCCATGGCAGGTGCTAGCCCACCGTCCCTCAGATGGCAGCACTCTACAGTTTGCAGAGCAGGTGACTTCTCATTCACCTTCCCAGCATCAGCTGATCCCCAATGGCCCTGCCTCCCCTCCTGCTCACGAGCAACCCCTCCCCCACAGGGGGGCAGTGGAAGGGACCCTTTCAATGCCTGAATCAGATCACGGCTGCTCTCTGAGTAAAATCCTCCAGTGCCCCCTCGCATGGGGCTGTCTCCTCTCACATCTCGTCTCTGCCCACGCTCGCCGCACCCCAGCTGTCCTGCCCATCACTGCTGCGTACCACATCCCTCAGGCTTGTCCCACTTCAGGTCCCAACACCAGGAGAGACCTTCCCTAAATATGCCTGCCCTCAGCTGCCTCCTTATCATCAGACAAGGCAGGTTAAGTGGCCCCTCCTCCAAAGACCTCCCAACGCCCCAGTCCATAGTCGGCCACCCCTCCCATGTGTCATGTCAGCCCTCCTTTCCTTCATGGGACTCATCGGGGTCTGACACCGCCCTGTACTTACTTCGTTCACACATTTACTCTCTATCTCCCCCATTCAAATATAAGCTCCAGGAGGACAGGGACACTGGTCACCACTGCATCCCCAGCACCCAGTAAGTGCTCAGTAACACTTATGGACGAATGATGACTCGCGGTGGCCCAGGGGAGGGGAGGGGGCCGTGTGCCGTTATTATAATGGACGCTCATAAATAACAACATCACCTTGTGTTTACAACCTGCTTTACAGCCTGCAGGTGCTTAAGCATCGGCCAGCCCTGAGAGGGAAAGAGAACACAAATCTAGACACTTAGCCAGAAAAGGGAGGGAAGGAGAGATTTAAGAATGAGCGAGGGATGCATTTTCCAGCATTGAGTGAGAACACGTGTTTCTTCCTGGTCTCAAGATCAAAGAGGATACCCAGAGGACAAAAGCCCTCGAGAAGGACTATGCTTTATCCTGAAGATTAGCCCACAGCAGAGAGTCAGGGAATCTGCAGGAATGGAGGCTTTGGGATTGTTGTTTTTTAATTAGGAAGCAGGAGGAGAAAGGGCAGCAGGCCCTGAGCCCAGAGCTTTGGAAGGTGCGTCTGTGTCTGGCCACCTGACAGCAGCTCAGGGCGGGTGCACCCCAGGGAGCCAGCCCGCCGTTCCTCCCCACAGCCCTTTCTGCTCTCTGCTTAAGGATATAAAACCTTCTATGGCTTGTCTCTCGAGAGCTATTGGAAGCAAAGCCACCAATTACAGGCTAAATCTCCAAGCATCCCTACAGAAACCTCTCTTCCTAAACCCAAAGCCCTGATTCCAGGGCAGCCTCTTGACCAGACTCACCTGTGAGCCTGATTAGCGATCCGCTGACGACAATGGGCTGACCTCACAGGCACTTACTGCGTGGGGCCTGGGTCCTGAGCGCTCCTGTGCGTTAACTCGCTTAATCCTCACCTGGATGCAGTCACACGGGCCCCATCGGGAGCCTCAGGTCACAGGGGCAGAGTCAGGCTGGGCAGAGTTGACACCTCCTGGGGCCCGTGGCTGCAGGGCTTCAGAGCCAGAGTCCCGGCCTGCAGCACTGACCCCTGACCGCCGGCCGAGCACTGACTGTGTCCTTGTGGGTGGAAGAGGGGGCCTTGGCAGACATCAGTATTGCTCCCAAATCCTCTTTCCAAGAAAAAGTACTTCTCTCCTCCAGTGGACTTTGAAGGAGACTTTCCTGAAGGACTTGGAATTTTGGCTGAAGTCCCAAAGCTAGAAGTTTTGTAACCTACTCATTCTAAAGAGAGTTCTGGAAACATCCATGGGAGCCAGTGACCATCACCCCACGAGACAAGAGGGACATCTGGAAGGAGATTCCCGGGAGGGGATTCACAGCAGGAGACGCTGTTCGACCCAGGGCGAGTGACGGGGGGCTGTGAGAGACCTGAAGAGGCTGCGGTGCTGCAGGGAGGGTGTCACATCTCTCCCCCACTGGATGTTCCCAGGGCTGCCATGAAACCTGAGCTGAGGGGGGCCTCCCAAGAGCCTGGCCTGGGTTCCCTGCAGGTCGGAGGGAGGCCAGATCATCCTGGATCCCTGGGGAACTGCACAGCTGCTGAATCCACCCACACTGAAGTCGACCTGATGGCTGGTCTCTGTCGTGGGAGATGATGAACTCCCTCACCACGTGAGTCAGGTTCATTACGAGTTGCTCTTACTTGCCACCAAAAGCAAGCTAATGGACACACCATCCCCTCCAAAAAGGCTTCTCTGACCCCCTGCCCCCAGCAATCCCTCGCTGCTCTGAACCTCAGGACCCTTCACTGCACTCACCCACTGCACCCTGTGTGCTATTTACGTCCATGTTCATGTCCCCCACCAGCCAGGGGCTCCCTGAGAACAAAGTCTGAGTCATACCTCTCCTCCCTAACCAGGGCCCTACACTTAGTAGGTGCTTTGTAGATTTTATTGCACAAACAAATAATTAGAAGATAGGCATTTCCATTTTTATTTTAAAAGCTAGGTAAATGAGTTTTGTTTTTAAAGAAACACGTCACTGTCACAAAGAAACACATCATTGTCACATAAACTGCTCTTTCAGATTGTACAGCAAGATTTATCCAATAGCAATGGACATTAAGATGTTTTATTTAGGGCTTCCCTGGTGGCGCAGTGGTTGAGGGTCTGCCTGCCGATGCAGGGGACGCGGGTTCGTGTCCTGGTCTGGGAAGATCCCACGTGCCGCGGAGCGGCTGGGCCCATGAGCCATGGCCCATGAGCCTGCGCGTCCGGAGCCTGTGCTCCGCAACGGGAGAGGCCACAAAAGTGAGAGGCCCGCATACCGCAAAAAAAAAAAAAAGAAAGAAAGAAAAAGATGTTTTATTTAATGTGATAAGCTCCACGTCTATAAAAGCCCCTCCCTCTTTTATCCCAGGTGATAGCATTTGAAGATGCAGGACTCTCCTTCCAGCAGATATCCCTCTTTAAAGTTCACGCTCCCTTTAACAGATGTAGCACATTCTGACAAACACATCTGGACAGGTGGCTACAGAGATAAAGCTCCGCAATGGGCCCAAGGGACTTGGGACCACCAATGCGTTTCAACAATTCATCCGTTCGCTAATTGTGAGGGCTATTCATCCTTATCAGGAATAAACCTCGACTTCCAGGATACAGTCCAGGCTGGGCTCCCTGGGCAACCTTGGAGCTGGGAATTCAGGAAGGGCCATGATGAGTGGACATGCCAGGACCCACCGTGCTGATGGAAAGAGGCCATGGGAACCAAGGGCGGGGACAGCACTCAGCATCAGGACCACGAAACGCCACTGCAGGTTTCCGAAAGCTCCATCTCCCCCCAAAGCCTACCCCTCCCATAGTCTTCCTCATCACAGTAAACGGCAACTCCACTTCCAGTGGTCCAGCCACATCCACCGCAAACACCATGGTCCAAACATCTGGCATCTCTCACTGAACTGTTACAGGTGCCTCCTCGCTGGTCCCCGCTTCCACTCCTGTTCTCTGTACAGTTAATCCTCTGCCATCATCAAATCCTCCATCCAAAACCCTTCAGTCCTGTCCTACCTCATCAGAATATAATCCAAATTTCTGTGTCATGTAGAGCAAACAGCTTGTCCACGTTTGCCTCGGGCTTTCCCAGAAAGTTGAAATTCCTGCTTCCTCCCAGGCCAGGGCTCCTTCCTGATGGAAGTTTCTGGGAGCCTTGGCCCTGATCCCTTCCCTCACCACTCCTGGTGAGTCAGTAGGACAGGATTACTAGAGCCCAACTTGGCAAAAGAGGAAACTGAGGCACGGCCAAGGCAAGTGATTCACCTTTCTTCAAAGGGCTCATTACTGAGGGGCGATTACAGGTGGTTACAGTGTGGGCCTGAGCCAGCGGCCTGGGCTGGGTCCCGGCTCAGCCACTTTCAAGCTGAGAAATTGCTAACCTCTGTGTGCCTTGGTTTTTCCATCTGTAAAATGGGTAATAAGCATAATTGACCTGTGGCTTTTTATGAGCATGAAGAAACCCAGGCATCACCATGGGGAGGAGCCTGACTCTGGAACCAGACGGCCAGTCAACCCACCAGCCCCTCCACTCGCTGCCTCTAAGACCCAGGGTCACCAACCCTCTGCGCTCTGCAGATGGAGACGATGGCAATGCCAACACACACACGCACACGCACACACACACACACAGCTGGCTGGAAATCACTGAGAATTAAAAACCCCACCAACCACCACCACCACCTTCCAACCAATGACTCTTAGGAGTTGGTGTGTAAATAACTAACCAAGAACCCAGTGTGATTTTCTGATTTTCTCCCTCTGGGGAGGTTCTTGACCTGGGCCACTGCTTTACTCTGAGATAAGGACTTTCAACTTGCACCTTCAAAAGTCTACAAAAGAGAATCTTTTAGGTACAGTGGGTTTAGGAAATGTATCATAACCCTACCATTCCCACCAAGAACATCGTTCTCCCCACACCAACTGAAAGGTCTTCCCTGGCTTTCCCCTCCCCCACCCCCAATGTCAGACCCCAGTCCTGTGAGATTCAGTCCAGAAAGGCCTTGAAGGCACCTGACTGTGAAAACCAGGAGTCAGGACGGGCCTGCCTGGAGATTTCCTCTGGAAGGGGCTGATTGCTGTCCATGAAATATCGTTACATGGCATCAGTTACTGAGGGAAGAAAATGGCAATGGCTTTGATCTGATTTGCAGTCTGAGAAGCCCACTCCAGCTGCTGCTATAGAGGGTGGACTTGAGCGATGTCAGTGGGATGCCTGGAGCCCAATCAGGAGGTTGATGCAAAGGTCCAGGTAAGAGGTGGAGCCAGCCTGGACAAGGGAGGTGGTGGCGAAGATGGAGGGACCATTGTGGGTGATACAGAGCGTGACACAATAAAAAGTGTATTTTGTCTTTGTCCCCCACTACTGGCCCAGAGACCCCATAGCTCTTGGAAGTGTTTTGCTATTCATAAGAATCCCCTTTTGAGTGCACCCGATTTTATGCTAATGAGGTGACTTAGGGTGGGGTCCCCAGAGAGCCTCATGATGCAGGCCGGTCACCAGAAAAACCGAACAGGATTAGAGGGTAGAAACCCAGCCCCATCCTCTGACCTCTGGGAATTTGGGGAGGGGAGTGTGCAGCTGGGTCATAAACACTCTCAAACAAAGATGTTCAAGAGCGTCCGGTCAATGATCACATCGAAGTGCTGGGAGGGTGGTGTCCCAGGAGAGGGCAGGGCAGGTCCACACCCCTCTCCCCTTGCCTTGTCCTGTGTATCTCTCCCATTTGATTATTCCTGAGTTTTATCCTTTATCATAAACTGTAAATGCAAATAAAGTGTTTTCCTGAGTTCTATGAAGCTGTGCTTGTAAATTATGAGACCCGAGGAGGGGGCTGTGGGAAGCCCCATTTCATAGCCAGTGGGTCAGAAGTATGGGTGACTCAGGACTTGCAACTGGCATCTGAAGTGGGGGGGACAGTCTTGTGAGACTGAGCCCTTAACCCAGAGGGTCGGTGCCAACTCTGGGTAGTTAGTATCTGAATTGAATTGAATTGAATTGTTGGCCACCCAGTTGGAGGATTGGTGGCCGGTGTTTTCACATCACACATAGGAAGTGAAATCAACAGGTATGTGTAATGGATAACGTGATGCAAATGAGGAAGAGGATATTTCTGACTTAGGCAAATAGATGGGTGAAGGTGCCATTCTCTGAGAAGACAAACGCAGGAGAGGAGCATGAATGGGACAGGGGGCAGGAGATCATGGGTTGCGTCTTAGGCTGAGCTGAGCTCC
The DNA here is from genome assembly GCF_963455315.2 of Globicephala melas. NCBI lineage: Eukaryota > Metazoa > Chordata > Mammalia > Artiodactyla > Delphinidae > Globicephala > Globicephala melas. Next base: position 73,901,892 of record NC_083328.1, read on the forward strand.
ATTTGGAACATCCTAGTGGAAATGTCAGAAAGACTAACTAACCGTCCCTAACTAGGTCCAGGGGTCTGGAACCCAGAGAAGAGGTGTGAGTTATTGAGACCACCTGCCTAGAGATGGTAAATGAAGGAAGAGAACCTTTAATTACAGATGGGGAAACTGAGGCACAGAACGGGAAAGACATTTGGCAAGGTTCACACTACCGGTGGGTTAGCGGCACAGTATCTTTGTTTTGGTGGGCTGAATGATGACCCTCTAAAGATGCTCATATCCTAATCCACAGATTTTGTCAACATTTCCTTCCAGGGTAAAAAAGGACTTTGCAGATATGACCAAGCTAAGGATCTTGAGTTGGGGAGATGATCCTGGATTATCTGGGTGGGCCCAGTGTCATCAATGGGTCCTTGTGAGAGGGAGAAGGCAGTGTGAGGAGGGGTGCAGAGATTAGATTGATGCAGCCAAGGAATGCAGGCAGCCTCTAGAAGCTGCAAGAGGCGAGGAACAGATTCTCTCCTGGAACCTTCAGAAGGAACCAGCCCCAAGACACCTCGACTTTAGTCCCATAAGACTTATTTCCAACTTCTGCCCTCTAGAACTATAGGAGAGTAAACGTGTAAGTCACTAAATTTGTGGTAATTAGCTACAGCTGCCTCGGGAAACTGATACTGTTGAATTTATATTACAGTTGACGGTGTGAGCCTGGCTCTGCTGGGGATTCTTCTGGCCATAAATAACAATGTTCTGAGGACATTTACTGTTTACTTAACAAGAGTTTCTAGGACTGGTTCAGCGGCTCAGGCTATCTGCCTCCTTCTCAGCCTTCAGGTTAGTAAAGTCTCTGCCCAGAATTAAAATAGGGCTGTGGTAACCCCAAGCATCATGACCTCAGATGACAGTCTCTAAAGCAAAGAAGGGGACAGGAGGCCGGGGTCTCCACATTCTGAGGACCTCTTGATTTAATGGGGAGAAAAGTCTTTCTGCGAAGCCTCGGGAGACTTCCTTTTCCACCTGCTTGGCCAGAACTGCTCACATGCTCATCCTGGGATTGTACTGACTGGCTTAGAGCAGTGATGATCTATTTCCTTAAGCAGAAGTCATTGTTGTCTGGGGGAAGGAAATGATCAAATGTTCTGCTCTGAGCTTACTTCCATGATCCCAGGTCCTGAGAGCCTAACCTCCACCCTCTGAATTCCTTCTTTAAGTCAGTGATTCTGAGAAAAGGATATGGTGGACAGAATCTGGCCACTTCACAAGAAAGTCCCTTTTTACGGGATTACAACACCTGTCTGGTCAGAACCCACCAAGGTGCAGCTGACACTCTGCCAATCTGGTTTCATTGCAGCATCCATTCCATTGCAGTTTGAGTCTCAAACAGTTTTTGAAAGTTCGACATGCACCCCCAAAAAGCAGATTTCTATTTCCAAAGAAGAGGGGGAACCGTATATTGGGGCAGTGACCAGTAGTTGCTGCCACAAACTTTGTCATGCTCACTGGTTATATCCATTTTACCTACCAGACTTTAATAACCCAGTAGTTCTCAGCCAGGGACGACTATGTCCCCTAAAAAACACTGGCAATATCTGGAGTCATATTTAGTTATCACAGCTAGAGAGATGTTGCCACTAGCATCTAGTGGGTACAAGCCAGGGATGATGTTAAACATCTTACAAATCATAGGACCAGCCCCACAACAAAGTTATCTGGCCCCAAATGTCAACAGTATCAAGGCTGGGAGGCTGATCTCATCCCTTGCGAGCAGGATAGCGCTGGCAGATTTAGCAGAGGACACACTTGTGTTTATACTAAAGAAGTATTCATTGTTTATCTGAAGTATAAATTTAACTGGGTGTCCTATATCGTATCTGGCAACACTAGAAGAGGATGATAACCTATACCGCAGTGTTTGCTAAAGCCGGGTACTGAACAACTTAATAAACGTTTGTCAAATGAATGAGCATCTCAGCAAAGATGTACAAGGCCGCTGCATGCTCTGATAACCCTGATCAAACCATTTTCCTCGGCAGCTCCAAGGCACAGGGCCAGCCCCTCCCCACTGGGCTCAGCGAGGAGGCTCCCTGCGTCACCCCACCCCCGCAAAGCAGCTCACATGGCTTCCCTCTCAACGTCTCCCCCCAGGGAAGGCCTGGCTTCCTGTTCTGAAATGCACTGCTAGAGCAGAACTCGGCCAGTGGGTAACCTAAGAACAATGCCTGTTTGGGGGGCTTTCACTGTTGCTTACATCCAGGCTGAGGCAGACAGCCTGCGGCCTTCGGTCCAAAATAGTGTCTGTTAGTGGCCCCTGGGGGTGTGGTCCCTGTTCAAAGAAAAGAAACAAGCCCTCAACCCACTTACTGTCTGAACAGACAACACCAAGAGCCCCTATGGCCTGGCTTATGACTCCTTACAAGCCTGAGTGAATGCAGCTATACTCAGGCCACACTGATTCCTTATCCACAGGGGAAACTTTTAGAAGGTTGATAGTAGGGATTTAGATTTGTGGACCAACTGCCCCGGATTTTCAGTCCAGTTTTGCAGACTCTCAAGGAGTCTCTCAGGGCCCATAACAATCCGTTTCCGATTTTTTTATTTTCTGTTTCCAGTTCTGATTCAACGAACACTCGTTGTACACCTTCTGTGACCCAGGCATCCTGCGTGCATTTTATCCTTGTTAATCTCACCTAGTCCACATGACGACCTGCAATACCCTCAATATCATCCCATTCTCAAGATGAGGAAACTGAGGCCCAGGGAGGTCAGCTAAGGAGTCACCAGTCAGTAGGATCAGAGTCCAGGTTAGTGACCATGTCAGCCCCGGGACTGCTCTGCTTTTACTAAACGCCACCAACATTAATCATCTCCCAAGTGCACTTTCTGAAAGGTGATTGTAAAACGAGGTGTGCTCTCCAGACAGACTAAATTGAATTGCATTTACAGTCATATGGACCCTGCTTTCCCCTTTAGAAAACTATTATCCACCGGCGACCCACAAGCTCTGCCTTGTCCACGGAGATCCACAGCTGTGCTGCCGGGGGCCGTAGTACTCATTTTAATACTCAGTTACTTGGGGACTAACGCCACTTGGTGTCTGTTTCATCACACAGTAAAATTCATGTGTTTAATCTTCCGTGTCCACTTACAAAAGCGAACTATTGGTGGACAGTTAAGCAGCTAGACAAATCGTCCCTGTTATCTGTGTTCTTTGAATAGTGTCTTAACGGGATGCTGCCCCACTGTCTTTCACTGATAAGAAGTCTGATTAAATCTCCTTGGTCTCCAGCCCCCAGGAGGCTGCCGTTATTCCTGTTTATAATTTTCCACCTCCCAAACTAACCCTTTATTCCTGAACACACACTTTTAGGCATCGGGCATTAGTATAAATTACACTTTACAATTATTTGTAATTAAGGGAGAAAATATGTCCTGTGCTGCAAAGATGAGCCCTACTGGGCTGAAGTTAATCATGTCTGTGCCAGAGCACCGGCCCAGGGAAGCAGCATGAAACACGATTAACTTTCATCTGACTTAATGGAAGTTTATGTTGCTGTTTTTCATAATCGTAATATCTCGAGACAAATAAACAGTTTTTCTCCAGTGTAATTGAATTTCTACCAACAAGACACCTTGGGTTTAACTGAAAGTTCGGGCAGAATTAACCACAAGTGTGTATTCTATGGATGAGGCTAGAATTTTGTTATGAAACCCATGCAGGACTGTCCCCATTCAGGAGCTGAGAAGTTGATCACACCCCCCCTGAGGGAGACCCTGCAGCCTCTTCTGTTCTCCTGGAAATAAGTTTTGGCCCCATTTTGTGAACCATTAAAGCCCCTTGCTCTAGTTCAATGCCCTTGTGCTCTGGAGCTTAAAGATGCATCCCAGGCCACATTTTTCCTACTTTTAACATTTCTCCTTTACACATCGATTTGTTTGAGACACATTTAAAGCTCGACTTTTATAACCCTGATAAAATCCCATCTGCTCAAAGCTCCAACCCACACTCAGCCAGAAAGTACTAGGACAAAAATGGCTCAGATTGTATTTCAGCCTCTAGATGCAAAGATATACACACAGCAACAGCAATTACTTTTGTCACTGGGTGTAAGTCAGGTTTTCTCCACAAAATGCCTCCAAGAAGGATGCAGAAGGAAGAAATGAGGTTTATGCAAATCAAGGGAAAGGTCCCCCTGAGGTTAAACCAACAAGGAGGTGGGGAGTGGCGTGAAAAGCCTGATTATCCAGCCAGGACCAGGACATCACGGCGAGAGGTGCCACCAGGGTGAGGAGGGACATGGAGCAGAAAGGCTGGTGGGGCTGGAGACCCGCAGGGGCTGCAGAATTAGGAGGTGGAAAGTTCTGAGAATTCCAGAGGCCCCACCCAGGTCCCCACCCAGTCATGGCTGAGTGACTTCCCAGGCTGGGGGGCATCTGAGCCCCTGAGGCCCCTTGTGTTTCCCAGGCAGACCCTGAACTCCTGAATGGGGCCAGGAGTCCCCACCTGCCTGGAGGGAACCTGGAAAACTTAGGCTGAGGCCTCGGACCCAAAGAACTGTGGAATGAGCTATAAGAAAGAAACATGGCCAGAGGGAACTTTGCAGGCCCTGCGACCTGTGAGTGTCTGAGCTGATGAGTTCCGTCCTGACCTGAAGCCTGTTCCACAGCGTCTGCCTGCAGTGGACACACACACGAGCTTACACATGCACACAGGCACACATGTGCATACCCACAGGCACTCACATACAAACACACACGCATATATACAAGCATGCACAAACACACGAACACACGGCAGCACTCAAGAAAGAGACTTTCCCCCTCCTCCCTAACAAAAGAAAAGGAGCAAAACACAGACATCACCATGTTTGGTCTCTGAACAGCAACAGCGGGAAAAGTAATCAAGTGACACCAGCTCAGCCCAGCCCACAGCCCCCATTTCTACTGTGAGTCTATTTGCCCTGCCTCTATTATTGTGTTTCCTGGATGGGGAGAAAGAGGTAGAGCAGAAAACTGTGGGCGGGGCTCAGCCTGGGGAACTGAGGCCTCGTGCGCTTGAGGCCTGAAGGAAGGCAGTGTGCTTTTCAAAACTTTTTTGCCCCTATACATACACAAACACAGGCTGCCAGATATAGGGGGAGAAAGTTGCATTTCAGATAAACAAAGAATACTCTTTAGTATAAATATGTACCAATAATTACATGAGACATGGTTATACTAAAAAACTATTGGTGTTTATCGGAAACTCAAACTGAACTGCGATTCCTGTATTTTATCTGGCAACCCTACTACCCTCCACTCCCCTTCCACACACGCACACACATTCACACACTTTTATCCCAATGAAGTCTTACGTACAACCCAACATAAAAAATAGTTAAAAGTCAGGTCCTACCCCTGGCCAATCCCCATGGCCTTGAGGCACCTCCATGGCCTCTGAGGGCCCAGTTAGAAAAGTCACTGGTACAGTGGGACGGCTTTGTGTCCCAGAGCCGGGCACAGCTTCATCTGGGTCCAAACCCCACCTGTCACCCTTGTGACCTTGGACAAGACCTGTTACCTCTCTGAGTGCCGGTTTGCTCATAAGATTCAGCTTACATTTGAATCTGGGTATTTGCACATCTGTACATGTCGGGACACCCTCCCGCGTACCCCTCCATCTGTCCCCTGCCTCTTTCCCACAGCGCCGCTCTCCCTTCCTTTGGGGCAGAGAAGGGAGGCTGCTCTTGGGCAGGTTCTCTGGGGGCCAGAGAAGCAGGGAGAATGGGCTTTCCCTGGAGGACACCCAGTGTCTCTTTCCAGATCTGTTCATCTTGTGATTAATAGTGAAGGGGATTTCTTACTGTAATTCCACCTGACATTATAGAACCACTGGAGGGTTTTAATTAAATTAAAGCCATTCATACATATAGGAAGGTGGTGAGGAGGACAGACTGGAAGATCCCTGACCCTGTTGCTTGTCCTCTTCTGTCATAAAGGAGAGAAAAGTCATCACAACAGCCTGTCCAGGTGTGTGATTTAGTGTCCTAATAAGCAGCTCAAAGGGCAATGGTAGCAGGAGGACTTGAGTAGTGACATGTTGGACGTTTGCACACGAGGGATCTTCCTTTGTCAGGCCAAGTTTATGGACATGCCACAGCTGAGGGGTGGGTGTGAGGTTTAGGCTTTGGGTATATTTGTTGTTTCATTTTGGTTTCCTCTTTTTGAATCTAGGAGCTCTCCTGGAACGTTAGTAATATGTTACGTTTGAGGACTGACGTAAGCAACATGGCAGAAGGAAATCTCACTTTTGTCTCTCCCCTTCAATCTACAACCAGGAAGATAGCCACAATGCGACAAGGCACCTCTGCCCAACACACTAGGGCACCAGAGAATTCCACACATCTGTACATCTAAAAGTGGGTGGATTAGAACACATAGAGAAGGCAGAACTGGGGAACAGTGGACGTGGTGCCTGCAATTCCAGCCCTCTGGCCACAGCAGCTGAGTCTGCAGCCCCAGAAAACCCAGTAGTGGCAGCGGGGGCAGCGCATACAACTCCAGCCTCCCAACCACAGTGGCACCTGTGGACACAGGTAACTGGGCAGCAGCAGCAGTGGGGCCTGGGGCCCCATCCCTCCAGACACTGAGATGCCCATGACTCCAGCCCTTCACCGCCCCCCCCAAGTGGTGGAGCCCACAAACCCTACAACACTGGACATGGCAGAGGCCCCTGGGTGACTCTGGCTTTCCCCCACCCTACCCTCCTGCTGCAGCGGCAAAATCCCCTGCAGGGACACGATGGAAGAGCCCACCCTCCCAGTGCCCCAGGTGACAATGTCAGCAACGCTGGCAGCAGGAAGGCACCAAGGACCGACCGCAGAGTCACAAGAAGCGATGATGAGGGCACGGGGCCACGGAATGGCACCTCTGCCAGAGATGGTGGAGTAGGGAAGTGTCGACTCTCAGAGATAAGCAGGCAGCTCAGAAACAAGCAGAAAGTCGTCCACTACTTCAGATGCACTGGCAGAGGAACAACTCATTGAGGACCATGAAGAACCACAGTGACGAGGCACCACAAAAATAAAATAACAGTTCTCTAGAAACCAAACTTAAAGGCACAGAATACTACGCTCTAACTGACAGAGAATTCAAAATAGCTGTTGTAAAGAAACCCAGTGAGCGATAAGAAAGCTCAGAAAAGCATCAAATTAATGAGCAGAAGGAATACTTCACTAAAGTATTTACCAAAGAGATTAAAACCCTGGAAAAGAACCAAACAGAAATTCTGGAGCCAAAGAACTCAATAAATTAGATAAAGAAAGCATTACAAAGCACTGGAAATAGGGCAGACCATATGGAAGAGAGAATTAGCAAGCTCAAAGACAGAAATCTAGAAATGATACGGGTAGAAGAGGAAAGAGAAACAAAATAGTTTTAAAAAGAGGAAATTCTATGAGAACTACCTGACTCTTTCAGGAGGGACAACATTTGGGTAATGGGTATCCCAGAAGGGGAAGAGGGGGAGAAAGGAACAGAGTTTATTTAAAGAAATAATAGGTAGGCAGTTCCCAAACCTGGGGAAGGAACTGGATATGCAAGTCCATGAAGCTAAGAGAACGTCTTTTACCTCAATGCAAAAAGATCTTCTCCAAGACACATGACATTAAAATTGTCAAAAGTTGATGACAAAGAAAGAATTTTAAAGGCAGCCAGGGAAAAAAGAATGGTAACCTACAATACAAAAAACAAACAAACAAACAAACAAAAAAAACACACTACATTAGGCTATCAGCAGATTTCACAGACCAGGAAGAAGTGGAATGACATTTTCAAAATACTGAAAGATAAAAATTATCACCCAAGAATACTCTATCCAGCAAAGTTATCAATCAGATAGAAAGGAGAAATAAAGACTTTCCCAGACAAACAAAAGCTGAGGGAGTTCATTAACACTAGACCCGCCTTACAAGGAATGTTGAAAGGAGCTCTTCTGCCTGAAACAAAAAGGCAATATTACACAAAACTTTGAGTAAGGTGGTAAGTAGACAGAATCAGAAAAGTGCAACTCTGAAACAAAATAGGGTTTTGAGCACTTTATTATAACATAAAGGTTAAAGGAGGGGAAAGGCAGGAAAAAATAACTATATATATAGTTATTTTTGAAGTTTTATATATATATATATGAAGTTATATATATGAAGTTTTATATATATATATATAACTTCAATTTGGCAACAAACTCACACTATAAGAAGGAACAAGTTGAGAAAACAAAAAAACAAGGGGAAGAGGAAAAGGACAGAATTTGTATAGATACATGAAGATAAGATGCTATCAGCAGAGAAAGGACTATTTTATCTATAAGACATTTTATACAGACCTCATGGTAAACGTAAAACATAAATCTAGAGAAACAAAACATTAAAAAAAGAGGAAACTAAGAAAAATATCATAGAAAACCACCCAACCAAAATGGTAGACAGAAACACAAGAAAAAAGAAACAATACAGAGCAACCAGAAAACAAATACAATGGCAGTACTAAGTCCTCACCTCTCAATAATCACCCTAAATGTAAATGGGTTGAACTCACCAATCAAAAGACACAGAGCGGCTGGCTGGATAAAAAACAAGACCCAACTATATGCTGCCTCCAGAAGACCCACCTCAGCTCTAAAGACAAACATAGGTTCAAAGAGAAGGGATGGAAAATGATACTTCAAGAAAATAGCAGCTGAAAGAAAGTGGCTATAGTCATACTCATATCAGAAAAAATAGACTTCAAGCCCAAAAAGGTAATAAGAGACAAAAATGGACAGTACATAATGCTAAAGGGGACAATTCATCAAGAAGACATAACAGTTATCAATATATATGCACCTAACAGAGGAGCACCGATGTATATAAAACAGTTATTAACAGACCTAAAGGGAGAAATTGACAGCAACACAAGAATAGTAGGGGACTTTACTATCTCACTTAACATCAATGGATAGATCATTCAGACAGAAAGTAAACAAGGAAAGAGTGGCCTTAAATGAAACATTAAACCAGATAGATTTGATAAATTTGTACAGAACATTCCATCCAAATGCGGCAAAATACACATTCTTCCTAAGTGCACACAGAACTTTCTTAAGGATAGATCACATTCTGGAACACAAAACAAATCTCAATATATTAAGTACGTTGAAAACACATCAAGCATCTTTTCTAATCGGAATGGTATGAAACTAGAAATCAGCTCCAAGAGGAAAGCTGGAAAAATCACAGATGTGTGGAGACTGATCAACATGCTACTGAACAGCTATTGGGTCAACAAAGAAATCAAAGGAGAAACTGAAAATTACCCAAAGACAAACAAAAATGAAAACACAACAAACCAAAATCTATAGGCTACAGCAAAAGTGGTACTAAGAGGGAAGCATCTAGCAATACAGGAGTACCTAGAGAAACAAGAAAAATCTCAAATAAATCTAACCTTATACCTAAAGGAACTAGAGAAAGAAAAAGAAATGAATCCCAAAGTCATTAGGAGGAAGGAAATAATAAAGATCAGAGTGGAAATAAATGAAATAGAGACTAAAAAGACAATAACTAAGAGATGGTTCTCTGAAAAGATAAAAAAATTGACAAACCTTTAGTTAAAGTCACTAAGGGAATAAAAGAGAAGGCTCTGATAAATAAAATCAGAAACAAAAGAGGATAAATAAAAATGGATACTACCGGGCTTCCGTGGTGGCGCAGTGGTTGGGAGTCCGCCTGCCAATGCAGGGGATGCGGGTTCGTGCCCCGGTCTGGGAGGATCCCGCGTGCCGCGGAGCGGCTGGGCCCGTGGGCCATGGCCACTGGGCCTGCGCGTCCGGAGCCTGTGCTCCACAGTGGGAGAGGCCACAGTGGTGAGAGGCCCGCGTACCGCAGAAAAAAAAAAGAAAAAAACAATGGATACTACCGAAACACAAAGGATAATAAGAGAATATCATGAACAGATATATGCCAACAAATTGGATGACCTAGAAGAAATGGACAGATTCTTAGAATCATACAATCTTCTAAGACTGAATCATGAAGTAACAGAAAATCTGACTAGACTGATCACTAATACAGAGAATGAAACAGTAATCAAAAAGCTCCCAAAAAAACAGAAGTCCAGGACTAGACGGCTTCACAGGTAAACTCTACCAAAAATTCAAAAAAGCTTTAATACCTATCCTTCTCATATTGTTCCAAAAAATTGAAGAGAAGGGGATGCTTTCTAACTCATTTTATGAGGCCAACATCACCCTGATTCTAAAACCAAACAAAAAGAACACACAAAAAATGTATAGGCCAATATCTCTGATGAACATAGATGCAAAAATTCTTAACAAAATATTAGCAAACCAAATACAACAATACATTAAAAGGATCAAACACCATGATCAAATGGGATTTATTCCAGAGATTTAAGGATGGTTTAACATCTGCTACTCAATCAATGTGATACACCACGTTAACAAAATGAAGGATAGAGATATGGTCATCTCAATAGATGCAAAAAGGCATTTGACAAGATTCAACACCCATTTATGATTTTTAAAAAAACCTCTCAATAAAGTGGGTATAGAAGGAACATACCTCAACATAATAAGGGACACATATATGACAAATCCATAGCTAACATCATACTTAATGGTGAAAAACTGAAAGCTATCTCTGTAATATCAGGAACAAGACAAGGACGTTCATTTACAACACACTTATCCAACATAGTATTGGAAGTCCTAGCAGGAGCAATTGAGCAAGAAAAAGAAATAAAAGGCATCCAAATTGAAAAGGAAGAAGTAAAACTGTCACTATTTACAGATGACGTGATTTTATATATAGAAAACACCAAAGACTCCACCAAAAACTATTAGAAATAATAAATGAATACAGTAAAGTTGCAGAATGCAAGATTAAAATATGCAGAAATTGTTGCTTTCCTATACACTAGTAATGAACTATCAGAAAGATAAATTAAGAAAACAATCCCATTTACAATCACAACAAAAAGAATAAAATACCTAGGAATAAATTTAACCAAGTAGGTGAAAGACCTGTACACTGAAAACTATAAGACATTTTTTAAAGAAACTGAAGACACAAATCAGTGGAAAGATATTCCACGCTCATGGATTGGAAGAAATAACATTGTTAAAATGTCCATATTACCTAAAGCAATCTACCGATTCAGCACAACCCCTATCAAAATCTCAAGAACATTCTTCACAAAAATAAAACAAAAAAATTCTAAAATTTATATGGAACCATGGAAGACCCCAAATAGCCAAGCAATACTGAGAGAAAAGAACAAAGCTGGAGGTATCATACTCCCTGATTTCAAACTGTATTAGTCATAGTAATCAAAACGCATGATATTAGTAGAAAAACAGATACATAGATCAATGGAACAGAATTGAGACCCCAGAAATAGACCCACACACATATGGACAAGTAATTTATGAAAAAGGAGCAAAGAACAATGGAGAAAGGACAGCCTCTTCAATAAATGATGTTGAGAAAACTGGACAGCTACATGCAAAAAAATGAAATGACCACTATCACAGACCATACACAAAAATCAATTCAAAATGGATTAGACTCGAAGGTAAGACCTGAAACCATAAAACTCCTAGAAGAAAGCATAGACAGGATGCTCTTTGACATAAGTCTTAGCAATATCTTTCTAGATATGTCTCCTCAGGCAAGGGAAACAAAAGCAAAAATAAATAAATGGGACAATATCAAACTACCAACTCTGCACAGCAAAGGAAACCATCAACAAATGAAAAGACAACCTACTGAATGGGAGAAGATATTTGCAAATGGTATAACTGATAAGGGTTTAATATCCAAAATATCTAAAAAACTGATAGAAGTCAACAACAAAAAAAACACAACCCAATTTAAAAATGGGCAGAAGAGCTGAGTAGACATTTTTCCAAAGAAGACATACAGATGGCCAATAGGAACATGAAAATATGTGCAACATCACTAATCATCAGGAAAATGCACATCAAAACCACAATGAACTATCACCTGATGCCTGTTAGAAGAGCTATTGTCAAAAAGGCAAGAAATAACACCTGTTGGTGAGGATGTGAAGAAAAGGGAACCCTCATACACTGTTGGTGGGAAAGTAAATTGGTGCAGCCACTATGGAAAACAGTATGAAGATTCCTCAAAAAATTAAGACTAGAACTACCGTATGATCCAGCTATCCCACTTCTGGGTATTTATCCAAAGAATACAAAAACGCTAATTTGAAAGTTACATGCACCACTATGTTCATCACAGCATTACTTACAATACTAAGATATGGAAGCAACCTAAGTGCCAATCAGTGGATGAATGGATAAAGAAGAACATGAAATATATACGATGGAATACTACTTAGCCAAAAAAAATGAAATCTTCCCATTTGCTACAACATGGATGGACCTTGAAGGCATTATGCTAGTTGAAATAAGTCAGAGAAAGACAAACACTATATGATTTCACTAATAGGTGGAATATTAAAAAAAATCAAAAACAAAATAAATGAACAACCAAACCAAACAAAAACAAACACAAAGATACAGAGAACAGTAGTGGTTACCAGAGAGGAAGGAATGGGGGCAGAGTGAATTGCATAAAGGAAATAAAATGTACGGTGATGGATGGAAACTAAATTTTTGATGGTTAGCACATTGTAAGATACACAGAATTCGATATATAATACTATACACATGAAACTTATATAGTGTTATAAAGCAATGTTACCTCAATTAAAAATAAACTAAAAAAAGAAGCAAAATCACATTAAGTGGTTTTAACTTACTGGTTAAGTGATGAGTTAACTATAAAAAGCCTGGCTTGGAGGATGAGTGTACATGTGTGTATTTGTGTGTGTTTGTCCATATGAGGGTTTTTTTTTGCATTTTATTTTATTTTATTTTTATACAGCAGGTTCTTATTAGTCATCCATTTTATACACATCAGTCTATACATGTCAATCCCAATCTCCCAATTCATCACACCACCACCACCACCCCCTGCCGCTTTCCCCCCTTGGTGTCCATACATTTGTTCTCTACATCTGTGTCTCAATTTCTGCCCTGCAAACCAGTTCATCTGTACCATTTTTCTAGGTTCCACATATATGCGTTAATATGCGATACTTGTTTTTCTCTTTCTGACTTACTTCACTCTGTATGACAGTCTCTAGATTCATCCACATCTCTACAAATGACCCAATTTTGTTCCTTTTAATGGCTGAGTAATATTCCATTGTATATATGTACCACACCTTCTTTATCCATTTGTCTGTCGATGGGCATTCAGGTTGCTTCCATGACCAGGCTATTGCAAATAGTGCTGCAATGAACACTGGAGTGCATGTGTCTTTTTGAATTACAGTTTTCTCTAGGTATATGCCTAGTAGTAGGATTGCTAGGTCATACGGTAATTCTGTTTTTAGTTTTTTAAGGAACCTCCATACGGTCATCCATAGTGGCTGTATCAATTTACATTCCCACAAACAGTACAAGAGGGTTCCCTTTTCTCCACATCCTCTCCAGCATTTGTTGCTTGTAGATTTTCTGATGATGCCCATTCTAACTGATGTGAGGTGATACCTCATTGAAGTTTTGATTTGCATTTCTCTAATAATTAGTGATGTTGAGCAGCTTTTCATGTGCTTCTTGGCCATCTGTATGTCTTCTTTGGAGAAATGTCTATTTAGGTCTTCTGCCCATTTTTGGATTGGGTTGTTTGTTTTTTTAATATTGAGCTTCATAAGCTGTTTATATATTTTGGAGATTATTCCTTTGTCCGTTGATCCACCTGCAAATATTTTCTCCCATTCTGAGGGTTGTCTTTTTGTCATGTTTGTAGTTTCCTTTGCTTTGCAAAAGCTTTTAAGTTTCATTAGGTCCTATTTGTTTATTTTTGTTTTTATTTCCACTACTATAGGAGGTGGATCAAAAAAGATCCTGCTGTGATTTATGTCAAAGAGTGCTCTTCCTATGTTTTCCTCTAAGAGTTTTATAGTGTGCAGTCTTACATTTAGGTCTCTAATCCATTTTGAGTTTATTTTTGTGTATGGTGTTAGGGAGTGTTCTAATTTCATTCTTTCACATGTAGCTGTCCAGTTTTCCCAGCACCACTTATTGAAGAGACTGTCTTCTCTCCATTGTATATCCTTGCCTCCTTTGTCATAAATTAGTTGGCCATAGTTGTGTGGGTTTATCTCTGGGCTTTCTATCCTGTTCCTTTGATCTATATTTCTGTTTTTGTGCCAGTACCATATTGTCTTGATTACTGTAGCTTTGTAGTATAGTCTGAAGTCAGGGAGTCTGATTCCTCCAGCTCCGTTTTCTTCCGTCAAGACTGCTTTGGCTATTTGGGGTCTTTTGTGTCTCCATACAAATTTTAAGATTTTTTGTTCTAGTTCTGTAAAAAATGCCATTGGTAATTTGATAGGGATTGCATTGAATCTGTAGATTGCTTTGGGTAGTAGAGTCATTTTCACAATATTGATTCTTCCAATCCAAGAACATGGTATATCTCTCCGTCTGTATCATCTTTAATTTCTTTCATCAGTGTCTTATAGTTTACTGCATACAGGTCTTTTGTCTCCCTAGGTAGGTTTATTCCTAGGTGTTTTATTCTTTTTGTTGTAACGGTAAATGGGAGCGTTCCCCTAATTTCTCTTTCAGATTTTTCATCATTGGTGTATAGGAATGCAAGAGATTTCTGTGCATTAATTTTGTATCCTGCTACTTTACCAAATTCATTGATTAGCTCTAGTATTTTTCTGGTGGCATCTTTAGGATTCTCTATGTATAGTATCATGTCATCTGCAAACAGTGACAGTTTTACTTCTTCTTTTCCAATCTGTATTCCTTTTATTTCTTTTTCTTCTCTGATTGCCGTGGCTAGGACTTCCAAAACTATGTTGAATAATAGTGGTGATAGTGGACATCCTTGTCTTGTTCCTGATCTTAGAGGAAATGCTTTGTTTTTCACCATTGAGAATGATGTTTGCTGTGGGTTTGTCATATATGGCCTTTATTATGTTGAGGTAGGTTCCCTCTATGCCCACTTTCTGGAGAGTTTTTATCATAAATGGGTGTTGAACTTTGTCCAAAGCTTTTTCTGCATCTATTGAGATGATCATATGGTTTTTATTCTTCAGTTTGTTAATTTGGTGTATCACATTGATTGATTTGCGTATATTGAAGAATGCTTGCATCCCTGGGATAAATCCCACTTGATTATGGTGTATGATCCTTTTAATGTGTTGTTGCATTCTGTTTGCTAGTATTTTGTTGAGGATTTTTGCATCATATTCATCAGTGATACTGTTCTGTAATTTTCTTTTTTTGTAGTATCTGTGTCTGGTTTTGGTATCGGGGTGATGGTAGCCTCATGGAATGAGTTTGGGAGTGTACCTTCCTCCGCAATTTTTTGGAAGAGTTTGAGAAGGATGGGTGTTAGCTCTTCTCTAAATGTTTGATAGAATTCACTTGTGAAGCCATCCGGTCCTGGACTTTTGTTTGTTGGAAGATTTTTAATCACAGTTTCAATTTCATTACTTGTGATTGGTCTGTTCATATTTTCTATTTCTTCCTGGTTCAGTCTTGGTCTAAGAATTAGTCCATTTCTTCCAGGTTGTCCATTTTATTGGCATAGAGTTGCCTGTAGTAGTCTCTTAGGATGCTTTGTATTTCTGCGGTGTTTGTTGTAACTTCTCCTTTTTCATTTCTAATTTTATTGAGTCCTCTCCCTCTTTTTCCTTTTTTGTTTTTTTGCGGTATGTGGGCCTCTCACCGTTGTGGCCTCTCCTGTTGTGGAGCACAGGCTCCAGATGCGCAGGCTCAGCAGCCATGGCTCACGGGCCCAGCCGTTCCGTGGCATGTGGGACCTTCCCGGACCGGGGCACGAACCCTTGTCCCTGCATCGGCAGGCGGACTCTCAACCACTGTGCCACCAGGGAAGCCCTCCCTCTTTTTCTTGATGAGTCTGGCTAATGCTTTATCAATTTTGTTTATCTTCTCAAAGAACCAGCTTTTAGTTTTATTGATCTTTGTGATTGTTTTCTTTGTTTCTATTTCATTTATTTATGCTCTGATCTTTATGATTTCTTTCCTTCTAACTTTGGGTTTTGTTTGTTCTTCTTTCTCTAGTTCCTTTAGGTGTAAGGTTTGATTGTTTATTTGAGATTTTTCTTGTTTCTGGAGGTAGGCTTGTATAGCTATAAACTTCCCTCTTAGAACTGCTTTTGCTGCATCCCATAGGTTTTGCATCATCTTTTTTTCATTATCATTTGTCTCTAGGTATTTTCTGATTTCCTCTTTGATTTCTTCAGTGATCTCTTGGCTATTTAGTAACATATTGTTTAGCCTCCATGTGTTTGTGTTTCTTACGTTCTTTTCCCTGTAATTGATTTCTAATTTCATAGCATTGTGGTCAGAAAAGATGCTTGATATAATTTCAATTTCCTTAAATTTACTGAGGCTTGATTTGTGACCCAAGATGTGATCTATCCTGGAGAATGTTCTGTGTCCACTTGAGAAGAAAGTGTAACCTGCTATTTTTGGATGGAATGTCCTAGAAATATCAATTAAATCTATCTGGTCTATTGTGTCATTTAAAGCTTGTGTTTCCTTATTACTTTTCTGTTTGGATGATCTGTCCACTGGTGTAAGTGAAGTGTTAAAGTCCCCCACTATTATTGTGTTACTGTCGATTTCCTCTTTAAAATTGTTAGCAGTTGCCTTATGTATTGATTTGCTCCTATGTTGGGTGCGTATATATTTATAATTGTTATATCTTCTTCTTGGATTGATCCCTTCGTCATTATGTAGTGTCCTTCTTTGTCTCTTGAAATATTCTTTATTTTAAAGTCTATTTTATGTGATATGATTATTGCTACTCCAGATTTCTTTTGATTTCCATTTGCATGGAATATATTTTTCCATCCCCTCACTTTCAGTCTGAATGTGTCCCTAGGTCTGAAGTGGGTCTCTTGTAGACAGCATATATATGGGTCTTATTTTTGTATCCATTCAGCAAGCCTGTGTCTTTTGGTTGGAGCATTTAATCCATTCACGTTTAAGGTAATTATCGATATGTATGTTCCTCTTACCATTTTCTTAATTGTTTTGGGTTTGTTTTTGTAGGTCCTTTTCTTCTCTTGTGTTTTCCACTTAGAGAAGTTCCTTTAGCATTTGTTGTAGAGCTGGTTTGGTGGTGCTGAATTCTCTTAGCTTTTGCTTGTCTGTAAAGCTTTTGATTTCTCCATCGAATCTGAATGAGATTTTTGTCGGGTAGAGTAATCTTGGTTGTAGGTTCTTCCCTTTCATCACTTTAAGGATATCATGCCACTCCCTTCTGGCTTGTAGAGTTTCTGCTGAGACATCAGCTGTTAACATTATGGGAGTTCCCTTGTATGTTATTTGTCATTTTTCCCTTGCTGCTTTCAATAATTTTTCTTTGTCTTTAATTTTTGCCAATTTGATTACTATGTGTCTCGGTGTGTTTCTCCTTGGGTTTATCCTGTATGGGACTCTCTGCGCTTCCTGGACTTGGGTGGCTATTTCCTTTCCCATGTTAGGGAGGTTTTTGACTATAATCTCTTCAAATATTTTCTCGGGTCATTTCTCTCTCTCTTCTCCTTCTGGGACCCCTGTAATGCGAACGTTGTTGCGTTTAATGTTGTCCCAGAGGTCTCTTAGGCTGTCTTCATTTCTTTTCATTCTTTTTTCTTTATTCTGTTCCACAGCAGTGAATTCCACCATTCTGTCTTCCAGGTCACTTATCCGTTCTTCTGCCTCAGTTATTCTGCTACTGATTCCTTCTGGTGTATTTTTCATATCAGTTATTATGTTGTTCATCTCTGTTTGTTTGTTCTTTAATTCTTCTAGGTCTTTTTGAAACATTTTTTGCCATCTTCTCGATCTTTGCTTCCATTCTTTTTCCAAGGTCCTGGATCATCTTCTCTATCATTATTCTGAATTCTTTTTCTGGAACGTTTCCTATCTCCACTTCATTTACTTGTTTTTCTGGGGTTTTATCTTGTTCCTTCATCTGGTACATAGCCCTCTGCCTTTTCATCTTGTCTATCTTTCTGTGAATGTGGTTTTTGTTCCACAGGTCGCAGGATTGTAGCTCTTCTTGCTTCTTCTGTCTGCCCTCTGGTGGATGAGGCTATCTAAGAGGCTTGTACAAGTTTCCTGATGGGAGGGACTGGTGGAGGGTAGAGCTGGCTGTTGCTCTGGTGGGCAGAGCTCAATAAAACTTTAATCTACTTGTCTGCTGATGGGTGGGGCTGGGTCCCCTCCCTGTTGGCTGTTTGGCCTGAGGCAACTCAACACTGGAGTCTACATGGGCTCTTTGGTGGGGCTAATGGCGGACTCTGGGAGGGCTCACGCCACAGAGTACTTCCCAGATCTTCTGCTGCTAGTGTCCTTGTCCTCACAGTGAGACACAGCCACCCCCCGCCTCTGCAGGAGACCCTCCAACACTAGCAGGTAGGTCTGGTTCAGTCTCCTATGGGGTCACTGCTCCTTCCCCTGGGTCCCGATGTGCACACTACTTTGTGTGGCCCTCCAAGAGTGGAGTGTCTGTTTCCCCCAGTCCTGTTGAAGTCCTGCAATCAAATCCCACTAGCCTTCAAAGTCTGATTCTCTAGGAATTCCTCCTCCCACTGCCGGACCCCCAGGTTGGTAAGCCTGACATGGGGCTCAGAACCTTTACTCCAGTGGGTGGACTTCTGTGGTATAAGTGTTCTCCAGTTTGTGAGTCACCCACCCAGCAGTTATGGGATTTGAATTTACTGTGATTGTGCCCCTCCTACCGTCTCATTGTGGCTTCTCCTTTGTCTTTGGATGTGGGGTATCTTTTTTGGTGAGTTCCAGTGTCTTCCTGTCGATGATTGTTCAGCAGATAGTTGTGATTCTGGTGTTCTTGCAAGAGGGAGTGAGAGCACGTCCTTCTACTCTGCCATCTTGAACCAATCCCATTCGAGCTTTTGTGTGTTTGTCTGCCCAGAATGTGGTTCACATTCAATGATCTTTAAGATACAGTTAATGTATTTACAAAGGCAATTAAATACAGAGGATGTCCACTGATATTTGGAGGTCAGTCACCTTGATTTGGGGATAACTTTTCTCTCCACTGGTCTGGAATTGGTGAATTAAGTGCTGAGACCTGCATCACAAGGATGGTTTCCAGTCTCTTGATTTAGGCTGGATGGGGAATATTCTCAGCCCATCCTGTCCCAGGGCAGACATTACCTTTTCTTAGACATCATTTCCCACAGAAGCAGGGACTTCTCTTCACCTAGAGACCACTCTGTCTTGAATGCTTCATGCTCTCTTAATGAGTTTGAAACACGAGTCCACATCCCTCAGTGGCCCCGCCTTCTGACCTATAGCTTCATCTTATGAGAAACCTGGCCCATAGCTTTGCCTACCATGACTCAGCTTGGGACTTAATTAAATTCTATCCCAGCCCGGAATCATTTTATGAGTAACTCCCATGTGTGTGAGTTGATGAGCAGGGCCATCCCCTGGAGACCAAGAGCAGTACCCAAGTAGCATTTGGCCAGGTGGAAGCCAGATGTGTTAGGGTGGCCAACAGCCACCTAACTGGCTCCCAGCCAGGACCCCTTCCTCACTGGCTCCCAGCCAGGACCCCAGGGGTGACTTGACCCACCTCAGTGGCCGCAGGAGGGGAGCTTTTTGGCTAAAAGGTTGAGAAAACTATTCATGTACAGAAGTTCAGGAGATGTTCACGCTCTAGTGAAAATCAGATCACCAGAAAAGCCACATGTGGCCTGCACTAGAGATGGACACTGTCCCAAAGACACCAAACCTCTGAATGCAGTGTATCTGGCTGTTTCAGAGAACAGGGGACGCTTGTGGGGCTGGAATCCTTACTGCCTTGGAGTCCTGACTGTTTGAATGGGAATCAAGATACGTTCAGCTGCAAGGCATAGAGTAAATAATTAACAGTGGTTTAAGTCAGTGCTTTCCAAACTTTAATGTGCATGCAAACCTCCTGGGTTCCTTGTTAAACAGCAGCTTCTAATTCATTAGGTCTAGGTTCATGGCTGTAACATCCTCCCAGGCGAAGTCCAGGGACCACACTTTGAGTAGCAAGGGGCTGTACATTACAATCACCTGGGGAGCTTTAAAAACCCACTAATGCCTGAGTCCTATCCTCAGAAATTCTGACAATTGCCGTGGAGTATGGCATTGGCATCCACGTATTTAAAATCTCCCCAAGTGCTTCTAATACACAGCCAAGATTGAGAACTGCTGGCTTAAGCAAGAGAGACATTTAATTATCTCACATAAAAATAAGTACAGAGAGGGGCATTCCTGGGGCTGGGTTTGGAAGTACAATGTTGTAATTAAGGAGCTGGGATCTTCCTGTCCCTCTGCACAAACATCTTCATCTGTCCTCAAACTTAATGCCTAATGGTTTCAAGATGGCTGCACAGTTCCAAACATCACATCCTCACAGAGGGAAGGAATGAATGTCAGACTCTTTGCTGTCTCTCTCTTAAGCAGGGATCAAAGTCCCTCATGGAACCCAGCTGCCAGCTGCACTACCCATACCCCCTTTACATCCCCTTATGTCTTTTTGGCCCAGAGTGGGTTATACTAGGGTTGCCAGATTTAGCAAATAAACATACATTCAGTCGTGAATTTAAGTTGTGACATATTTATACTAAAATACTATTCACTGTCAGAAATTCAAATATAACTGGACACCCTGTATTTTATCTGGCCCTAAGTAAGCACCCAACCATAAAAATCACTGACAAAGGGAAATAGGATTATCATGCTTAGTTTAGCCTCCAGCCCCCCCCAACCCACCCCCACCCCATCCCCAATGACCCATCCCTATATCCTTTTCTCAGCCTGAGTACTTCTCTCTCAGTGACCAGATCTGGGTCACATGTCTGTCTCTGAGTCAATCGCTGGGCTAGAGGAGTGGAATAGGCTGATTGGCTCACATATTCCACCCTTCACAAATGTAATATAATGGGAATAAGGGAGAAGCCGTGCCTCCAAACACAGTTGGAGTGCTATCAGCAGCAGAAGGGTGAACTAACCCTGTCTTTTGTTTTGTTTTGTTTTGTTTTGTTTTGCGGTATGCAGGCCTCTCACTGTTGTGGCCTCTCCCGTTGCGGAGCACAGGCTCCGGACGCGCAGGCTCAGCGGCCATGGCTCACGGGCCCAGCCGCTCCACGGCATGTGGGATCTTCCCGGACCGGGGCACGAACCCGCGTCCCCTGCATCAGCAGGCAGACTCTCAACCACTGCGCCACCAGGGAAGCCCCTAACCCTGTCTTTTATTTTCTATATTCTTGGGCCTTGCTGACCCTGGAGGGACTGCCCCTCCCAGGGATGGCCAATTCCTAGAGACAGTAAACAGCTTGCCTGTGAGTGTACTTTTCAACTACAAACCGACCAATCCAGAGCCCACATCCCAACCGCCTCCTTTTTCAGGCCCTCACACTCCAGGCCGCTGTCCACCTGCCCTAATCACCCTACGGCCAGTATCAGACCACCAGAGACAGACCCTCTGCCCCAGAGCCCCCTAAAACCATTCAATCTAGCCAACCCTAAGCCTGCTTGCCCTGCTTCTTCTACTCCTTTCAACGGAAAGCACACAACAAGGTGCTTGCCCCCCGTTTCCCCCCGCCTCTGCCCCACCAGGCACTTCCCGGCTGGCATGCTTCTCTTGGGAACTGTAAACAAACTACCTCTTCAGTGGCAGTGATCTTCTGTTGGCCTTACCATCCCTCAAATTTTCTGTTAATACACTATACTTTAAAACAGAGGGAAAGGATTGTTTTCTCATTCCTTAAATATACATGAGCGCCTACTGTATGCCAGGCACTTTTTTAGAGCCTGGGATATAACCATGAACAAAGCCTACACAGTGCTTCTGAGACAGACGTTCTCATGAGGTAAGATCAATAAACACATAAAATACGTATCATGTCAGATAGTGGTAAGTGTCGGCAGGGAGGACAGGGAATGGGCAGGGATGGGAGGGAGGCTACAATTTTAAATAGAGCAGCCAAGGAGGGCCTTACTGAGAAGGTAACATCTGAGGAGAGACCTGAAGGAGGTAAGGGAGTGAGCCACACAGATAACTGGGAGAAGAGCAGTCCAGGCATGGGGGAACAGCAAGTGCAAAGGCCCTGAGGTCAGATGGGCTTTTAACTGGTTCACCCTGGCTGTTAGGTGCAGAAAGGGATTTCAAGGGAGAAAAGTGACAGTGGTCGTCTGGACAGGAACCTGCTCTTCCCAGTACCCACTGCCCTGCCTGGTACATAACAGACCATCAATAAATACCTGCAAAATGAAGGAAGACACAGAGGTGGGGCTTACTCACCTCCCTGGAAGGATCCTCGCCTCTGTCACAGGATCTCTGACTGCAGCACATGGTGGGGGGAGGGAGGGGTCTCCACACACCCCCCTCCCACTACCACAATTTCCTTTCTTCTCGCCTCTCGTGGAAGTTTTCACATCCCACCAGCTCCCTTGCTCTGTCTCTGGCCACTTTTTCCTCTTGTCAAATTCCTCTTCCCTCCTCTTGTCAGGTTTGGGAATCCTCAGAGGGAAGCATCCATTTGGGTCTTTCCGGCTGGACCTGAGTGAGGTCCCGACCATTTCTCCACAGCTGTGGTGTGTGAGACTGGGGCTCCTTGGTCACCTGGGGACCAGTTCCTCTTTGCAGATTCAGCAGAAAAATCCAGAAGCAAGAGTGATGTTTCTGAACACTCCAGACTAATGAGCTGTTTTCAGAGACGGCTGCCAAGGTACATGAGAAGATGAAGAGAAAGAGTGGTGCGGCCATGAGCAAGGAATGGGGACCAAGAGGGGCGTCCATCCGTGCTGTAGACGGGATGTCAGATCGGCCGTGCCCTGGACACGCTCTTGGCTCAGCTACTTTAAGTCTTTTACTAAAAGAAAAAAACATTTTTTTTCATGTCATTTTTCCCTGACATTTTATTTTGAAAAATTTTAAGCGAATTTTACAGTGAACACATTATACCCACCACCTACATTCCACCATGAGCATTTTACTATAATTGCTTTTACTATATCTGTTTGTCTCATATCCTTCCAACAATTTCCTCAGCATCTGGAGAGAACACTGGCCCCAGGCCAGGAGGAGAAGGAGCTGAGGGATTTCCTTAGAAACCAGCCCACTGGTGCTTCCATCTGATGGGATAATTCTCTCTGGTTTCTCTCCAGCCCCTGCTCACAGAGCAGGAAACAAGGTTGATCCCAGAGAAACTCAGCTGGCTGATCATTAATGCCTGGGAGTGCTCTGAGAGGGCCGGCAGCGGGTACAGGGCACCGGGGACAGGGCGCAGCATGACCCTCTCCCTGGCTCCATCCCACCTGGCCCAGGGCGGCAGACATGAATGAGCTGCAGCTCCAGCCCTCCTTCCTGAGAATCACAGAACCTAGGGCTAGAAAGTCTCTTGAAGGACACAGGCCCATTTTTATATTTGTTTTTGACAAATGAGGAAACAGAGGCACAGGACTCTCAGGAAGATTATGTGCTTCCACACGTGCCAGTGTCTACTCATGGTCACGAAGCTGGGTCTTGAGCTCCTGCTGCAAGAAGACTGGTATCAACATGTACGGCAGGCTGGTAAGTGGATTTAGACCAAGACACGGGAATTGCAGCTGGATTCACAAGGATAATCACCTCTATCCCTTTTCTAATGCAAAACTGTTCTTGCCCCCACGCCTTAAGCAGAATAGATGTTAAGAGCAAATCATGTTTCCAACAAATATCTTTCGAGTACTTCCTTTGCCCGGCAATATTCCAGGGCCTGGGGCTACAGTAGTGAATAAGACAGACACAATCGACTCTCAAAGAGTGGAGGAGACAGACAATCACATTAGAAAATGAATACATGCAATAATTTCAAAGAGAAAAAAATGCTAAGTAGGAAATAAAGGGAGGGAGGAATGTCAGATAGCAAGCGTCAGGGAGGCGGCTGTAGATGGACAATCTGGAAAGATTAAGCAAGGCCATGGTGAGGATCTCATTCTATTTAGTTTTTTTTTTTAAGATTTTTTTTTGGGGGGGGTGGGTACTTCCCTGGTGGCACTGTGGTTAAGAATCTGCCTGCCAATGCAGGGGACACGGGTTGTAACCCTGGTCCGGGAAGATCCCACATGCCGCGGAGCAACTAAGCCTGTGTGCCACAACTACTGAGTCTGTGCTCTAGAGCCCGCAAGCCACAACTACTGAGCCCACGTGCTGCAACTGCTGAAGCCCACGCGCCTACAGCCCGTGCTCCGCAACTAGAGAAGCCACCGCAATGAGAAGCTCGCGCACTGCAATGAAGAGTAGCCCCTGCTCTCCGCAGCTAGAGAAAGCCTGTGCGCAGCAACAAAGACCCAACGCAGCCAAAAATAAAAATAAATTAATTAATTAATAAATTAATTAAAATAAATTTTTTTAAAAAAGATTTTTTTTGATGTGGACCATTTTTAAAGTCTTTATTGAATTTGTTACAATATGACTTCCGTTTTATGTTTTGCTTTTTTGGCCGCAAGGCATGTGGGATCTTAGCTCCCAAACCAGGGATCAAACCCGCACCCCCTTGCATTGGAAGTCAAAGTCTTAACCACTGGACCGCCAGGGAAGTCCCTAGATATTTATTTTTTATTTATTTAGGCTTTCATTCATTTAGATTTTATTCTAAATGGATGAAAATGGGGGAAGGGGCTTCAAAGGGGGAGGGACGTGAGCTGACATAGGTTCCAGCAGGGTCCTTGTGAAGAACAGACTATGGGGACAAGGGTGGAAGCAGGGATCCTACATAAGAAACCGGTGTCTTTGTCAGGCCAGAACTAATGAAGTCTGGACCAGGATGTGCAGTGCAGGCGGTGAGAAGCATCATTGTACAGACTCCATCTGTATTTGGGGGACTAGAGATAGGAACTGAGGCAAAGACAAGAACAAAGACAACACCCATCCTTTAACCTGAACCACCAGGTTGCTGACTGAGCACCAGCTCTTCTCTCTCGGAAGCAATAAACATTTACTGGAGGATCTGTGGTTCCAATAGGCTTAATATCAGGCTCTGATTGTAATATGGCAGCAGTGACTCTTGATGAAAACCAACAGAATGTCTTGGCTTAAGGAAGTGTAATGGGGACAGAGCGGAGAGCTGAGCAAAGAGAACCAGGAAAGCCTTAAAACATATTGATATTTTTTCTCTCCTTTATAAAAATGGAGACCCTGGGGCAGAGTGAGGCTAAGAAACTTGTTCTAGGTCACACAGCCGGTAAGTAGTAAAGCTAAGATTTGAACCCAGAGCCCACGCTCTTAACCACTGCACTATTTAACCAGTGTCCTGGTAGAGGATACTGAGTTGTTCCAATTTGAAAGGCTGTTTTTCACTGTTACCAATAATATTGCTAGGAATGTCTCTACGCTAGTTTCTTTACACCCTTGAGCAAGCATTTCTGAAGATGAGTTCCAGAGAGCAGATGAGGTGGTCTTAGGGTCCCTCACATTCTGTGGCATCTCTTGACCCCCATCCTGGTGACTCTCCATGCTTAGATCAGTGCCTGAAAGTCTTTCCTTCTACCAAGGAGCCGGGACTTCTCCCCAGTGGTTGAACTGGCCCCGGAAGGTGGCTGAGTACCTTACAGAAGGTGGAGGATGGGCGGGATGAGTCTTCTGAACCCCCAAATACAGCCAGATCAATGCTGCCCACCCCCAAAGCCCAGCACACTATCTCATCGTCGGCTACAGCCAAGGCGCAAAGGGGCTCCTGAAAAATGTATCATTTCTTTTCTGTTCATCCATGTGGTGCCTCTGACATTTCTCTGGGCTGGAGATTTCTTGGCTGAGATAATCCCGGGCTCCCTTCCAGTCCCAGGGCGGAGAAGAGCCGTCCATCCTAATTAGGGTCTGGTTGAGAGGACTGCCTCCAAGACACAGCAGCAAGAAGAAGGACTTGTCCTGTTTCCTTTTTGAGAGGTGGCGGTCTGGGGATTGTAAACCATGAACGTCTTTGCCCTTCCCTCCATGGAGTGGTCATGCCTCCCTGAATCGTCACTTGGAAGTATCGAAAGCTCAGAGGATCCCGTCTATGAGCTTATTGTCCAATCAGAGGCCTAATTGTTACCACATTTTCAAATCGATTACAAAAATCCTTCTGTTTGGGTGATACTTGGAGACCTTAGGCTTCTGTCACCAGGAGGTTAAGAAAGGAAGGAAAGCGTGGATGCTGAGACCTTTGGTCAAGGAGGTGTGGCAGCCATGGACACTGTCTAAGTGTTGCTGGCTTAATTCAATCCAGACAAACTGTGGTGAGCCTCTCTGGGTACAGGGCTTTCCCAGGCCCTGGGGGACACCCAGGTAAGTATGACCTTTACCTTGAGGAGGGAATTATCCAGCTCAGGGTCCTACCAGCACCAGCCATCCATCTACGGCCTCTTGATTCTGCAGCATTCCAGTGACATGTGAGAACAAAAGGATGCTTGCTGACATGCAGTGCGCTGTGCCCCTTTTCCTGGGGAGCCCACGAGCCTGGCCTGCAAGGGCAGGGGAGCTTCTGTGACTCAGCGAAGCAGGAGTCTCTCGGGAGAGCAGGACAGCACTGCTCGGTTCTCATCTGGACTTTGCCCTGGGCAATTTTACAACCTCAGCCAAGACATTTTCCCACTTGGGTCTCAGCCTCTCTGACCCTATAGTTAAAAGTGTGGATCACAGCATCACCAAGGCCCGTCTCCCCCTCTATTAACAGCCTGGGGTTCAGTATCTGAGAGATAACAGTGTGAAACGTCAGTCTCGTCATGAAAAGCCTTGCCCAGGTCAGAAAAAGAGCGAATGTATCCTGAGGACGTACCGCTTTTCACAGCACAGGTGAGGGAGGTCCACCTGTGCAGGCAGGTAAGTCCTGGACTCTGAGAACACACTCCAAAGTCTGAGCCCACAGTTAACAAAGGTCATTTCCAGAGTGAGGAATCCAGGTGCATTCCTGGATCTGGGTGTGCTTTTCCCAGGACTGCCTCCACTCCAGGGAAGGTGAACCACAACAAGAGCCATCGTTTACTCCCTGGGGACAGGAGTAAGGACAGAGAGAGAACATAACTTCCTGTGTGCATACCCACGTGACTTGATCCAGGATCACTACGCCTGGCATCTCACAGGTTCACATGTCCTCAAGCAGGTGGTGAGGTTGTAGAGGGATGCCTCATACATAGTTGGGGCACTTCAGCCGCTTAGAGAGAAGAGGCTTTCTGGGCCTGGCTTACTCTTCTGGAGAATCCGACACATCACCATTTGAATTCTTCTCCCCTTGCCTCCCCATCACTCTGAATTTTCTCAGTTAGAAGGGACAGAAATTCAACTCAAGCAAGACTGAGCAACCAAAAAAAAAGTTTGTCTCATGAAACTTAAAAGTTCAAATATAGCTTGCTTCAGGTATGGCTGGATCCAGGAGCTCCAGCTGTACCTCCTGAGTCCTCATCTCTCTGATCTCAGCTTTCCCCCTTCATGGCTTCACGCTCAGGCCAGCTCTCCATGTGGTGGCACCTGTACAGCAAGCCATACCATAGGAATGATGGTTACTCATTCCCATTATGGCAGGAAAAGCCCCCAAATGGAGTCTGATTTGGCCTGGCTTGGTCCCCTGGTGAACTCTGAATGAATCAGGGAGATGGAACCCAGATCTGGCCTGTGGACTGTGTGGTTTAGTATTCACCTGCAGAGAGAGGTGGGTTCTTGCTCCAGGGTCTCCACTAGACATTCCAGACTATGCCATGTATAGTGTCCTTTCCTCAGGTGTGAGATGATGGTGGGGTGGAGGGAGGGAATGGAGAATTCCCAGACATCTTGGTTCTTATCCAGACTTGGTTGTTTCTAGACAGTTCTCTTCTTTCTTTACTTTGCCAAGTGATCTTAATTACATGAATAATATCCTTGTAATTTTTAAAATTCAAAAGTAGCACCTCCCTCCCCACCCACTTCTCAACTTGTCACCCCAGGCCACTATCATTTTCAATGTGACATGTATCCTCTAAAAGTATACAGAAATACACACACACAAAGAAAAATAAAGAGAGGGAGGCAGAGAGTAACAGGGTGATCTCTTAGATAATGGGAGAGCCTCTCTGAGGAGGTTACATCTGCAGAGAATGAAATAAGAGAAGGAGCTATACAAATATCTGAGGGAAGAGAAGTCCTGGCAGAGAGATGAACATGTGCAAAGGCCCTGAGGAAGGAGCATTTTCAATGTGTCTGAAGAACAGCAAGGAGGCCAGTGGGGCTGGAGCTGAGTGAGTGAGGCAGGGGAGTGATAGGAGTTGGGGTTGAAGAGAGAATGGGTGGTCAGATCACATAGAGCCTTGTAGGCCTTGGTGAAGCCTCTGGCCTCTATTCTAAGCAAGAGTGGAAGTCAATGCAGGACTTTTTCACGATAAAATATGATTATCTGACAATGTATTAAAAGGACCACTGGCTGTCAAGTGGAACACACAGGGTGAAGGCGTAGGGTGGATGCCAGAAGACCAATTAGGAGACTCGTAACAGTCCAGGCAAGAGATGACAGCTGTTCGCACAGATTTAAGTCAAGACCCTGGGTCTACCGACTCCAGCTTCATTATTCTCACTCCCAACCTCCCTCCCTTGACTTACCCAAAAAGTTCCTGCCATCACATAAACTATTTATCTATATATTAAAGACATCATCACATTAGTTCTCTATCACTCACAGTCCTCCAGAGTCCCCCAAGTCCAGAATTGGTCTGGAGGTAGCCTTGTGTGTATCAGCTACCTGAGCGAAGCAGGTCTCTTGGACAGAAGTCTCTGGACTGGCAAATTAGGTCTTAATCATCATAATGTCTAGCAAATGCCAAATCTCAGTAAACAGTGGTTGTTTGGACCCAGTCCTTGGGAATACTGAGTTAATTCAGCATTTCCAAAAGTAGGTGCCCTGTGGTGACACTGGAGTACACAAGGTAATTTTACATGCCCTGTCCATAAACATTATGTATTTTTAAGGAATGCATTTATTTCAATGTATATTAGGAAAAAATAGAAAACATGGACATGAGCTCCATGATTTCACAGCCATAACTGCATGGGCTGAGGTTTAATTTAAAAGAAGTCAATTTAAAGAAGAATATTAAATAGTAGTACAGGCAGTGCACTGAGATGGCCCAGAACAACAATCTTGCCGTGGAGTGGGAACGGGTGCCGCTCAGGAGCCGCTGAGCTGCTGGCAGCCTGGTGTCTGGGCACTGGAGTTCGAGTCCCATCCCCACCCCATTAAAGTCCCAGAGAGAGGTGTCAGGGTGACCTCACCCCAGCCCAGTGAAGTAAGAAGGTTTGGTCATGGAAAGAAATTGGGTCTGTTTTTCTCCACACATCCCCAAGCTAACACTGGGGAAAACAATTTAGTTGGCTGGCCTGGCTTCACTTAACATATTTCAAACTGGCTTCTTTTGCCTTTCATGGCGACGTCTTCCAGGTGCTTACCTCCCTTCTGGGCTGTCTGTCTGCGGCAGGGAGGGGCTGCAGAAAGGGTTTAGATCATATGTTTTTGTGTAAAAGAGGCTGGTTTATAAAGCCTCTTCATTAACAGCTGTTTTAATGAAGCAGGTCCCCGAGGGGAGGCTTAACACAGTGTCACTTATGCATAGATGCTGCTGTCGTTTAAAAGGACTGCTAAAATTGTACTTTAACAGCGCGTTGACATCAATCTTCCACTGGCCTATTTGGACAGGGATGAGTGCATCTAACAAGTAAGTGTGCAGAGGAGCTTACAGGCAAAAGTACCCAACAGCTAATTGCCTCTGAAATGAGTAGGATGGAAACATAAGCGCCAAAGACCCTGGTTGTACGTCTGGTAAAAATAAGAAACGGTTCTGCAGGCTGCTTGCTTTTTGCCAACACGGCATTTGGAGCTGCTGCCTGGAGCAGGTGACTTATTCACCAGGTGGCGGCTTCCCCTGCGCTCGGGAGACGGGTCTAACGGGTGGATGGGCAGCCAGCTTTTGCTCTTTTTGCTTCTGCTGTAGTCTCTGGAGACCCACAGAGGACGAGTTCTCCGCACAAACTACTTCATCATTACTTGTGAACAGCAGGCAAAAGGTTGATTCTGCCTGAGGTGCCCCGGATTCTGCATTCAACAAATATTCATTGAGCACCTACTATGTGCCAAGCACTGGACTTGACCGGGTCACTAAAGGCTTTTAGTGGAGAGAGAGATAACATGGACTGCAATCCCCCCTGGCTGCAGGGTGGTCCCTGGGAGATAGAGGGATAGAGTGGACATCATAAGGCAGGTCCGGTGGTTGCCGTGACTCCTGCCCCCTCCAATAAGTAGCTAACATTTAGCGCACTTCTACGGAGCCCTGTCCCCCACGGTAGGTGAGGCACGGCTCTAAGTCATCTGCCTGTATGAATCACTTTATTTAACCCTCACAACCCAAGGTGCACAGCATTACTAACTGCATTTTATAGGCAAGGGAACTGAGGCACAGAGATTAAGTAATTTAATCTAGTGAGTAAATAGCACGGTCAGAATTTGAACCATAGTTCATTGAATTTCACAGTCTATTTTAATCACTCTGCCATCTTGCCTCTTCTCCAAGGAAATGCAATGGCTAAAAAACAGATGCTGAGCGCTGAAATTCAATAATCAGGACCCTGGCAGGATTTCGCCAGTCCTGCATGGCGGAAAAGAGACAGGAACCGGCTGCTAAGCAACCCACTTGTTGTCAATGAGCAACTCCTGGGAGCTGGGTCAATGTTATCATGTGATCAAGATCTGACCAACCAGAGCACCCCATTCTCCAGACTCTGGCGACTGGCTCTGGATGTGACCCAAGTTGCTCCAGATACAGTTAGCCTGGGACTTTTCAGTGATGTTGGGAAAGAGGTGCTCTCCATCTTCTGGGGTAGCTAAGCTAGGAGGATATCAGCCCAGAGCTGCTGGGGATCACCCCTGATGCTTCCAGGGGAAGGCCTGCCTTAGCACAAAGCCACTATGGAGATAAAAAGAGTCCAGACGACACTATCAGTATCGGGATTAAGCTGAGCTTTATATAACCCAATAAATTCCCTTTGTGCTTAAGCCATTTTAAGTTGGTTTTTCCATCACCTGTAACCAAAAGTGTCGTGACAGACATTATAGGGAAAACATTAGTGCTCCCATTGGACAGGTGATAAAACTAAGGCTGCAAGCAGAAGACAAGAAAAGGGAAGGAACTGATGGTTATTATCTGCTACTTTCAATCCACTCTCTCGTTGCTTTATTTAATGTTATTAAGCTGGGCTGCAGACCCCAGTGTGACACTAACTCACAGTGCGCTATTGCAAGTCACATCCTCCAAGCCTCAGTTCTTCGTCTATGCAATAACTGAGCTGGGTTCTATCAGTGTGTTCCCAAGGATGTTCCTCGTGGTGTCAGTACTATGTAAAGCTCTGCTATAGAAAGGTTCCAAGGTCAATGGGTCAGGGCGACGCTGCGCCCTCTAGCTTCCTCTTCAGAA
The DNA here is from genome assembly GCF_963455315.2 of Globicephala melas. Lineage (NCBI taxonomy): Eukaryota > Metazoa > Chordata > Mammalia > Artiodactyla > Delphinidae > Globicephala > Globicephala melas. Next base: position 73,933,426 of record NC_083328.1, read on the forward strand.
ATGTCAGCATGTTAAAGGCTCTGAAGAGCCCTGCAGCCAAGACACACGCATGGTTAACGTAGCATTTCCAAAATGTATGAGTTTGGTTCTGAATTCATCATGGATGTTAAAAACATGAATAGAAAGAAAGAGAAAAAAGATATCCAATACGTAATATCCTGTTGTCTTGACATGTCAAAAACTGTCATAAGGATTGAAATTTTTGTTTCACTTTGGAAAAGCTCATTTCAATTCTCTCAAAGGCTGAATAAGTGGGAAGTCATTAAGCTGCAGCATGTGAGCCACAGGTTAGACAAAGAGAAAAACTGTCCTATAGAGCAAGTTGTCAACCTAGACATGGAGTAGTAAGCCCTGGATGGGGAGATGTCCATCTGTGATAGTCCAAGGACTAGGTGACCTCCCCTTGAAACATAAGGCACAAAACAAACTTAGAGGGGCTTCCCTGGTGGCGCAGTGGTTGAGAGTCCACCTGCCGATGTAGGGGACACGGGTTCGTGCCCCGGTCCGGGAGGATCCCACATGCTGCGGAGCGGCTGGGCCCGTGAGCCATGGCCGCTGAGCCTGCGCATCCGGAGCCTGTGCTCCGCAACGGGAGAGGCCACAACAGTGAGAGGCCCGTGTACCGAAAAAAAAAAAAAAAAAAAAACTTAGAAAATTCTTCTTCCGACAACATAGTGCAGAGCACAGAGGGGCGACCTACAGAAGCTCATATCATGGGGATGCCCCCCATTTCTGTCCATTCCAGTTATCTGAGGTTTCTCAGATAATCCTGAGGGATTAACCCCAGCTGGCCTGGGGGTGGAGGGGGCAATACTCCCAGGGGCAAACTTTCCTCTGACCCTTGCTCTGTCTCCACCGTGTATGAAGTTGAGCTCTCCTCTGCTGGCTTACCTGTGCCTGCGTCTCCAGACAGACCTCATACCAGCAGCTGCAACAGTCTCTGTCCCAGGCTGGGTCCTAGCAGGAAACAGAAGGCAAATCTCAAGAGGGAGACTGAGCAGGGTGAGGGAGGCAGTGTTGACAAGGTGACTGCAGGTTAAGGGAACCAAGAAGGGATGGTGAGGGCCCTGAGTATTAGCATCAGAAGGAAACTATTACCTCCCCAGGCCTGAAGGCGGAAGCTGGGAGGGTAGGGAGGGCTGTGGTTGCAGGAGAGGGGAGCCTGACATGAGCAAAGGAAGGAAGAGAAACTCAGCCTTTGCCAGTCTCTGCACTGCAAGTCCTTTCCCAGATATACTGGGGGGAGGGGGCAGAAGTTTTTAATTTTTATGAAGTCCAATTTGTCTTTATTTGTAATTGTTATCACTATGTATGTCCTGTCTAAGAAATATTTGCTTTTCTCAATATCTCCAAGATTTCCACCTCTGTTTTCTTCTAAAGTTTTAGCTCTTATGTTTAAGTCTATGATCCATTTGAAGTTAATTTTTATATGGTATGAGTTAGTGGTTGAAGTTCATTTTTCCCCATATAAATATTCATTTATTTCTGAACCATCTGTCAAAAAGACTTTCTTTTCCACACTGAATTACCTGGGCACCCCTGTTGAACACCAATTGAATATATATGAGTGGTGTATTTGTGGAGTGTCTCTTCTGTTCCACTGATCTCTACATCTTTCCTTACACCAATACCACCCTATCTTGATTACTGTAGCTTTATAGTAAGTCTTGAAATCAGATAGTGTAAGTCCCCGAATGCAGTTATATTCAATTTTTTATTTTTTTTATTTTTTTTACTATTCCAGGTCCTTTGTGTTTTCATTTAAACCTTATAATCAGCTCATCAATTTCTCAAAATGCCTCCTGGAATTTCAGTTGGTGTTCCATTAAATCTATAAATCAGTTTGGGGAGCATTGCCATCTTAATGATAATATTCAGTCTGCTAATCCAGGAACTAGGTATATCCTTCCATTTATTTCAGTGTTTAATTTGTTTGTAGTTTTTAGAACACAGGTCTTGTGTATATTCGGTTAAATATATCCCAAGGTATTTTAACATCTTCTGATGCTATTGCAAATGGCATTTTAAAATTTCATTTCCCAACTGTTCATTGCTAGTATATAGAATTTAAATTGATTTTTTCTATTGATCTTCTACCCTGTGATCTTTCTAAATTCGCTTATTACTTCTGGTCAGTTATTTTGCTGACTCTTTAGGACAAATGTCTCTGTTATCCAGCCTTGGTCCCCTCCTTGGAAGTAACCTCTGTGATCTGTTAAATGCATCTTTCTAGATCATTTTTCATACATTTTTCCCATATAAATACGGGCCCACAAAAAAGGACATAATATTTTATCTTATTTCATGCAAATGGTATCAAACTGTGTTATCATTCTTCAACTTGTTTCACTCTTCAACTCGCTTTCACTCAACACCATGTCTTTTTTTTTTTCAATTTTTAAAATTTTTGTTTTAACATCCTTATTGGAGTATAATTGCTTTACAATGTTGTGTTAGTTTCTGCTGTATAACAAAGTGAATCAGCTATATGGATACATATATCCCCATATCCCCTCCCTCTTGCCTCTCCCTCCCACCCTTCCTATCCCATCCCTCTAGGTGGTCACAAAGCACTGAGCTGATCTCCCTGTGCTATGCGGCTGCTTCCCACTAGCTATCTATTTTACATCTGAACACCATGTCTTGAAGATGTTTCCATGACAGTAATAAAGATCTAAAGATTCTGTTCAATCTCTGTATTCTTTAGTTTGGAGAAAATCATATTTACTTAGCTGTTCTTCTGCTGAGGGACATTTAGGTCAACTGCAATTTTTGCTGCAACGAGCACCCTCAGACACAGCTCCATGTCCATGTGGGTGAAATTTTCCCAAGGACAAGCTATGACTGAGGGCGGACTAGCTAGGTCATGGGATACACACACCTGACGTTTTCAGAGATGAAGATCTCCCTCTGCCTGGGGCTCCTGGAGAGACTCAGACCTGCAGGGCATCATGTTGAGTCCAAGAGGGAGGGGATGAAGAATCGGCCCTGCTGGGGAGAGGAGGGATGTGGTGTGCATGGGGAGTATGGTGCTCATGAGCACACGTGTGCATGGGGGACACAGATTATGGTATGCATGTATGCATGGAGGTGCACGTACGTATGGTGTGCATGCGAACACACGTATGGTGCACATGGTATGTGTGTGTGTGCTGATTTGCAGGAGTCACGTGCAAGCTTGCAGCCTGGGCTTGCTATGTTTGTGCACATATGAACATGCATCTCCATGTGGGTGCTGCCAAGGCTGGTATTGGTTCAGGTGTGGTAAGTGCAGGTGCATGCAGGTAGGTGCTTGCAGGGGGCGCAAGTGCGGAAGTGAATGTGTGGACCTGTACATGGGACTGTGATTATGACTGATGTCTGTAAAGTGCCCACTGTTTGCCAGACATTCTTCGAAGTACTTTCCATGTATTGACTCACGTGACCCTCACAACAGCTTTATCTGAGACAGGTTCTTAGTTTTAAGAAACCGAGGCACAGAGGGGTTAAATCGCTGAGCCAATTCACACAGTTTGGTGCTAGGATCTGGACCCGATAGCCTGGCCCCAGAATCAGTGATTCGACTCCTTACATGTGAGGGTGTATGGACACAGTAGGGCGCTATGCATACAACTGTTACAGGCAGTGTGTCCACGTGTGTATGAGACGGTGGGAAAATGCTTTGTGTGTGTGCACACATGCATGGCTCCATGGATGTGTGCGTACACGGGAGTATACATGTGTGCAAACACATGCATGTACTGTAGACAGGCTTGGTACAAGGGTGGATATGTGCTCACATGTGTGTATCCACAGCGTCCCTGTGGGTGTGTGCTCAGGCAGGCACGCTCATTTGGGAACAAGGTGTGGATTTGCACCCAGGCGTGATGGAGGGATCTCAGGGCCCTGGAGGAGCTCTGAGGGAAGCTGACATCCTCCCTTCCCTCCCCCCCTACCCCCCTCCCCACACTCCTTGCCCTGCAGCTTCTCCTCCTCTTCCCACTGTGTCCCTGCGGGTCCTCTCAGCTGGGGAGGAGAAAGGCAGCCTGACGATGAGTCTGCATTAGATGCTGCTCATTTGTGTTCTCCAAGCTGGGGGCAGAGCACTGGTGGGGTGTCAGCAGCCCCTGGGGAGGAGGGCGGGCTTCCTGGGGTTGCTCATATGCCACAGGTTGCATTTCGGGGTGTGCACAGGAGGCTTGCCCTCATGAGACAAGGGGTGCGGTTCTGGAGAGAGGCCTCCACCCAAGACCCCGTGCCTCCTGGGAACTTCACAGGTGTCGTAGATGGAGAAGAATGAGGACGCCACTCCCCCAGGCACCACTGCGTGTGAAATCCTGAGCTGCAAACCCTCCTCTGGATGTTGGAGCATCTTGACCTTGGCTGAGGCCTGTCCCACCTCTCAGACTCACTCTCCTGCTCGGAGATAAGGAACCTCAGTGACATCCATGATTTCTGTGTCTATGTGTCCATCCCTGTCCACCTTTGATTCCCCTCTGTGGACCAGGCCTCCCTCACACTGAGCCACTGTGTGAACTGGGCAGGGCTGACCCCAAACCCCAACACTGGGGTGGGCGTGCGACCTAGGAGTGGCCAAGCAGACCCATCCAGCCTCTTGGACACTCAGATTGGCTGTGGGATGGATGTGTGACCCAAAATGGGCCAATGAGGGCCTGCCCTGGGGCTTTTGCTGGATCTGGTGGGAAGAGACTCTCTGTGCGATGGGGCTGCTGGGCTGGTGGGACAGAAGCTGGGAGCTGCTGACGGTCACCTTGGTCACTCCATGGAGACAACCTGCTTGAGAGTGAAGCCAACCCACAGGAAAGCAGAGCCCAGACATGGACAGAGACTGAGTCATGACTGAATTGTTGGAGTCCCTGGATCCAGCTGGGTCAGAAGCCCAATACACCTGACTTTACCTGAGACAGTAAATTTTCCTTTTTTCATTTAAGCCCATTTGGATCGAGTTCTGCCACTGGCAACCAGAAGAATCCCAACTACTAGAACCCAGAGTTTGCTCTGGGGACATCTAAGTGGTGGGTCCAAGCAGACCCTCAGAAGGGGGCGCTTCAGGAAGGCTGTGTCCTGGGTGTCTGGGACCAGGCATGAGGATGGGGCAGTGCTGAGTTCTCTCCCCCACCCGAGGATGGCCCCCATGGTCCCCTGAGCACCCAGCTCACAGCCCTCTTTCCATGGACCACACAGTTGACTCCGCCAGGCCCAGTCAGGTGGCTCTGGACAAAGAGAATCAAGAGGAGGCTTCCTGGAGAGCAGAATCTGAGTGGGATGAGGGAGGAGAGGTACACGGGACATGTGCCCACTTGAAAAACGGATGGCTGCCCCATCTGACGCTGCCACCGTCCTCTGTCCTGCTTTCTTTTCTCCACAGCTCTGCGGTCATGATTACATGTAATCAATAAATAAAGCATGTAATTAACACATGATTCCATGTAACTAATAAATACATGTAACTAGTAAATTACATGACCAGCTCTGCAGTCATGATTACACGTTTTGTCTCTTCCCCCAAACTAGGCTGGAAGTTCCATGAGGGCAGGGATCTCGGTCCACGGTCTTCACTGCACAGCCCTGCCACATAGTGGGAGCTTTACAGAAATATGTTCACAGGAGGAATGAACTCTCCCTTCTGGGCACAGCACCCCAACTGTCCTTTGGGGAATCTCTGTCCTGCACTCTTGGCTCACGAGCTATGAGGGAGGGAGCCCCACACCCACTGCATGCGGGTCCATGACCCAGGCCTGGCAACTGGCATATCCAGGACCGCTGGCTACACCTGGGCAGGTGGTACCCGCACAAGGGGCTGAAATCCCGCCCCCCCCCCACCAAGCCGGTGTCCTGGCACAGGGCTGCTTCTCCCAGGAGAAAAGGGCACATTTCCTGACACCAAGGCACCTCAAGGGGTAGCCCTGGCCATGAGGTAATCCTACCACCTTGACCCCAGTGTTTGGGTCAGAGATGGGCATGTGACCTGGTTGCTCCAATCAGATGAATCCTGAGAACTCTGCAGGTGCCACTGTTACTGGCAGAGTCCATTAAAAATTCCTGCGAAATAAAAATCTGTAGCAACAAAATAAAATCTAACCTTTTTCTTTTCCTGTGTGCTTCGTCTGGTTTTGCTTGTTTACAGGGTGCTGCATGCAGAGGGCTCGCGCCCGGCCCTTCAGACCAGAGCTGCTGTGGGAAACGGCTGTGCAGGAACCTCAGCCCCGGACGGCGCACAGAAGCGCTGCCCGTGACACGCAGTCCAAGATGGCGGCGGGAGGCCGTGTGCAGACGCGCTCTGCAGAGCCCTGCGATCTGGAGCGTGAACGACACAGCTGCGCCTGCGCCCGCCCTGGGAAACTCTGCCCCTCCCCGCTCCACTGAGGAAACCCTATAGGCAGGCCCGCCCACGGCCTATGGGAGGTTGCGGGAGAGCGTGTGCTCTGGAGCGGGAGCTGGCACCTCTCCGTTCTTGGATCAAAGAATAGAGCTTTCGGGCTTCCCTGGTGGCGCAGTGGTTGAGAGTCCGCCTGCCGATGCAGGGGACGCGGGTTCGTGCCCCGGTCCGGGAAGATCCCACGTGCCGCGGAGCGGCTGGGCCCGTGAGCCGTGGCCGCGGAGCCTGCGCTCCGCAACGGGAGAGGCCACGGCAGTGAGAGGCCCGCGTACCGCACACACACACACACACAAAAAGAATAAAGCTTTCCTTTGCTTCTGAACTGAACTCTGTCTCCTTCTGTCGGCTCAAACAACACGGGGCAGGAGGACCCTTGTTCGGAATGGACCCAGGAGGGTGGAAGGAAGAGAACATCTTCCTTCTAGGGTTGCTGCACTGGTGGGGGCTTCTTCACCCAGCGAGGGAAGAGGAAGGGCGAAACTGACTAGAGCCCTTGGATCCAGTGCTACCTGAGGCCAGAACTATCCTCGGGCCTTTTCAGTTCTATGAGCCCAATCACTGATTCCCTTTTTGCTCACATCTGTTGGCACTGGATGATATATCACTGACATCTGCTGGAAACCTTTCTATCTGACCCAGGAGGTGGGGCAATGATACCCTGCGGGGCAGGTGTGTGGTTAAATGAGACCCTGTCCTTGAAAAGCACTTGGTCTGTTTTAAGCACTTCATATATAAGAAGGGCAGTTGGAGGTGCCGGCAGACATTGACCTCATCCCCACCATCCCTCCCCTCCTCCCAGGTTGCTCTCTTCAGGAGTCCAGACCCTTCCCCAGGGCAGCAGCTGCTTCCTCCTCCAAAGGGAATTTCAGGTACTCACAGCTCGTCTCTTTTGGCCGAGTAATTTTCTTTCTTCCCATTTTATCATCTGGAAAGATGGCAAACTGAAGCACTTAATTTTCCTCCTCCAAACCCATTAATATGAAAGTGCACAGCACTGAAGTACGACAGCAAAGACAAGTCATTTATATCAATTAGCAAAAATAAACATGAGCTTTGTGCAAACTCGGAATAAAGAACAACCTTAGAAGCATGAAGCCCAGCAGGGAAGCCCAGGAGTTAAGTTCCCTGGAGCCTCTTGGAGGAAGTGGGGATTTGAGGGTGCTATTAAAATTACATCTCATCCCCTTTCCATCCCACGAGGTCCCGAGGTGAATATTTCCAGGAATCAAGAGAATTTCCAGGCAAAGCCACACCTCACTGTTCCCAAATTTCAGCTCAGCCAAGCTGGAATGCTGAGTCTATCTCCAAAGCATGTCCTCTGTCCACCCACGTTTCTTCATGGCCACTGCCTCCCTGGGTTGAGCCCCGTCATCCATCATGGCCTTCCTGTATATATTTTTTTCTTCCTGGATAATTATAACAACCTCCTCCCTGGTTTCCTGGCTTCCACCCAGCTCCCTTTAATCCAAATCCCCAGTCAATCAACACATATTGCAGTCAGGGTGAGGTTTAGAAATCTAAATTAAATCATGTCACCCTCTGCTCTGAAAACTTCAATGGCTCCCCATTGCTCTTAGAATAAAATCTAAACTCCAGATCCTGGCCTCCAAGGCCCTGCATGGTCTGACCATCTCTCAGACTCATCTCCCTCCAGTCTCCCCTGGCTCAGTCCACTGCAGCCACACCGACCTCTTTATTGTTCTTTCAACTCACTAAGCTCAGTCCTACCCCAGGCCCTTTGCACCTGCTGTTTACCCACATCTTTTCCTGTTGGCCCTTTCTTATTGTGCATATCTCAGCTCAAATGTGACTCCCTCACCCCACCCCCTGAAGGCTAATGTCACTGCTTTTTTTCACATTCATTCAGTCCACAAAAATCTGTTGAACAGCTTTTGTGCGCCAGCCACATTCTAGGCCCTGGGGATACAGCAATAACCAAGACAGATAAAAACCCTGCCTGGTGGAGCTACATTCTGGTCTGGGGAATGGGGTGAATAAGAAAACCAGCAAGTGCTCCAAAAAAATCTATCGAAGGGTGAATCCCCTGAGTCCTGAGCAGATGGAAAGCCCCTTGGGTTGACTGGAGAGGAGCCTGGGATAAACGCCAAATTCCAGAAACGCAGATCAAAGACAGGGGCGACAGACTGCCTACAGGGAACTGAATCGCCCAGCAGAAAGTGACAGGTGTCACCAGACCTTCTGAATTCTAAGAGGGCAAACAAGTGTTAATGAAACGTTTGATGTCTGCTCCAGCTCATGTGCAAGTTGTAGGTCAAATTTATGGGCCAGAGAGAGCTGTATTTTAAAGTGCTGTGTGTATGTGTTTTATTACATAAAATAACTTTGTGTAATCAATATGTTTTATTAAATCCCAGTTCATATGTTCATTGTTTTAACTATTGATGGAGATGGAGGTACAGCATGGGGTTTCTGCACCCGGAGAATTCAGCAGAGCCCGGGGCACAGGGGGTGCTCCGTGGGGGGCAGAGGGATGGTCTGCTGGGTAGCCAAATAGCAATGAAGTCTTCTGATTTAATGAGCACATACTACATGCCAGGTCCCATGTCAGCGTTCACATGTGCGATTTCATTGACTCCTCAGGACAACCCCATTCTGCCGAGTCTCGTTATTATTTCCATTTTACAAACAAGGGAACAGAAGAACAGAGAAGTCTAGCACTTTTCACAAGGTGACACAGCTCTTAAGCAGCAGAGTTTGGACTTAAACCCAGGTCCACATGACTTATCTAAAGCTAGGGTGATCAACTTGTCCCAGTTTGCCCAGAACTGTCCCATCTTAAAACTGAAAGTCCCACATCCTGGAAACCCCTTGAGCCCTAGAAAACCTAGGACTGTTGTCACCCAAAACAATGCCCATACTTTGAACCACAAAGTTAAACGACCTTTTTTGGGAAAGCATACAAGGGGGGTAGTAAGGGTTTCCCAGGAGGTATAAACACATGAATAGGGACAAGGATCTCAGAAAGGGATGGGAATGCTTGAGGAATGGGAAGTAACCATATTTCGTTGGAATTTTTTAATTTTTAATTTTGAAATAATTATAAATTCACAGGAAGCTGCAAATAATATTACATTGAGCCCTGTGTACCCTTCCCCCATCTTCCCCCATGGTGAGATTTTATATAGTTGTAATTCTATAGCAGAGCCAGGAAATTGACCTTGATACACAACTGTTAACTAGACTACAAACCTTATGCAGTTTCATCATTATTTATGTTCACTCATTTGTGTGTGTGTGTGTGCATGCATGTGCATATAGTCCTATGCAATTTTATTGCACATATAGGTTCATGTAAGCACGACAGCCATCAAAATATAGGACGGTCACTTCATGACAAAGGAAATCCCTTCTGCTGCCCCTTTATATTCACACCCACTCCACTCAAAACCCCACTCCTATCTCTATCATCTGGCAACCACTAATCTATTCTGTCTCTATAGTTTTGTCATTTCAAGAGTGCCATGTAATGGAATCTCACAGTTTGTAACCTTTTACAATTGTATTTTTCATTCAGTATAATGCCCTTGAGATCCATCGGGGCAGTGGCACACATCACTAATTCACTCCGTTTTACGGTTCAGTTGTATTCCATGTTCCATGACATGGATCTGCTAGAGTTTGTTTAAACATTCACCTATGGAGGACATCTGGGTGGTTTCTTTCTCGTTTGATTTTTTTAAGCTCTGTCAGATGTAAAGGAAGATGGGCCTGGCTGTGAGGAGCTGGAGTGCCAAGATGGGGCTTGATCCTGTCAACCTGTGCAGTCAGAGCAGAGTCTAAATGCAGGGGCAGCTGGGGTGTGAGGAGCTATTTGTTAGGAAGTATGTTGTTATTCAGTTACAAGTCACAGAAACCCAAAGCAAAAGGGGTAGATTTTTGGCTCATGGAACTGAAGAGTCCAAAAATTGTACTGCTTCAGGCATGGCTGGATCCAGGGGTTCCAACGATACCATCAGACCTGGTCTTCCTCCTCTTCTCTCTCTTCTTCCTCTTCCTTCTCCTATTCCTTCTTGTTTTTCTCCTTCTTCTCCTCCTCCCTCTCCCTCTTTTTCATTCTCTCTCTCTCTCACTCCTTTTGGCTCTACCTTCCTTTCTATTAACTTTATTCCCCACAAGCCCACTCTGAGTAGCACCACAGGAAGCCCCCAGCCTCCCTCATACCCTCTAAGTACCCTCAAGGAAACGGAGTGCCTCTTTCCAAATGGTTCCAGGAGCTCCACTTCCTGAGCTAATCACTGAGGCTGCGGGAATGCAGTACTCTGACTGGCTAGACCACCTTGGTCACATGCCCTCCCCTGGAGCCAGAGTAGAATCAGCCTGAGAGTGTGGAGGGGAGATTCTCCAAAGGAAACCCGGGTCACTGTCTCCAGAAGACAAAGGAGGGATGGATGCTTGATGGGCACCTACATCAGGTGACCACTGCTGAAGGATTGCTCTGCCAGCGTGTTTGGGATGGGCTGCAGATGAAGAGTCAGCTATGCCATAGGCCAGTGGAGAGATGAACAAGGCAGAGTGGGAACAGTGCCTAGAGCTCATGATACTCCTGAAAGCCCATAAAAATATTCTAATTTCTTTGAAAACCATGAAGAAAAAAATGAATATAATCCATCCTGGAATATATTCATCTTTATACTAACATAGTCATAAAACATCATTTTTATTTATTTATTTTAGGAAGAAGGGGCCCATGAAGAGTAACAGAGTAGGACTAAGTGTTTGCTTGGACATGGTGGACAAAGGGAGGCAATTAGGAAATGTGACCAAATTTTGACCCTGGTATCTAAAGGAATGGTTTGTTCATCTTAAAGAAGTTGAGTGAAGAGCTAAGTCTCAGTTGACTTAGTTGGAAGTACTAATGCAGGGCTAAAGTTATAGACTTTGGGGTTTGAATCCTGAATCTGGGACCAACTGGCAGAGCAGCCTTGGGCAAGACACCTTACCTCTCTGAGCCTCCTGTCACCCACCTGTAAAATGGGGCCAAGAATTTTCTTCTCTGGGTTGTCATGGAGGTTAAATGAGACACTTATATGCTTAGCAAAGGATTCAGCATATAATAGGTGCCTAGTAAATGGAATTGGAATCTGAGTTTGTGGAAACCTAGGATCAAAATTTGAGAGACCAGAAATGAGGTGACACTTGAAGCTGTGAGCAAAGAGAAGCTGCCTAAGGGAGCAGGTGGAGGGAGGAGAGGGGGAGGCAGAATCCTGGGACATGCTGATGTTAGGGGCGGGAGGAGGGAGAAAGTGAGAGAGGAAGGAGGAAAATCCTGACATCAGGAAGCCAGGAGAGTAATGGGCATTAGGAAGGTGGAGGTCATTACCAGGGTTGGGTCCTGCAAAACGGCCCAAAATAAGTGATGGGGAAAGAATTTGGAAAGAAATGGATATCTGTGGTATTGTCTGAGCAGTTTCTAAGCCCCCTCCTTTTAATTAATTAGTCATTCATTCAACCAACAAATACTCACTGGGCTCATTCCATTGTGTATTGGTCTCAAGGTCACCCGCTTAGGGAATTCCTGCTGCAGGGTTGTTCTGGAACACGCCTGATTTTCACCTGTTCTAAGTCTATTTCTCAGCCATCTCTGATTATCTGAACAACTTTTTTGCATCCAGTAAATTCCCATTTTTGCCTCAGTTAGCTGAATTCAGTTTCTGTTACTGGAAAACAAGGAAACCAAATGGATAGCTTATCTCCCACAGCTGGTCCATGTATTTTGGAGGAGATGACTCCCACACCCTGTGTAAGGATGGGCATGTGACCTAAGCCTGGCCAAGCAGAGCAGACAATCCTTTAGGCAGAGTGAGTGATTCTCACTATAGTCTAGTGAGAGTCAGTCTGGGATATTGCTGGAACTCTCACAAAGGAGGAAGTATCTTTCCACTGGGGTTGCTGAGCTGGTGGGCTAGCACGCTACAGTTAATGGGGACCATCTCTATCACTGGGAGGGAAGAGCCTTCCAGGGAATGAAGGATGAGAGATGGAGACAAATACTTTATAGTCACATTCAAGCTCCTGGATCCAGCCCCTCCTGAAACCCCTGGACTTGCCCATGGCTGGGCCAGTAATTTCCCATTTTAGCTTAAGTCAGTTTGAATTGGCTTATATCCTTTCAATCAAAAAACCTTCTGTCTACTACAGAGACTACAACACTCTAAAGCAAGTGGCAATCTCCATGATTATTCATGGACAAATGGCTTCACAGACAAATGTTATAACTAAATGTGAGAACACAGCACACAGTAGGTCCTCCGTATTTGTTGCTCGCCTCCCACATGAGACTCACACATGAGTTTGCCAGTAAGAAGAAAATGGGTGGGAGGCGCTGCAGGCTATTTTTTCAAATCAACAACATTCCAAGGTCAACAACAGGAATTTTATACCTCCCTGCTTGCTAAACTCACACACCTTCCCATATCAGCTTTTTATCACCGTCTTGCGCCACCCAGTTATTCCAAAATAGACATCCTAATTTCTAAGAAGACAAGCAAAGCTAGTGTTAATGAAATGTGTAATGCCTGTTATAGCTCATATGTTAGTTTTACATCAAATTTATGGACCTAGAGAGGTACATTTATAATGTATGATGTGTACATTTTTATTACGTTGGAGGACCCACATATAATCAACATGAACTCCTGATTTATGACTATCTTTGTAAAACTTGAAAGATAATTTCATTACTTTTCAATATTTACAGAGCTTCAAAGTTGTAGTTTTGCCTTTAAGGCTCATACCTGTGGGACAGGAGTGTCACTAGGGTGGGGACAGAGTCCCTTTCTTCCTGGTCCCCAGCACCCAGCCCAGCCCCAGCCCCGGGCTGCACACACACTGTCTCCACGTGGCGCAGGCCACATCCCCCAACCCCGAGGCTGAGAGGTGGCGCCACGCCCCCCCGCCCCCCCCCCCCCCCCGGCCGCTGCCTGGGGCCCAACAGCTGCCAGGTGTTTCCTCAGCCCCAGGCATGTGTCTGCCCAGACTCCACAGTCCCTGACCCCTGGGGGCTCAAGTGTCAGCTGTGCCTGGTCAGAGAGGGAGGTGGGGGATGGCAGAGTGAGAAGAGAAGACGGGCAGAAAATCCTCAGAGGCCCTGGAGAAGGCCCCCTTCGGCAGGTGTTGGGGCCCGTGGTGCCCCGTGACAGGCCTCACCACCAACGCAATTACATTTACCGAATGCCCGACGTGCAGGGGCCACGGCTGGGCATCCCAGGGGCAAATCCAGCCTGCGGGTGTGCGAGGGGTAGAGGGTGTTCAACGCTCAGACAACAGGTAAATCAAGATGGACAGCAGCCCTAAGTAAGTGGCAGTGCCCAGCGGGTGCCACCGTGTTAAGCACCTGCTCTGCCTTATGCCCTGTGGTCCTGCCCGCATTTGCCTGCAGATTCTGGGACCCTCTAGTTGTAACTGATGAGACCCTTGTCAGAGACACTATCAGAGACCTGTGTCCACCCACCTGCCAGGGCATCCAGGAAGCCAGGTCCCCAGTGTCCCTGCCTGTCACAGCCCTTGCCCTAAGTGCCCAGTTCTGGGAAGCAGTCCCCTGCCGGGAAGCTTCAGCTGACAGAGTATTGATCAGAGGTCGATGGGAGCCTTGAACTGCCCGGGCTTCCTGCTAGACCTCTGTGACCCTCTGCTCCAGGAGACCGTCCTCTCAGGGCCAGGGGAGCATTCTGGAGGCTTCTGTAGGAGGCAGGTGGGCACAGGCAGAGGACCCCAGGGGAGTCAAGACCTGGGATTCTGCCCTGCCACCATCTGGGCCCCAAAGGTTGGCATTCTTACTTTTCAATCTTTATTGTAAGTAATTAATAGGAGCAGCAATTTACTCTCTGTGCTTTACAAATGCCTGGAGCCCAGGGACAGGAACTCGCAGGGCCTGGATCTCATGCTGCTGGAGCAGGAATTTAAGGCTTTTGTCCCCACTGCTGTATTCACACAGGGCTTAGAAACAGCACCTGGCACTTAGTAGGAGGTCAGCAGACAATAATGGAATAAATGAAGGGAGGAAAATGAATACAGAGGGACCAGGATATGGATGGAACTTTGGGTAACACTCCTATGGAGCCTATTACGTGCAGGCACCTCTCTGAGGGCTCTGCATCTTATTCATTCATTCACTATCCATTCATTCATTCATTATTTCACCCAAACAAGTCTCTACTGAGCACCTATTACATCCCAGCAATTATTATTGGTTCTAGAGCTAAAACAATGAGCAAAATAGACAAAAATCCCTTTACATTGGCGGCGGACGCCAGACAAAGAGCAAGAGAGAGAGAAGCACAACACACGGTGTGTCCGATGGGGGTCAGGGCTGTGGAGAGAACTGAGGGGGGGAGGGGGAAGAAGTATCAAGGGGCAGGTTTGGGGCTTTAAATGGGGTGGCCAGGAACAGTCTCACTCAGAAGTGATTTTTGAGTCAAGACCTCAAGGAGGCTGTTGGCTCCTTCCCACAACCCTAGGAGGGAGAGACCACAGTCATCCTTATTTTCCACGTGAGGCTCAGAGGGGGTCAGTGACTACCCCACAGCCACACAGCCGCTGAGGGACAGAGCCGGTTCCGGCCCCTGCAGACTGGCTGTGACTCTGCTCCTCCGCTGTCTCCCTCAGACCCTCGGGGTGCTCCAGGTCTGGGGGTGTCCTGGGCTGCATCTCCCCCCTCCCCCAGCTCTGGGGCGCTGCAGCAGCTGCCAGGAAGGAGCGGAGGACCCCGCACGCTTCCCCCCGGGGCTCTTCTCCCTCCATCCCCCCAGTTTTCTAACAAGCAGGGAGGAAAGATGTTGGAGAGCACCGCTAGAATTCATTGCAATACGAATTCTGGAACCTCATCTTCAGCAGATAATGAAATTACTTTTCAATTACAAACAGAATATGTGTGCATTCCCCTGAGTGGGCTCAGGCGGGTGTGGAGGGGAGAGAAATGAAGACAGCTAAGCAGGAAGGGGCCAGGCTGGCATTTCCCGCCCACTTTCCCGCACGTCAGAATCAACACGGGCCGCCCTGCTGGGGCCCAGCGAGAATGGTCCCTTCCTCCGTCATGTCTGAAGGTCGTGAGTGTGTCCAGGTGCCCCTCCTGCCCGGTCACCAGTCAGACCCCTCAGATCTTCCCTCGGGCTCTGCTCCACGTGGGCAGCACATCCGCCCCGCAGCCCGCCCCCTCCCAAGGCCTGCAGCAGCTCCAGAGGGAGCACCGCCGAGTTTCAGCCAAAACGGAAAAGCAATCACTCTGAGGTCAGCGCTGTCAGAGGGGCTCAGGCTCCGGCCCAGAGGGGCGTCCGCAGTGAGGGAGCGGGTCCCCCTGACCCAGGGGCGTCTGAAGCCAGTGGAGAGCCCGCCCCAGTGTGCAGATCCTGGCTCCGTGGCTGCCCACTGGGAAGGGTTGAGCACCCCCTGCATCAGAGCAGCCTGGCCCTGGGCGGGGAGGGGACATCTGAGAGGAGCTAGCCCAGAACCACCTGGGAGGGACGGGCACAGATGGTGACAGCGACCCCAAGTGGCCCTGCCCCTCAGAGCCACCCTCGTCCCTGAAAGCGCTTTCTGTCGGCTTCCTGCTCATCTTCGACCCTCCGCCCTTGTGGTGGGACCTGGGGTCCCAGCACAATGTGCTCCACGAGCAGATGGCGGCCCCCAGTCCTCGTGTCATGTCCCGCCTGCCTTTCACATGAAAATGGGGGGAGACAGCCAGACAGATGTCCACCAAGCTGGCCTGGCCGGGCAGTGGGGACCCGAGGCCGCGTCCACACCAGGTGCCTGGAGTGGCCCCTGGACAAACGGCCTCTGGTCGGTGCTTCTCCTGCCCGTGGCCTCGCTGCCTCCCAGCCCTGTCCATCCTCTACCCAGAAAAATCACACCTGTTTCCTCCCCCTCCCCCAACCCCAGCCCCACCTCTGAGGCCACAGGATGGGATCACCCAGTGGGCTGGACTGGCTGGGGCCCGGTGAGTGTGGGCAGGGCCTCCCATTTTGAGGGGATACCCAGTGCGCCCGACATAGTGAAGAGCAGAGCGGGCATCTCTGCTGGAGCAGAAGCAGCCCCCAAGGAGGGACTCCCACCTGAACCCATCACAAGCCCCTCCTCCGCTCCCTCACAAGACCCCGGGGCAGCAGAGAAGGGGGTCACCCCACTGTTCATTCGTTCATTCAAGTGCTATGGGGGTTCCCCAACCAGAAGGTGAGGATGACAACAGTCCCCACTGAAGGGCAGGTGGAGGATTAACTCGAAGGTGCTGGGAGCCCCTGGCGGGGCCTGGCTCAGAGGGCACGGTCGCTAGTGTGTCCTCTCAGGCCCAAGCTCTCCTGGAAGCCGATGGTGATTGGATTCCCCTATCTATCTTCTCTAGCTTGTCACTCCCTGAAATTACCTCATTTGTTTATTTGCTTGTTCTCTACTTTCCCACCAGAATGAGCCCCCTGAGAGCAGGGACCTTGTCTGTTGTGTCTAGTGTTGGATTTCCAGGCTCTAGAACAGCAAGTCCTGGACATAGTGAGGCTACAAGGGTATTTGTTGAAGGAATGATTAAGTAAATGAATGAATAAATGAATGAATGAAGGGCTTTGTACAAGCTTGGCCTTGCTCCTGACCTGGACTCAGCACACACCCTTCTCCCTCCCCATCACTTACCCCTGCCTCAGGACCACCCAGGAACACCTGCTTTTCCTGCTCCCGGAACACTCTTCCCCAGATATATTCATGCCCCACTCCTTACCTCCTTCGGGTGTCTGTTTAACTGCCATCATCTCAGGCCCTCTCTGACCACCTTGCCTAAAATTGCAAAGGACCCCCAACTTCTGGCATTTCCTACCCTCCCACCCCCACCTCGGCTTTCTTTTCTCCACAGCACTTAGCACCTTCTAATGTAATAATAACTTCTCTACTTTGTTTATTGCTTCCCGCTCTCCGTGAGCACATCAGCTCCAAGAAGGAGGGGATTTTTGTCTGTTTTAATGGCTGTTCTATCCCATGCTCTCTGAACACAGTATACGGTCAGTAAAAACTTGCCACATGAATGAGTGAACTGGAGGCCAGACAAAGGAGCTGGGGTAAGTAGGCTGGGGTAAACAGAGAGGACTTCCTGGAAGAGGGGACTTTAGTTGGGACTGATGGGATTAGGAAAGGCATAAAGTTGGTGGGAGAAAATTCCAGGCTGCATAAAGGATTCAAAACCAAACGAAGTTTCCCCAGGGTCTGGAGCTGGGATATCACAGGTACAGACTTCCTTTTTGTCCCCCCTCAGATGCTTAGATCTTATGCTGTCTGACAACAGTTCTTTGAAAATTTATTCAGTGTTTTATTCATCCTTGAATTCTTTAAAGCCGCAAATCAAACAGTCACTGGGTGCTTTGCTCACCAAGTTCCAGGCTCCTGTGTTGCAAATAACTGTGCTCTTTTGCATACCAAGCAGACCTTTCTCTGTCCCCGGAAAATGAACTTCTCCTGCTCTAATTGCATCCACAGCGAGGCAGAGCAATCATCTTCTCTTCCCAATTTGCATTATGCAAAACCTTCATCTCAAGTTTCTAAAAGTACTGCGAATGATTCACGGCCTTCTGACTCCAGGAAGTGCATGGCTTAATCTGCCATTCCATATAAATTAGATTTATTGGGGGAAAATAAAGGAGCCTTGATACTGTAAACTATTGGGGAATAATCATCCCTGAGTGTGGATGCCCTATATATCTGCTTCTTAGGGGAAAAAATGGGGCAGCTGACCACACACATATCGCTGGATTTACGGCCTTCGTTCAGTTATAAAATTGAAAAGGGCAGTGGACTTCTGTCCCAGGCAAACTCCTGTGCTGTCTGGGGCGGGCCTGGTCCTCTGTGAACTGGGGGCAATCTGGCCTAAGAAAGGCCCCTGGAAGGTAAGACAGGAAAGGGGGATGCTCAGGGTTGTAGCAAGAGCACAGTATGAGAGATACGGCTTTGTAGACCAGCTGTGCACGTTCATTGCTTTGTGACATCAGGCAGGTGACTTAACCCCTCTGGGCTTGAGTTTCCTCACCTGCCACTGGGGACAACAAAACCTACCAAAACAGGTGGTGGAAGGTTAAATGCAGTTCTGAATGGAATCGTTGTTGGGCACTTTCTCTGTGTCAGGCCCTGGTCTATCCTCTGGGGAAGCAGGAGACACAAGGATGGACAAGGTCCCTGACCTCAGGGTGCTTGGAGAGAAGAGACAAGGGAAGAAGACTGCTGCCTGGGGAAGCACAGACAGTGATAAGGTCTGGGAAGTGAGTGCAACAGGACCTGTGACAGTGAGTGTGGGTGAGAACAGCCCTCTGTTCTGGCCCAGGTCGTCAGAGCCTACTAGAGCCATAAATCCATGCAGATCTGGTCTCCAGCAGCTGCCGGCTATGAGTATGCTGGGTTCTGTTCCTGGGTGTCAGGACTGAATGCTACCAAATATATTCATTAACAGATATATTATTATCGTTACTATTTTCGTTTTACATTTTACAGATGAGGAAACTGAGACCTACTGTGGAATCTATAACCATCAAGACATTCCTATTTGATACATACCTATCTTCCATCCCTAAATTCATTTGCCTGGACGACTGAGGAAAGGAATGCCTTGCTCCTTTTACCAGTTCTTAAACCATTGTCTCAGCTGAGAACCCTCCCTGCTATGTGTTACTCTGGGATACTGGGGTTGTCTCTGCAAACCGTGTTTCGGCTTTGTGAGGGCTCCAGCAGGGAGGGCTAGAGGAAGACTTGGAGACTGGACAGGAAGAAAGGATGTGCTCTTTCCTGTCTGCTTCCTGTCCCTGTTTTGTTGCTTCTTCCTGTTTGTTTTATTGTCCTTATTAATATCACCTTGGCGCCCTCAGGCATACCAGCACCAACCAGCCAGAGCTAGATGATCCTGAGCCCCACAGTTCTAGTTCTACAAGGTCCCTCTTCCAAGCTTCTGTTTTACTCATTACAGCTCTTCCTTTGGTTCCCCAGCCCTAAAGCAGTAGCTGATTCCTGCAGCTGCCACCTCTGTGACACCTTAGTGTAAGGGTGGCAAGTTTTTTTAAGAGCCATATAGTAAATACTTTACATACCACAGACAATATGTGGGCGTGGCCGTGTGCCAATAAAACTTTATTTACAAAGGCAGACTGCTCACCCGTGACCAGTGGTTTGCTGATCCCTGCCTCTCTTTGCATTGTAACCCTTCAACACCTGGTTAACAATTATACAAATATACTATTTTTATTGTTCTTAAAATAACTGGCATGGTTTCTGTCTTCTGACTGGACTCTTCCTCCTACAGATACTGGAACCAAGATTAGGGTTCATAATTGACCTACTAAATAAGGCATTTAATGTGCTTGCTACTTTCTGTCCATTGAGTCCCAACAGCAGAATGCCAACAATGCAGTGGAGCAGTGTGATGTCTGGTACAATGAAAAGAATCTCTGGGGCTTCCCTGGTGGCGCAGTGGTTGAGAGTCCGCCTGCCGATGCAGGGGACACGGGTTCGTGCCCCGGTCCGGGAGGATCCCACATGCCGCAGAGCGGCTGGGCCCGTGAGCCATGGCTGCTGAGCCTGCGCATCCGGAGCCTGTGCTCCGCAACGGGAGAGGCCACAACGGTGAGAGGCCCGCATATCGCAAAAAAATAAATAAATAAATAATCTCTGAAGACAATACTGTGGCAAAAAGCAGGAGAGCTGCCATAGATCAGGGGCAAGATTTTGAATGTGTACTGCTGGCTCTGAGCAATAAAAGCAAACTGCTTCTTAGGTCCTGGCAAACTGGTCTAGAAAAAGTAAAGCATCTGCCAGGTCAATAGCTGCCTAGGAGGTGTCAGGGGGGTTGTTGATCTACTCAGACAAAGATAATATGTCTGCAACAGCAGCTGCAACTGAAGTCACCACCTGACTAGGTTTATGGTAATCCACAGTCATTCTCCAAGGACCATCTGCCTCTGCGCAGGCCAAACAGGCAAGTGAAATGGAGACGTGATTGGATTCCCCACCCCTGCATCTTTCAAGTCTTTGAGGGTGGCACTAATCTCTGCAATTTACCCCCAAATGCTATCCTGGTTAGGAAGAAAATTACCAAAGGGTTTCACTTGGGTCTTATTACTGTCATGGACTTTACTCCATGAGTCCTTCTAGTTGCCAAGAAGCTCGGGAAATGGCATAGGGTGGATCTGCAGACCTACTGGGGTCACTGGGATTTGAACGTGGGCCAAAATTCAATTTATTACCTGATCTCTCAAAAAAAATTAGACAAGAGGTCATGACTCTCCACTGTAGTGGTTTCTGGCCACCAGATCTTTTTCTATTATATAGTTCAAATTATATTTTGATTCACTGCCCATCTATTTCATTTCTAAGGACACCACGATGAGTAAGCCGTGAAAAGATTTCCTGAGACATTCTGATTACCGCTTCTTTTCTTCTGGAAAATATGGTAAGTGTGCCCATCTTGTGTCTGAGGGACAAATGCTATCACTTTTCCTCATCCTTACATCTCCCATCTGGCATCTCCCTCTGGCATCTCCCCCATTACATCCGGCCTACTGAGAACAGACACAGGGAGACTCTCAAGGATACAGGTACCCCCCTGCTGCTGTACTCCTTAATGCCTCAGTGAACGGAGCGTCCGCCAGACCCTTGGGGGCATACAGTGGGCTGGGGAACGGCTGTGCATGTCATTCACAATGCAGTCCCTCCAGCATCCTTGTATCCCCAAGCTTTTGCATTTCTTCCTTTACGTCATGCAAGGAACATTGTCATCCCAACCCCGTTAAATGACAGCCACCATTGAAACCAAGGTTCGTCGCCACCAAAATAAACAGAGGCAATTTTCAGCTTCATGAGCTAATCATTAAATTTAGGATCCCTAAGTGTATCCATATCAAAAATTTCCCTTGATCCAATGTTATGAGCTGTCCTCCTTAGTCTAACAGTCTTATAATTCGTAGACATACTCCCCAGGTTTCTGCCAGTGTGAGTCAGCCAATCTTGCAATCACTTTGGTGTATATGCTGTTTCCTCCCAGGCAAGACTTTGTACTTGTCCCCCTGGAACATGCTGACCTCTGACCCTAGTTTAGGAGCAACAAGGGTAGTTGCGGGTGGGGCTTGATGGGAATAGGTAGTTGCCTGCAAGAAAACCTTGTACCAACCTTGTAGGGAGACCTGGGAAGGAGGCTGCTTCTACTTAGTTCTACCTGCTTCTATTTGGTCCCTGTTCCTTCTTTTCAATGTTTGTGTGATTTCCAGTGCTCGCTACAAGGGCAGGCACTTGGTAGGTACACAATAAATATGGTTTGGATGGATTAATAACATTTTTTTTTTTTTTTTGTGGTACGCGGGCCTCTCATTGTTGTGGCCTCTCCCGTTGCGGAGCACAGGCTCTGGACGCGCAGGCCCAGCGGCCATGGCTCACAGGCCCAGCTGCTCCGCGGCATGTGGGATCTTCCCGGACTGGAGCACGAACCCGTGTCCCCTGCATCGGCAGGCGGACTCTCAACCACCGCGCCACCAGGGAAGCCCGGATTAATAACTTTTTACGGTAAGAGTCAAGCATTTGAAATTCTATTTTATTTTTAATTTGTAATAAAGCAACTACCAAAACTTAGCCTTTTCCTCCTTTAAACAGAACCCCCAACTGTCTAGCTCCTCAGAAGTCCTCTCTCTGACTAATGAGAAGACCCCATAGGGCAGGCTCAGACCTGGTGCCTCCCAAACTTTCACATCTGGGAACATCATTCTTGGCACCTCATAGATCCTCAGTAATGGCTGAGTGAATGAATGTGGGGGATTGCTTCCAGAGACCTCTTCCAGAACCATCCATCTCTGCTGGGTATTGGTCACACCTTCGCTGCCCTGTCTTCTTTGGGTCATACTCAAAGAGATAAACTAATCTTTCATTTCAACCAGCAAGTTCTCTCCTAGGTGTAAACTGTTGCAGTTCTACGATCAACAGCTGGCAGGCCATGAGCGTGATGGGTTTCCACTGTCAGGTCTCAGGGCTTAACACAAACCCAGACCTGCCTCAGTGGCCCTTTTGGCGTCCTGAAGCCTCTGCATGGCACTCCCTCCCAGACATGTACTGTGACTCAGGGGCAGCTAAGGGGCTGTACATGGGTGATAAGGTCTGACATCATGGGTGCCAAGCCAATAGCTACTCCCAGCCTCCAATCTCAACCCAACTCTGACGTGGTTCGGGTACCAGGAAGCCACGAGTTTCAGAACGCAGACTCCCCTCCCAGCCCCAGGATGTGAATCTTGATGGATTCAAGCCAGTGGTTCTCAATCCCATCAGACCCAATGACCTCTCCAAAGAAGAAATGTACTTAATGACCTTTCTACCTCCTTGAAATGAAGGTCATAAATAATTAACCTACAACATCACAAGTGCTTAAAAACCAATTATAATGCTCTAAGTGGATTACAAAAAAGAAATAAAAGGAAAATAATTTGTAATAAAATAAATCATACTTCAGTATGCAAATGAACAGGCACAGACACACAAAAACACATGATGAAGAGTTAGATCCTTGCCGACATCTGGAGAATAAGTTTGGATGTACGAGAAGTTAAGATCAGGAGTCACCCCACAACAGAAGGGCAGGAAAATGAAAGAGATACGAGAATATAAGTAGCATATTCCATATATATTAAAATCTTGCAAAAATATTTTGTTTGGATATAAAGTCGACACAGGTTCTGGGCTGATTAAAGTGGCTCTTCACACAGGTGAACGACCAGTCTGTCCTGTGTAGACTGTCCTACACATTGTAGGACATCCAGCATTCCTAGCCCCACCCTCCTAAATGCCAGCAATGTCACCAATCATTGAGCCCAGCCAAAACACCCCCCTATTTCTAACACGTCTTCAGGGGGTTACCTCTCCAGTAGAAAACCACTGGCCAATCGTGCTCAGTCCATTTCTTTTGCCAGCAGCTGGTCTAGGAATAAGCACAGGATGCAAGTTTGGCTGAAGTAACCTGAGAAAAAACCTTCTGAGGGCTTCTGGGACAGGTGTCCTGAGTTTTATAAAGAAGCAGTAAGAAGAAACACATTCTTCTTCCCTTTCTGCTTCTGGACACTGTCGCATGAGGTTGTGATATGTGGAGCTGTGGAACCTTCCTGCAATGATCAGCGGGAAAGCCTGAGAATCTAGCCAACATAAGGAAGACAGCACAGCCGGAAGCTGGAAAGAACTTGGGTACTTGAGACATGGTCTCTGAGCCAGCCAAACCCAGAGCTACCTGGAATGCCCCCTGGATTCTTGGTTTATGATGTAATAAATTGTCCTTATTATTTAGCTACTTGTTTGGGAGTTCTCTGTTCCTTGAAGCCAAAAATATCCCATCTGCAATAGGTAGGGCCACTTCTGCTCATTACCATAATCCCTTCTGTTTGGTGAGCAAAGACTGTAATCTACAAAGCACCAGAATTACATTCCTATCACTGTGAGGTGTGGCTTACGATCCCCATTTACAGGTAGGAATGTTGAGGCCAAGGAAGTCAGACACACAGGCAGAGGCTGAGCTGGGATTTGCTCTGGTCCTGTGCTGAGTCCCACTACAGAGCTCCTCCCACCCCACACTGCATCCAGGGGGCTTCCTCAGTCCTGTGATTTGATGTGTCTTCCAGGCCTCCATGCCCTAAATATCCACAGCCCCTCATCATCATCACTTTACATTCTCATTAGTGGGGAAGCTTCCCTGGATTAAAAACCCGAGCCTCTAGACAGTCCTCATTAAAATATGCACATTTCATCTTGAAAGAACTAATACATATTTATTAGCACAAATGAGTTCTTCATTAGTTCTCAGATGTGGCAAGCTTTGAAAGAAACAGGACATGGGACAGGTGAGTTTTGAGCTGAATCTACTTATGGTATCAGGGTGAGTTTTCATTCATTCATTCATTCCTACACTCACTCAGTGAAAATTTATTAAGTGCATCCTATGTCCTGGAGTCCCAGCCTTGGGCCAGCCACCGTCCCACCCTCACAGAGCTGGCCTTCAAGTGGGAGATGGTCAATAGTCATGTGAGTAGGATCACAGATTTAATAAACCCCACGTACAGTGTGACAGAACAGGAAGAGACTCCACAGGAGACGGGCTTCCTTAGATAAGGTGGTCAGGGAGACCCCATCTGGAGGAGCTAAGACCCACCTAATGGGAAGGCCCTTCTCCCGTGTCAAGGTGGGCCTCTGAGAATGGCCCCTTGTGCCCAGGGAGCCTGGCCTGAGGAATGAACAGGTGATGCCAGGCAGAGGGGGAAGCCGGATATAAAGGGTGACACAGGAGGCCAGAGCTGAGCCCCTCATCTACACTTCCACAAGGGGCTTGACATTTGAGAGCACCGAGGGGTCAGGAAGGAGCACCAGAGCAACCCAGAGCCAGGCTGAACTGTCTTTGCTCTGGAATTTTCTGCACCCAAGCTGGCATCTCCAGTGTGCAGAGTGGAGCTGGAGATGCACTGTCCAAAGTGAGGAGGAATAAGAAACATCGACACGGGGCTCCTTTACCACGTCTGCTCTCGGGACTCTTGTGTTTGTTTAATCGGGCCTCTGAAAGCCAGGGGCACTGATGAGAGGCAGAGGCTGTGCAAGCTCGGAAGGCTTGTGAAAGTCTCAACACACACCGCCATATGTACACGTACACACACACACACACACACACACACACACACACACACACAGCTGTGAGTGAGACTGTTTATCAATTGCTGTCATGAAGACAGAAGCTCTTGCTGCAGCAAACACTTCTCTTGGGGAACTGCCACGTAGACAGAGCATGATTCCTGCAGAATCAAACAAATCCTGTTTTTACCTCCTCACAGGGTTAGTTTTTCGACATTAAAGGGATTATCCAGGAGGGCAGACCTGAGGGAGAATTAGCTACAGGCCACGCTGTTCTCCACTGAGGCATCTGTTGTTGAACCTGTGTCACGAATGAGGAGAAGGATGCGGAGCCCCTGCTACGCTCCTCTGCTGGCCCCGATGGCGCCGGACCGCACTGCCTGCCCCGATGGAGCCGGACCGCATCGCCTGCCCCGATGGAGCCGGACCGCACCGTCTGCCCCGATGGAGCCGGACCGTACCGTCTGCCCCAATGGAGCTGGACCACACTGTCTGCCCCGATGGACCAGGACTGCACCGTCTGCCCTGATGGACCAGGACTGCACCGTCTGCCCCGATGGAGCCGGACCACACCGTCTGCCGCTGGTCGTGCTCTTGGAGGAAGTTACTGAGTTCTCGTTCCCAGGGAATCTGGAAGACAGTGGTGCTGTCCCCGCTCCAGGCACACACAGGGCTGCACTTCCTGGTTCTGGCCAGTAAGCTGTGAGCAGTGATCACGTCACCCACAGGCAGGGGCGCTTAACTGCCAGGGTGAGACTCCTCCCCCAAGCTTCTCTTCCTCCCACCAAGGCAGTGGTGACACTGGAGAGGGCAGCTGCCCCTTCATCCTGGGTCACGAGGTAGAGATTGTGCACGGTGCCAGCCGCCCCTCTGGGGACCTGCAGTTTGAGCAAGAAATCAGCCTTGATGGTTCAGGCCGTCTAGCTCGGGAGGCTGTTTGTAATGCGGCATAACCCAGCCCACCTGACTGGGCATCGGGTGTCCAGACGGATCCACCCCCCAAGAGGAGAACTGTCGCCATTTGCTGAGCCCTCCACATGGTGCAGACACTGTGCTCGGTCATATGACGGATATAATATGCATGACAAATATTGGCGGGGTAATTAGTCTTCTCCATTTTACAAAGGAGGAAATAACAGTAACAGCCCACATCCACTGAACAGTGACGACATGGTAGGGACTTGCTACGCACTTTAACAGAACTTCTTCAAGCCTCACAATAGGCCTGGGAGGGAAGTGCTTTTATTTATTCCCATTTTACAGAAGAGGAAACTGAGGCTCAGAATGGTCATGCATGTACCCAGGACCACAGAGCCAGTAAGTAGCAGAGCTGGAATCTGAACCAAGGCCCATCTGACTCCTCATTTCTGGTTCCTGCTGAAGTCACCCTGGGCACTGGAGGTGACCTGAGGGCTAGGACAGGCTGTAGGGTGCAGATGCCCAGGGGCTGTGTGTTCTACACCCTCTGCCACGTCCAACCCTGAGGGTGCCCACCAGGAGCAGCACAGGCTTGAATCTTGCAGCTCCTGGCGACTGGACGGAGGTGACCCCCGTGGGCAGGGGGCAGCGTGGTCAGCACAGCCCTTCACCCACTCTGCATTCAGCCAGGCGGTGCTCCTCCACAATCTCCACGCCTCCTGGTCTGGAATGGACCCCTCCCTGGAGCTAACCTCATTGATTCCTCCTAATTAGCTCCTCCAAGGGAATCGTGGGTTATTTTGGGAGCAGCGACCTCACAATGTTTCCCTGGAGCACTCAGCTGGAAAATGCAGATAGACACACGTCTTTGTCAAATAAATGAATGCAGGTCGTCCCCAGGGCCCAAGCCTATCCCAGGCCCTGGGCTTCACTTTCACAAAAGGCGTGAATCTTAGACTTTTGGAGGTGCCTCCAAATGAGGCTGCGTCCTGAGTCAAAGAGAAACAAACTGTGGGCTGTGTGGCCGAATAACCATCGCAGCAACCTGGGCGGTTCCCGTGACCCAGCGCTGCTGAGGCTTTACCTGTGCTCACTCAGCCAAGCCCCAAACCAGCCCCGTGAGGAACATGCTGCTGAGCCCATGCTACAGATGGGGAGACTGAGGCACAGAAAGTCATGTCACTTACCCAGGAATTTGAACCCAGGAAGTCCAGCCGCAGAGCTCAAGCGCTAAATCACCTACGTCTTCACCCGTCTCTCCGTCTTCACCTGTCCCTCCATCCCCGTCCTCATGCCTGAGCGCACCTGGAATTGGTGTGGTTGTTTTTAATCAATGTAGTTCTTACTCTGTGAATAGCACCACGAAATGTGTTCATTTGTCCATCTCAACCTTTCAGACGGCCCATGGTTTTCACAGCCCTGTTTTGCCATTTCTTCATTTTCTATATACCAGGAGGCCCCCAGGAGAGACCCGCCCTGAGGCTCCCCTCTCTGATGGACCCTGCGCTCAGCAGCAGCATCTCTCATTCCATGAGTGGCGGGCAGGCCTGGGGATTGGGAGCAAGATGCTGGGACCAGACACCATGCTCTCAAACTTCGGCTCTGATGCTCCGGGACCTTGTGAGGCTGAGCGAACCCTCCGGCCCCCCAACTCCTCCATCACCTCCGCCTGCACAACAGGAAGCTGGTGATCACAGTGCCCCTTCCTTGGGAGGAATCAAGGAAATGGCATGCACATGTGAACACCAAGCCCAGCGCACAGTAGGTGTTCAAATAACACTGCACATGACATCGACTCTCCGGTCCCAGACAGGCATGGGGATCCCACTCCTTTATTAATCGGGAGGAGAGAGGCTAGATTTCCTCTGATGCCCAGCAGGCAGGGTCAGACATTCTGGGCCGCTGCCACTGGGTCGGACCCAGTTGGAAGAGAGAAGCGGTTCGTGGGTGAGGGAGGCACCGTGGCCTGGGCCCCTTTTTACAGCTGAGGCTCTGCACACAGGACCCTGGTCTGGCTGGGCCCTGCCAGGACACAGACTTGGCAGCCCTTCCCACAGTCCCCCAGGTGACAGCAGCCAGGACCCCCGCCAGCTCCCTGACAGCGGGTGGCATGATGGATGGAAGGGCAGCCCTGCCACCCGCACCTGAGCTCCCCCACCCCCGGCTCCAGGCGGGCTGGTCCCCAGGAGCCTGTAGCTCCATCGTCCTCGGGTGTCAGCCACACATCATGGAAACAAGTCCCACCTGCCACGGTCACCCCGCGTTCTTTTCCTAAGGGCTGTTTGGGCCAAAAGCCAAGAAAGAGAGCGGCAAGTCTGTGCAGGCCCCCAGGGCTGGCCCTCCTCCAGCCTGTTGGCCTGCAGTGCTCCTGTCCCTGGAACAGCCCATCCCCCCCCGTCATGGTGTCTGAAAGACCCCCACTTGCCACTCCCACAGTCAAGGGGGGCTCTGGTGAAGCACAGATAGGGAACTGGGGGCAGCTCCCCATTGCCCATGGGCCCCCGTGCACTGTGATGTCCATGTCCCTCAGCAGGGCCAGAGCGAGGGGGACAGAGGATGCATAGGCTTTGATTGGAGAGAGGGTGACGTGGCCAAAAGGATCTGGAAAGATCTGGAGGCCAAACCCAGGTCAGCAGGGAGGGACCCCACGGTGGGGATTCTGGGGGAGCTCTGTCCTGGGAACCTGGGCCTGGAAACTGCTGGACGGCAAACAGCAGGGAGGACAGGGCAGGGCCCTCCCCACACGCTGGGCAGAGGCTGAGGTCTGCCCAGGAGGGGACTGACTGGTGGGACCAGGCCCCTCACTGGGGCCCCTCGGGGCTTCTGGGCAGGAAGGCAGAAGGGCCGACCACTGCCGCAGGGATTCAGGGAGCAGAGCCTCCGACCTCCCCAACCCTTTCACCCCAGGACCTGCCCCTAGGCCACACCCCAACTGGAACCCTGGGCTCAAATCCCAGCCACTGTCCCTGTGAGAGGATTTTAGCGGCAGTAACAGGAGATCAAACTGGTGAAGGTGCTGACACTTCCTCACCTCCATCAAGGAGAATCTGGAACAGGAGGGCCACGGCTGGCAGGAGCTCTGCTGAGTCATCAGGGTCCCTGCCCAGGCTCCCCATTCAGCTCGGGGGAGGGAGCTGAGGGGATTCCTGGGGAAGAGTATTCCCAGCACAGGGAGCGGCTTATGCAAAGGCCCTGAGACAGCTGCCTGGTGATTTCAGTGAGGCCAGAGTGGCTGCAACAGAGCGAGTGAGGGGGAGAGAAGCAGGGCAGGAGGTCAGGGAGGGGGTGGGACAGGGGTCGAGTGGGGTCTTGTAGGGGATGGGGGGTTGGGCTCTCACTCAGAGTGAGATGGGAAGTCCCTGGAGGGTCTGAGTGAGGAGGGACATGGCCTGACTTAGATTAGACAGGATCCCTCTGGCTGCAGTGGGGGTGATGGGTGAGCGTGGCAGCAGGGATGCCAGTGAGGAGACTGGAATATTCTAGGCAAAAATGATAGTTTAGATCAGAGTGGTAGCAGTAGATGTGCACAGAAGTACCAAGTGTCCAAAATCCAAAGCAGAAAGGCACGGGGCACAGAGATAAAGGAAATGTTCCTCACGAGCCGTCCCTTTCCAGGGAGAAAAGACCTTCCCAGACTCCCCCAGAGCACAATGCTTACATCTCATTGGTCAGACGTGGGTTAACATCCACCAATCCCAGCAAAGGGGTGGGATCCTATAATTGGCTTGTATCCTCATGCAAGACCACCTTCATAATTTGTGGAGTCCAATGCAAAATAAAAATGTAGAGCCCCTGGGACTTCCCTGGTGGCACAGTGGTTAAGAATCCACCTGCCAATGCAGGGGACACTGGTTCGATCCCCGGTCCAGGAAGATCCCACATGCTGCAGAGCAACTAAGCCCATGCACCACAACTACTGAGCCTGCGCTCTAGAGCTCGCGAGCCACAACTACTGAGCCCGAATGCCACAACTACTGAAGCCTACATGCCTAGAGCCCGTGCTCCGCAACGAGAAGCCACTGCAATGAGAAGCCCGCGCACCGCAACGAAGAGTAGCCCCCGCTCGCCGCAACTAGAGAAAGCCCGCACACAGCAACAAAGACCCAACGCGGCCAAAAAATTAATTAATTAATTTAAAAAACGTAGAGCCGCTTCTTCAAAAATTATTACGAATTTGAAGACTGTGACAGCAGAGCCTTAAGCCAATCACAGGCTCTTCTAAGCACAGATCCCTGTGGAACTGCCTAGGTCACACACCAGTGAAGGTAGCCCTGACCCCATGATTCACCCCCTGGGCTGAGCATGGGCGCCCCCCCCCACCCCGCCCCGAGACAGACTGCAGGAGGGAGGGCAGTGGGGAGGTGGCGCCCGTGTTGGCTGCAGCCTCAGCAGCGTGAGATCCGGGTACATGAGTTACTGTGCCCGGCTTTGCTGGTCCCTATAATGGGGTAATAGCCCAGGGTGCTGCTGGGAAGATGTGAGCGACACATATCAAGTGTTTAGAACAGTGTCACTTATTATTTTCGTTACTTCTAGGGACGAGGTCTGCCTCGTTCCCAGCCTATTGGTGTCACTCAGTTGTAACCCCAGGACTCCAGGAGAATTTCTCTTCCCCACCCCACCACCAGCCTGAGTGCCTGCAACTTCCCAATCAGTCACGTACGTCATCTCCAGAAGAGCCTTGAAGTCCCTGCTTTGAAGTTCATCAGAGAGGTGGCCGCAGAGAATAGACAGATATATAATTATATGTCACCATAATGATACATATTTCATAAAACACAATAGGAAAAGCATAACATTTTATGGAAATAAAATGTTATAATACCACTTTCACCCTGGAGAGTATTCTCGGCTTACTTTGTTTGTTTTTTTGCAGTACGCGGGCCTCTCACTGCTGTGGCCTCGCCCGTTGCGGAGCACAGGCTCCGGAAGCGCAGGCTCAGCGGCCATGGCTCACGGGCCCAGCTGCTCCGCGGCATGTGGGATCTTCCCGGACCAGGGCACGAACCCGCATCCCCTGCATTGGCAGGCGGACTCTCAACCACTGCACCACCAGGGAAGCCCTCGGCTTACTTTTGAAAGCACTCAAACGGACAGGCCTGGTAGGCGGGGAGCTATGATTGCTCTGTTTTCATATGAGAAAACTGCTTGTCCTTTGCTCAAAACCCCCCATGCCTTCCCAATTCTAGACGTTAACTCCAAAACCACCAGCCACCTATGTGCCCTGGTCCCTGCCTGCTCTGTCATATCCTCCTCACCAGCCCCCCTGCTCCAGTGGCTTTCTCACTCCTCCTCCAACTCACCAGGAGAATTCCCACCTCCGGGCCTTTACACCTGCTGTTTCTTCTGCCTGGAACAAGCTTTCTGCTCCTTACGTCTCCATTCATGGGTCTGCCCCAGAGAGGCCTTCCCTGACCATCTATTAAAATAGCTCCCACATCTGCCCCTGTCCTTCCTCTTGCCTGATTTACCTTATTGGCATTTATGCCATCTGACGTATTACACACCCATGTGTCCATGGGCTTTTTTGTCTGTCTCCTTCCAGCAGAAAATAAACTCCACAAACTCTTCACTGATGTGACTGTGGGCCTAGAACAGTGCCTGGCACTCAGTAGGCCCTCAATAAATATTTTTTAATGATGCCGATGAGGGTAAGAGGTGAGCCCAAATGAGCTGCTGTACCAGACCTAGAATGACGTACAGGCAAACCTCGGAGATACTGTGGGTTGGGTTCCAGACCATCGCAATAATGTGAGTCACGTGAATTTTTGGTTTCCCAGTGTATGTAACAGTTGTATTTACCCTATATTGCAGTCTATTAAGTGTACAATAGCATTATGTCTAAAAAAAACAATGCATGGGCCTTAGTTTAAAAATACTATATTGATAAAAAGTGCTAACCATCATCTGACAATGCAGGGTTGCCACA
The DNA here is from genome assembly GCF_963455315.2 of Globicephala melas. NCBI lineage: Eukaryota > Metazoa > Chordata > Mammalia > Artiodactyla > Delphinidae > Globicephala > Globicephala melas. The sequence goes on from NC_083328.1 coordinate 73,965,267, forward strand.
AACCTTCCATTTGTAAAAAACGCAGTATCTGCGAAGTGCAATAAAGCAAAGCTCGATAAAATGAAGCAAGCCTGTATGGTTTCTGCAAACACATTCCGGACACAGTGGGTGTCCTCAGCCCACAGTGGGTGTCCTCAGCCCAAGTGGCTTTGCATCATCAGCTGTGCCCTCCTGCCAAATTAGACCCAGCACTCAGTGGCTCAGACCCAGCTTGATGGAGGAATATTCTCGTGGGGACTCTCAGCTCCATCTTGCTCTCCTGCAAGGGCCTTGAGGCCCTGGTCAGGGTGGCAGCTCAGCTGTCAATTACCAGTGAGGGAAACAGAGCAGAAAGACTTCAAGGAAGGTGGGTGAGGGCCCGAACTGTTGCAGCCAGTAGAGACATAATCATGGACTTTCCAAAACCTGAAGATAAAACTAGCACCAACACCTCTCATGGGTGGGGCGGGGGGTGGCAGTATATTGGTCGGAATCCTCCCTCATGCGCTGATTCACTCCACCAAAGTCAGCAGGGATTGACTGAGCCCCTACTATGCGCCAGCTGCTGTGCTAGGAGCTGCGATATGGCTGGGAGCAAGGCAGGCTGGGTCCCTGCCCTGACGGAACCTGCAGTCTGGTTGGAATAGACGGACAATATATGGGGTTAAAAATACAAAAGTAAACTAAAGACTGGGATCTGTGCCATGGCAGAAGGAAACAGCATGCTGTGTTAGGGAGTCAATAAGTGATGCTATTTTTACTCAGTAAGGAAGGCTTCTCAGAGGAGGTGGTTCGAAGGCTTCTCAGAGGAGGTGGTTCCAACTGAGACCTGAATTGCAGGAAGGAGGCAGCCACGGGAGAGTCAGGTGGGAAGAGGGTTCCAGACAGAAAATACAGCAAGGGCAAAACTCCTGCGGTGGAACAAGTAACGAGACCAGAGAGCTTGAGGAACAGAAACAAGGCCCTGGCAGATAACAGCCAGACCAGTGAGGCAGCGAGGCAGAGGGTGAGGGGTAAGGCTGGGAAGTCAGCGCTGCCTGCTGGCTGTTTGGCGGGCCCAGGAGGCCTTGGTGGTGTAGAAACAGCTGGGGCATTGGAGTCAGTCACTCTCGGTTCAAACCCCAAGGCTACATGACTTCAAGCAGGTCACTTACACTCTTGGTCTCTGTTTTCTCATCTGTAAAATGGGACTAATAATTGTCTTCTTCTCACAGTCACCATGAGAACTGGTGAGGTTTAGTGATCAGAATCCTTGTCCGTGGCGCTGAGCTGTTCTCCCAGCCATGGCCACTCATTCACTGATTCATTCCCCTAAGGCCAACATGTACTGCTTGAGCACCTACAACAAGTACTGACCGGGCACTGTGCTAACACGCCCAGCATAGCAGCAGGTTCACAACAGGTGCTCACGGCACAGCTGCTGTCAGTGTCTGTGCCCCTTCCCACTCTGCCAGGCCTCAGCTCAAGTGGGTTTCCTCTCCCTCCGCCCTGGTGACAGGCACATCGTTTGGGACACCTGGTGGGGGCAGCCCAGAGCCCGCATGGCTCTCTTGATATGATTGAAATCATATCAAGCATCTTTTCCGACCACAACTCTATGAGATTAGAAATAAATTACAGGGAGAAAAACATAAAACACAGAAACACATGGAGGCTAAACGATATGTTACTAAATAACCAAGAGACCACTGAAGAAATCTAAGAGGAAATCAAAAAATACCTAGAGACAAATGACAATGAAAGCACGACGGCCCAAAACCTATGGGGTGCAGCAAAAGCAGTTCTAAGAGGGAAGTTTATAGCAATACAATCCTACCTCAATAAACAACAAACATCTCAAATGAACAATCTAACCTTACACCTAAAGGAACTAGAGAAACGAGAACAAACATAACCCAAAGTTAGTAGAAGGAAAGAAACCATAAAGATCAGAGCAGAAATAAATGAAATAGAAGCAAAGAAAATAGTAACAAAGATCAATAAAACTAAAAGCTGGTTCTTTGAGAAGATAAACAAAATTGATAAACCTTTAGCCAGACTCATCAGGAAAAAGAAGGAAAGGACTCAAATCAATAAAATTAGAAATGAAAACGGAGAAGCTACAATGGACACCGCAGAAATACAAAGCATACTAAGAGACTACTACAAGCAACTCTATGTCATTAAATGGACAACCTGGAAGAAATGGACAAATTCTTAGAAAGGTACAACCTTGCAAGACTGAACCAAGAAGAAATAGAAAACATGAACAGACCAATCACAAGTAATGAAATTGAAACTGTGATTAAAACTCTTCCAACAAACAAAAGTCCAGGACAGATGGCTTCACAGGTGAATTCTATCAAACACTTAGAGAAGAGCTAACACCTATCCTTCTCAAACTCTTCCAAAAAATTGCAGAGGAGGGAACACTCCAAAAGTCATTCTACGAGGCCACCAGCACCCTGATACCAAAACCAGACAAAGATACTACAAAAAAAGAAAATTACAGACCAATATCACTGATGAAGATAGATGCAAAAATCCTCAACAGAATACTAGCAAACAGAATCCAACAACACACTAAAAGGATCATACACCATAATCAAGTGGGATTTATCCCAGGGATGCAAGGATTCTTCAATATATGCAAATCAATCAATGTGATACACCATATTAACAAACTGAAGAAGAAAAACCATATGATCATCTCAATAGATGCAGAAAAAGCTTTTGACAAAATTCAACACCCATTTATGATAAAAAAAAAACCTCCAGAAAATGGGTGTAGAGGGAACCTACCTTAACATAAGAAAGGTCATATATGACAAACCCACAGCAACCATCATTCTCAATGGTGAAAAACTGAAAGCATTTCCTCTAAGATCAGGAACAAGACAAGGATGTCCACTCTCACCACTATTACTCAACATAGTTTTGGAAGTCCTAGCCATGGCAATCAGAGAAGAAAAAGAAATAAAAGGAATACAAATTGGAAAAGAAGAAGTAAAACTGTCACTGTTTGCAGATGACATGATACTATACATAGAGAATCCTAAAGATGCCACCAGAAAACTACTAGAGCTAATCAATGAATGTGGTAAAGTTGCAGGATACAAAATTAATGCACAGAAATCTTTTGCATTCCTATACACTAACAACAAAAGATCAGAAAGAGAAATTAAGGAAACAATCCCATTCACCACTACAACAAAAGGAATAACATACCTAGGAATAAACCTACCTAAGGAGGTAAAAGACCTGTACTCAGAAAACTATAAGACAATGCTGAAAGAAATCAAAGATGACACAAACAGATGGAGAGATATACCATGCTCTTGGACTGGAAGAATCAATATTGTGAAAATGACTATACTACCCAAAGCAATCTATAGATTCAATGCAATCCCTATCAAACTACCAACGGCATTTTTTACAGAACTAGAACAAAAAATCTTAAAATTTGTATGGAGACACAAAAGACTCCGAATAGCCAAAGCAATCTTGAGGGAAAAAAAGAGAGCTAGACTAATCAGACTCTCTGACTTCAGACTACACTACAAAGTTACAGTAATCAAGACAATATGGTACAGGCACAAAAACAGAAATATAGATCAAAGGAACAGGATAGAAAGCCCAGAGACAAACCCACGCACCTAGGGTCAACTAATCTATGACAATGGAGGCAAGGATATACAATGGAGAAAAGACAGTCTCTTCAATAAGTGGTGTTGGAAAACTGGACAGCTACATGTAAAAGAATGAAATTAGAACACCCCCTAACATCACACACAAAAATAATAAAACTCTTAGAGGAGAACATAAGAAGAACACTCTTTGACATAAATCACAGCAAAATCTTTTTTGGAAATAAAAGGAAAAATAAATAAATTGGATCTAATGAAACTTAAACGCTTTTGCACAGTAAAGGAAACTATAAACAAGACGAAAAGACAACCCTCAGAATGGGAGAAAATATTTGCAAATGAATCAACGGACAAAGAATCTCCAAAATATATAAACAGCTCATGCAGTTCAATATTAAAAAAAAAACAACCCAATCCAAAAATGGGCAGAAGACCTAAATAGACATTTCTCCAAAGAAGACATACAGATGGCCAAGAAGCACATGAAAAGCTGCTCAACGTCACTAATTATTAGAGAAATGCAAATCAAAACTACAATGAGGTATCACCTCACACCAGTTAGAATGGGCATCATCAGAAAATCTATAAACAATAAATGCTGGAGAGGGTGTGAAGAAAAGGGAACCTCTTGCACTGTTTGTGGGAATGTAAATTGATACAGCCACTATGGAGAACAGTATGGAGGTTCCTTAAAAAACTAAAAATAGAATCACCATATGATCCAGCAATCCCATTACTGGGCATATACCCAGAGAAAACCATAATTCAAAAAGACACATGCACTCTAGTGTTCATTGCAGCACTATTTACAATAGCCAGGTCATGGAAGCAACCTAAATGCCCACTGACAGACAAATGGATAAAGAAGATGTGGTACATATATACAATGGAATATTACTCAGCCATAAAAAGGAAAGAAATTGGGTCATTTGTAGAGACATGGATGGAGCTAGAGACTGTCATACAGAGTGAAGTCAGTCAGAAAGAGAAAAACAAATATCACATATTAACGCATATATGTGGAAACTAGAAAAATGGTACAGATGAACCTGTTTGCAGGGCAGAAATAGAGACACAGATGTAGAGAACAAACGTAGGGACACCAAGGGGGGAAAGTGGGGGGGGGGGGGAGTGAGGTGGGATGAAGTGGGAGATTGGGATTGACATATTTACACTAATATGTATAAAATAGGTAACTAATAAGAACCTGCTGTATTAAAAAATACAATAAAATAAAATTCAAAAGAAAATACGTGAGATTCTGAACATTGCTATTGGTCCTTCAGAGAAGACTAGGACAGGCTGGCTAGAAGACCAGAAGTCCTTTTTGAGGAATTGTATGTCCTCTCATCATAGGTGGGAGAACTGAGGCACAGAGAAGGACAGGGCCCTGCTCAAGGTCACATAGCTCATCAGGGGACTCTAACTTGGGCCCTGCTGTCCTCTCCTCCTCCCAACCCTCCAGGGATGTTACTAGTGCCCAGAGAGGGGCAGCTTTTTGGTAGGTTTTCTGATTCACCTCCCCTCAAAGCCCCAAAACCCTGGGGACTTAAAACCGAAGCCCCTGCAGTTGCCCTCAGAGGTTGGTCCAAAGCGCCACCTGGTGGTCAGCGATTCCAGGCAGGTCAGGGCTCACGGCAGTGGAGGGGTGGACATTAGTAACTGCAGGTTCCTGGTCACAGCCCTCATGAGCACTTCACTTTACAGTTTACAAGGGTCTTTCACATCCTTCTCATACATCCAGTTGCAAGGGAAGAAAGAAGGGAGAGAAGGAAAAGCACACAAGGGAAGAGAATATAAAAACAGAGAGCAGCTCACAGACATATGTTACAGGACAAAGGAAAAAAAAAAAACTAAAAAGTTAGGAAGGAAAGAAAATGGAGAGGAAAGAGATAAAAATAAGAAAGAGAAATTTAAAAAAATGTTTAATAGACAAAAATAAAATACCCATACCAAGTTAGGCCAAGCCCAGCCCATAAGGGCAGGGGCCGGTACCCATCATCTAAACAGTCCCAGCCCCTGCCTCCAGGCTGCCTCTATCCCAAATGTGGGCACCCAGGAACAAGTGCTTGGGTTGGAAGTCGGGTAGGCAGGACTCGGCTGGACTCAAACCCAGATAACCGCAATCTCTGGGCACTACACGGTCCCTAGCGCCATCTGCTGGAAAGATAGGGCATGGCATATATCCCCTGAAAGTTAAATTTGGGTGTGAACGTCTCCATTTCTCAGAGAAGGAAACTGAGGCTCTAAGAGAGATGGTGACTTCCTGCAAGTACAGCAGCCTGCCAGGTCAGGGGGCAGGCGAGGGTATCTGACTTCAAAGGTCTCAGCCCAGGCCTTCCCAGTTGTCAACAATCCAGCCCAGTCCCGGAACAAAGCCAGGTGCAGAGCATGTGGTTGGAGGCATGTGCCTTGGCCGCACACAGCTGGGGTGTGGGTTCCTGGCTCTAACAGTTATGAGCCTTCTTTCTTTTATTTAGCCATGGTTCACGGATGCCTGGTACTGGGCCAGACACTGGGACACAGCAGACAGGACTGATGTGACTCCTTCTCTCAGGGTGCTTCACTGATGGAAGAGGAAGATGGTAAATATATAAACAGTTAAATTTAGATAAAATCACAAAGTGGCCAGAACACTCCATCCCACCTTTGGTTTCCTGAGTGGCCCCTAACACAACCTACACCAAAGGACATTATCCGAGTCAGCTCTGAGGCTCAAAGGGAGCAGAGAACCAGGGTTCGAGAGACTCATCAGCTGCGGGGATTCACCCACCTCTTGATGCTCCATTGGTCAGCACTGCAACTCCTAGTCACCAGCTCCTCTCTTAGCCAACATCACCATGGCAACTCCAGAGGTGAAGATCTGAATGGTCAAGAGGCCAGTGCTGGCAGGGCCATCCTGTAGCCGAGCAGGTGAGGTAAAGGAGTGTGTTGGGCCAGGTGGGGGATGGAAAGCTGGCACATTGCCCAAAGGCAGTGGCCACTCCTCAGCTCCAGTGGATATGTGACCAGGCAGGACACGTGGTACCACAAGGGCCACTGGGACCAGAGCTTCTGAATTTTCAAGACAAACCCCAAATCAGAATCTGGAAGTAAAAGCTGCTGGTTCTTAAGTATGAGTGTCTAGTTCAAAATTATAAAAACACCGTATGGGGAAAACAAAAACAAAACCCACGTCAATTTCCAAGTTTCAGTCCACTGGCTGCCAGTTTGAGACCTCTTGTCTCTTACAAAACACCCCCCTGCTGTAAGCAGTCCTTCATACTCCACTTTGTACTGAGAGAAAGGCCTTCCAGAGAAAGAAACAGCCCTGGGCTTCCACTCTGTTTGCTGATGCAGCTCTGTTGTCTAAGAAGGAATGTGACTCCCTCAAGGCCTCAGAGACCCCACTTCTCAGCTCCTAAACCAAAGCTGCCCCTGTCCATCACCGCAGGAGAACTCACTTTTCTCATTGCAGGCCCTCAGGGTGCAGAACAGGCAGACATTCCTGCTTCCTGTAAAAGTATCTGCCTGGAGGAAGGCATCAAATCCTCCCTGTTTGACCCCCAAATACAGATCGAGCTGATGGCTGTCCCCTTTGAGTGATTTTCCCTGTACCCAAACACTGGCTTCAGACAATCCAAAAAATCAGTCCATCACTGTGCCCGAAATCCCACCAGGATTCACTCTCGTCGATTATAGTATTGAGTCTTTTGAAACCTGTAATTGAAAGACACAAGGCTCTCTCTCTGGGAGGATCCCAGTCTGGGCCTGGAGAGAATGAGCTCTGGGACAGGTAGTTTAGAAGGAAAAGAGATTAAAAGAGAAGGGGCTCTCTTCCAAAATGGCAGGACTTAGGGGAGTCCCAAGTGTGGCCATGATAGTGGGGGGCCTTCAAGAGGAAGGCACCCGAAAGAAGCCTTTCATAGAGGTCAGTGTTTTCCAAAGCATGGGAAAGGAGGGAAAGAAACGAAGGAGGGAAGAGGTCGGGATGAAGGAGTGGGGAGGAAAGGAGGGAGGGAGACGGAGAAAGGCATGGGGCAGGCCTGGCAAAACAGGTCTGCAGGCCAATTCGGCCCGGGAATGAGATTTCTCTGACTCGGCAGATGGACTCAGGCAGCTTCATAAACATGGCTCGGGCTTGGGCCGGTGATAAGGCGCTCTCAGCATGGGACCGAGATCGCAGGTCCCGGTGTGCAGGAACAGCATCTGTGCTGGCGTCTGTTCTGATTGGTCCGTTTGCGGCCAGCGTGGATTCTGATTGGCCAGGAACCAGCCCAACCTCGTGTTGAGTACTTGGAACTCCACTCCAGCGGATTCCAGACCAAACGGGCCTTGCAAATTGGGGCGGAGGATGGCGCGTCCCTCAGACCCACCCTAATCTGCAGGCACATGTGAGACAGAGAGTCCTAGCATGACATCAGAAGGAGGCGAGGGAATGCCTGGAAGAACAGTCACATTTTCCCACCATCACAGTGAAATAGGAACTGAGAATCCAAAATAAAGGTGAAATACATATAAAGACAGTAATTTTCCTGGCACACCTGAATGGCAGAGCCGCGGTACAATCTCGGGTATTCCTCGCCAGTCCCCTGTGAGGGAATATATATACTCTGCCATTTTAGAGAAGGAAACTGAGGTTCAGAGTGGTAACTCACTGAGCAGGGATCGCTGCCTCAAGAACCCTGACGGTATCGAAGCGATCGTCCTCCGTCCCATCTTCAAAGCCGTTGCTCACTCCGCCTGTGACGCTGGCCAGCCTAGCCACGTCCACGCCACCAGGGTTGGCCCCAAAGGAACTCGCCACAGATCAGGATCTTTGTATTATAAACCGACTTTTAATAATAATAATAAAAAATCTATCATGAATTGAATGAGAAGATCTGTACATTTCAAAGTAAACCAGTGCACGATGCCCTTGCCCTCGGGGGCCCCTCTCCGTTTCTGCCATGGGGGCCTCGTTTGTATCTGTGCCGTCTCTGTCCTGCAACAAGCCCATCTCTTGCAATCTGGTGCAGGGTGGCAAGAGAGGGAAGGCGGCCCCTGGGGGTGCACGGGGCCAAGATGCTGATGGGTCTTCAAGCCTCCAGGGCAGCGGGAAACCCACACCTGATTTCACCCATCAGCCAAGGCTGTAAAGACTCCTCCCTTCTGTCCCAGCTGTGACATTTCCCTGCTGGCAACAGAACCTAGAGGGGACAAACTGCTGGGGGGGGGGGGGGCAGAGGGGGGATCCTGTGTGGGTCCTTGTGCCCAGGCGGGCAGGGTAGCTTCCTGTCTCTCTAGCTGGCTGAGAAGTCCCAAATGCCCTGCTCTGAGTTAACATCAAAAAATAAATTACAGAAGGTACCACTCAGTGTTTCCTGGCAGCCCTTCTACTTGCAGAGGACAGACACCAGGGTGGGGCTGCCTCTCCAACGGATGGTTCAACCCCCTCCAGCCCTCAGGCCTGACCCAGCCATCTCTCAAACCCTTGTAGCCAGTTGTTCAAAGAACAAAGTAATTCACCCTGATACAGACCAACTGCTGGAGAACCGAGGGTGGGTGGGAAAAGGAACCCTAGTCGATACCTGTAAGCCACAGCTTAAGACCCTAATATTAAAAAGATGAAATACTGACATCTTTTGACTTTTCAATAATTTAGTTTTTCTTTTTTTTTTTTAGTAGAACTGGGAAAAGTTGTCAATACTACCTTATGCTGGTCCCCTGTTAGACAATATAGCTTTCTTTGAAATTTAAAATGTCAAATATATAATCACGCAACCTGGGGGAAAAAAAATCTCAGCGATACCAGCGACAACATAAAAACCTCAAAATAAACCATAGAGAGTTCACGCCGTATAAATAAAGTCAGAGCAAATCTCGTGCCCAGGGCTGATGGCTCGAGTTCCAATGGCGCTGATGGCGGAAGCCGGTGTGGCTTCCGACCGTCCTCTTGGTAACAGGCGCTGTGCCCTGTCCCTCTGTCTTTACGGCAGAGGCCCGGCTTCTCCGAGTCCATCGGGCAGATTAGTACAGGGTTAAGGGGGAATCTGGAAGCTAAGGTGAGGAAGAAGAGCAGACACATGTGGTCGCCTGGAATGTGGACGTAGAAGGAAACCAGAGGTTTCCAAAGTGCAGGTTGAGCCATCCCGAGGGAGCTGGGGCCGCGGGCCTCCAGCTGCAGTGCCCGTGACTTCTCCCCTGTGTTCTGGGGACCTGCAGGCCGGAGCGCAGGCCCTGGCTGCACCCATCAGTTCTGTGGGTCCCCAGCACCCCTCGGGCTTCTGGCCGAAGTGTGAAGAACATGCCAGCCCAGGGCCGATCCACCGTCTCATCCAGGAGTGGGGGCACTGCTTATCCTCCCAGGAGGTGATGGAGGAGGCCGGACAGATCTTCAAGCAGGCAGGAGAGGAGGTCTCGGGCCAGCTCTGGAGAAGGCCACACGGCCCCCTGTGTCCTCCCAAATCCCAGCTCCAGAGGACGCAGCCAAGTACCAGGCACCTCAGTGTCTAGAGGTCTCCGTCCACCGGCGGCTGGCAGAGGCGGTAGAGCCTGGTGGATGGAGGTGCAGAGGATGAGGACGAGCCAGGCAGGCCAACGCCTATTATTATTATTGCAACATGTGATCTATGTGAGCGTGTAATCCATGCCCAGAAAACAAAACTCAACAGGTGTAAAAAGATGCAGGGTGAAAAACTGATGCCACCCACTTTCCCCTAGTGGTACAGTCCCCGCCCCACAGGAGCCTTGCTCTCTCCAGACTGGCAAGGGGTTTACAAAAACAGACACATATATGTGCGCATGTTTATGTTAAGATCCTTGTGTGGGTGGGTGTGCATTTTTCCACGCTAATGGTGGCAAAGTAGACCCAGCACTCTGCCACTGGAGTCTTTTACTTAATATATCTTGGGGGCCTCTCCCTGCAGTACGTGGGGAGCTACCTTGGTTTTCTTTCTGCATTGGGAGGATTCTGAGCTCTACCCTCAAGTAAGAAGGAGCCACTAATGGGTTTCAAGCAGGGGAGATGGTAGATCTGCTGTGGGGAGAATGATGGCAGAGGGACCAGACAGGAGGCTGCTGTGGTGACACAGACAAGACAGGGAAGCAAGGTGGCACAGTGGTCAGGAGTGTGGCCTCCGGGCCTAGAATGGCTGGGTTCAGAAGCGCAACTCTGTGGTTCTGTGTGCTAGCTGTGTGACCTTGGACAAGATACTTAACCTCTCTGGGCCTCAGTGTCCCCACCTGCCAATGGGGGGTAGTAATAGTACCTTGCTCACAGAGTTGTTGTTCGGAGCAAATAAGTTAATATAGGTAAAGATACTAGAGTGGTGCCTGGAGCGGGGGAAGCGACATATAAAAGTATTTGAAAGTAATGAGGGGAGGGGCCTCCCTGACAGTCCAGTGGTTAAGAGTCCATGCTCCCACTGCAAGGGGCACGGGTTTGGTCAGGGAACTAACATCCCGCATGGCAAACGGTGAGGCCAAAAAATAAAAATTAGAAATAAAAAAGTAAAAGTAATGAGGGGAATTCCCTCGCAGTCCAGTGGTTAGGACTCCGCACTTCCACTGCTGAGGGCCCGGATTCAATTCATGGCCGGGGAACTAAGATCCCAAAAGCCATGCCACGTGGCCTAAAAATAATAATAATAATAATAATAACGAGGGCTAAGAGAGCGCATGCAAAAACTAGTGAATCATATATAAGATCTGTATGAGTTCTTGTATTGCTCCAACACCGTTTCCTGGTCTTGACAATGTCCTGTGGTTACGTGAGACATTATTCTTGGCGGGGGGGAGCTGAGTAAAGGACCACATGGAAACTCCCTGTATAATTTTTGCAACTTCCTGTGAGTCAAACTATTTCAAAATAGTCAGATAGTCAAACTATTTCAAAATTAAAAAGTTATTTAAAAATTGTGGGCCTGGGGCTTCCCTGGTGGCGCAGTGGTTGGGAGCCCACCTGCCGATGCAGGGGACGTGGGTTCGTGCCCCGGTCCAGGAGGATCCCACGTGCCGCGGAGCAGCTGGGCCCGTGAGCCATGGCCGCTGAGCCTGCACGTCCGGAGCCTGTGCTCCGCAACGGGAGAGGCCACAGCAGTGAGAGGCCCGCGTGCCGCAAAAAAAAAAAAAAAAATTGGGGGCCTATGTCAACAGCAAAGCAGGGCAGTGTGGATGGAGAGGGAGGACGCATAAAAATGAGTTATTCCTGGGAAAGGGGGCTGCACACAGTACCACAAGAAGGTCTGACATCAATGTGGAGATGATGGGCCGTGAGGACAGGATGAGGTAGGTGGGCTGAGGGCTCTGATGGTAGCAGGGCGGCAGAGGAGGGCGGTGGGTGAGCTGGTGGGGGGCACACAAATTACTGCCCCATGGCTCACTGTGGGGGCCCTGCCTCACTTTCCCAGCCAAAGTGGGAGCTCTGGGAGGTAACAGACTGAGTCGTATTTGTTGTTTCCCAAATGGGGTCCCGTAAATGAGAGGGGAAGCCCCATCTGAACACCAATGGGTCTGTCTGGGGTGAAGCCCAGCCCAAGTCCTGGCCTTCACAGAAGGGAGGAGAGGAAAGGAGACGGGGAGGGACAGCCACTCACCGCGGTGCACCCTGGGGCATCTGGTCCTTGACTCGGAGGTTTTTGGCCAGAATCTCCACCCTGGGGCCCTGGGAAGAAAGCACGGTGAGGCCCTGGGCTGCCTCCGCACGGAGTCCAGGGCGCTTGAGCAAGCATGTGGGTGTGGGTGGGCATAATGGGAGCTGAAATCCTCAGCCCTCTAGATGGGGAGACGGGCAGCAGCCCAGTCCCCAGACGCACTGTGAGTCCACCTCTCCCTGTGTCCACCGGGCCCGGATCTGGGTGCCCTGCACGCAGCCCGGTGGGGCCCCGGGGGATGGGTCCCCTCACCTGCTTCCGCATGATGTCCGTGGCCTGCATGATGCACTTGGGCAGCAGCCCGTGGCTCCGCGCCAGGATGGCCGCCTGCTCCAGGGAGAGGCTCAGGGTGCTCCTGCAGGGGGGCGGCAACAGGGGCGGCAGGTGAGACGGGGGCGACTGCCTGGCCCCCCACGGCCCCCAAGGCCCCAATCAGAGCAGTAGGGACAGAGGACAGAAGTGGGAAAGTGTCCAGATCTGCCCCAACCAAGAGGCACGATCATTCCTGCTTATGTTGAACGGATGCTCCAGCAGAACCAGGCTGCAGAGACGCTCAGTCACGCCAACCAGGGTGAGAGAAGCGGGAAGCGCAGCAGCCCTCCGAGGACCACCTCCTCCCGAGGTCCCATCTCATAGCAGACAAACTGAGGCTCGGTGGGGGGCGGGGGCAGCCACGGCCTCGTCTGGGCTCAACAGGCAGTGGCAGAATCGGGATTCAAACCTGGCCTTCGTCCTCCCGTCCCGGGCCCCAAAACCGCCCAGAGGCCCGCCCCCGCTCAGGGCCCGCACACCTCTGCATGCCCGTGCCGCACATGGTCATCTGGCAGGCCCCCAGGCGGTAGCAGAGCTCGGAGGAGATGGGGATGAGGCCGGCGCCCAAGCTCCCAGTGGCACCGGGCTTGTGGTAGACGAAGGACTTCATGAGGCGGCAGAGCTCGTCCAGGGCATTGATGGGGCGGATCAGCTGCGAGGCACACATACCCGGACGGTCGGAGGAGGCCCCCACCTGTCCTTCCTCTCCGTCATCACCTCCAATCCAGCTCCGTTACAGCAGCTGTCCTCTCGGCTCACCTCCTATGCTCACGATATATTTCAGGCCTAACCCTCCCATCTAATTCTCTTCACCTGCCCAGGTGCGCCCACGACCAAGCCTCAGCGAATACCCACTCCTGTCCTCTCCAAATAGCAGCACCTCCCCAGGACCAGCCTTCCCTTCTGCTCTGCCCCACCTCCCCTTTCCTGCGTCGCCTGTGCAGGCACAGAACACTGGCCAGTGCTTCCTGTGTCGGCTCAAGACTCTGCCAGCCAGACTATTATACAAACTCCCGAAGGGCTGTGCCCAGCCCTTCTCTCGGAGCCCAGCCTCGCGGTCCGAGGCCAGGAGCCCCAAAACCACTGTCAAAATCAAGGCCTGACAGGGACTTCCCTGGTGGTCCAGTGGTAAAGAATCTGCCTTCCAATGCAGGGGACGCAGGTTCGATCCCTGGTCGGGGAACTAAGATCCCACACACCGCAGGGCAACTCAGCCTGCGCGCCACGACTACTGAGCTCACACGCCTCAACTGGAGCCCGCGTGCCGCAAACTACAGAGCCCACGCGCTCTGGAGCCCACGCCACAATGAGAGAAGAGAAAACCCGCACGCCACAACTAGAGAGAAGCCCGCGCGCCACAACAAGCGCTGCAACGAAGCTCCCGTGTGCCGCAGCGAAGACCCAATGCAGCCAAATAAATTAATTAATTAATTAAAAAAAAAGAAATCGAGGCCTGATAGAACCTGGGCAGAGGGGGAAAGGCCTGCAGCATGCAGCAGTAGGCGGGGGGGGGGCACAGCCCCCGCAAGGCTGAGTGCAACACGCAGGAATGTGGCCCAGACAGCCAGGTATTCCCACTGCTAAAGATAAACTAGAAGCCTCCGTTTTGCGGGAAATCTTTTGACTTTTAAATGCTGGCAACAAATTGGAAACACACAAAAAGAGCACTGCATGGCCGCATCTGGTGTGAGGCTCCAGCCTCAGAGAGATGCTGTGATGAACAAGGGAGATGCAAGAGGCACAGGTGAGTGGGTGCCAGTGAGAATACATCATCTAAGGAGTTCTGAAGCAGGTGGGGAAGATGTCAGGATTTCTCGAATGGGGAAGGAGTTATCACAGAAGACTTCCTGGAGGAGGGACGGCAGAGGCCTCTGGGGCATCTCGGCCAGGATTCTGGCTGGGGTGTGACCCTGGGCCCTGTCTGACCGCACGAACCCCCAGCCCTGCCCAAGCTCCACGGCAGGTGAGGGGAAGGAGGGCACACCTGGTCTATCTTCACCGCTGTGGTGCTGGCGTCCGTGGGCAGGTTAGACCGTTCCAGGTAAAATGCCCTGAGAGAGAAAGACGGGGGTGAGGGTAGGGCGGCCACGCCCACCGTCCTCCCAGCCCCTGCCCCACTGCAGCCGCAGCCTCTTTGCCCTCCAACAACTGGAGGAAACAAATCATTAAGAGCGGCTGGCACAGCTCTCCACACCCACAGTCACCTGTTCCTCCAACAGCCCTGGGGGAAGCAGGAAGGGGCCTCCCGGGCACTCCTCAAATGCCACCTCCCCCCGACTGGCCGTCAGAATCAGCACTGACACCCCACTCTCTCTCCCATCCTGCTGTGTCTCCTCTGAGCACCCTCATCACTTGACACGTCACACTGCTCTGTTTACTGGGTTATTGCTTATCTCCCCTTCTAGAACAGCGCTCGGCCAACTTTTTTTGTAAAGGGCCAAAGAGTAAATATTTTAGGCTGTGTAGACCAGTCTCTGTGAAGATGCTACTCAGCTCTGCTGTTGCAACACAAAAGCAGCCAGAGACGATACACACACAGATGAACGTGGCTGTGTGCTAATAAAACTTTATTGACAAAACAGGGGGTGGGCCAGACCACAGCAGCTCTAGAATCTACCCTCCATGAAGAACAGGCTTTGTTTGGTCACTGTTGACTCCTAAGTGAGCACCCAGAACAGAACCTGGCCTATGGAAGGCCTTGAGTGACAGGTGCTGAATGAAAGAGATGAATGAATGATCACAGTGGCAATTTTTAAAATATTCAGCGAACGGCACAGAACAGATTGATGGCGTCGAATGATCCAGAGAGATGCCAGTTATAATAATACAGGTAGATATTTTCTCTGAACAGGCATGTGAAAGCATCATTCTCCCATTTCCAAATAGTAAAGCCCTTACCACACCCTGAAACCCTCCTAATTCTCAGCCCACCTTCCTCGTGGAGGGAGAAGGTGAGGCAGAAGTAGGAACGGGCTGGGATGGGGGCAGCAGTAGTGGGAGCTGCCTCCTTGGGCGCCAGGCTTCCTCCTGGCGGATGTGACCCCTACTCTTTCTTCTCTCTGGGGGTCTCCCCTGAGCAGGGCCGAGGCTCTGGAGTCATGTCCCTCACTCACAGGCTCAAGAACCCCAGGGCCCCTGTCCCGGCTCCCACCCCCATGCAGAGTGAAACAGGCATCTCCCCCGAGATGGAAGGACCTGCTTTGAAGCCAGGCAGACCCAGCCTAGCTGCGTGACTTGGGCAAGCTGGGTGTGCTCTCTGGACATCAGTTTCCTCATCTTCAAAGTGGGTTAGAATGGCTGCCAGTGACTGCTGGGAGAATCTGATGAGCTCGTGTAGGCAGAGGGCCTGGCGCACAGTAGATGCTCAAGAAAGGGCATTGCCCGCCCCCGCATTGGGGGCCCGTCCGGTGCCTTACACGCTAATGCTCACTCCCCGTGACAGTGTTCAGAATCCTGCCTCCATCATGTAGCCCATGCAGATACCTGAGTTTGCGGTAATACTGCTGAACCTTCTCCAGGGACTGGGCATTGATCTCCTGCTGCAAATCTTCCACCGTCTGGCTGCCTGGAGGAGGCGGCACCTCCATGTTCTCCAGAGCTGTGAAGGAAGAAGAGCGAGGGCAGGTGCTTGGCTCCCGGTGTGCACGGCCATCCCCAGTGGGCCCCACTCAGCCCGTCCCCGCGGCTCACCTTTCGTGAAGAGCACGGTGTGCAGCCTTAGACTGGCCCCGCTCTCCAGGCGGGAGGGCAGCTTGGAGAAGTGATAGCTATCCAGGTAGAAGATGACCTTCAGTGCCTGCCGGCTGCCCTCGATGTGGTAGAAGACGTTGGTGTCTGGTGGGGGACGTGGTGGGGCAGAGGGCTCACCGTCAAGGCCGGAGGGGCCCCGCCCCACCTCTGCAAGGGCAGCTACAGACCTCCTTCAGGTCGCCACTGTGATGTCCCAGGACCTCCCTGTCTGCCCACCCCAGAGTCGCGGCTTCAGACCTTCCTGCCCTCCCACAGTCTCGGGGCACCTCAGATAGCCCCGTCCCCCTACTACTCAGAGGAGCAACCTCTGACCTCCCTTTTCACCTCCCTTGACAGGTCCCAGTTTCTACTGCTTAATTCTTACACCTGACATTGATTCTGCCCAGCTGCGGAGCTGTCCCTGTTTATCTTCAGAGCCTCACCAATGCTCCTTCTACCCCTCACCTGGTAGCCCAGGGCCTCTACCTGGCAAAAGCTACCCTCAAACAGCACCTGCATCTTATTTACACCCACAGCAAAGAGCTTGTGGCAGGGGTGGCACCAACACCCCATCCTGCACCCATAGCAGACATCACTAATTGATGGATAATTCTCCCTGAGCCCAAGCTGGCCTACAGACAGGCACTGCCAACCAATTCCAATTGGTACCTGAAATGAAACCCACTGTGCTTCTAGACTCCAGTTTACACATTCTCAACAGGGTGATATCACCTCCAAGGAGGTAAAAATTGGTTTTGGGGGCGAAGGCAAAAAAAAAAAAAACTTAACTCTTTTTATATGTAAAGCACATATATACATATAGTACATAACAGAGATATAGCATATCCATGATATAAAGATTTCATGGGGGTGTGGGTGATTAGGAAAAAATTGTCTCAACAAGCTCCTCAGGGAGGTGATAATAAAAAACAACAACAAGAAAAGCAGGGGTTCTCAAACTGGCATGCTTCCAAATCACCGGGAGGGCTTGCTGACACACATTTCTGGGCTCTGCTTCCAGTCTGGGATTCAGCAGGTCTGGGATGGGGCCTGGGAATTAGGCTAACAAGCTTCCAGGTGCCGCTGGTCCAGGGATCACACTCAGAGAACCATGGCTCTAGAACGGAGCGCAGTGATTCTCAGTCCTGGCTATACATCAAAGCCACCTGGAAAGCTTATCTTGAATCCCAAGGCCCAGGATCCCCCCCACAGGCTGAATCCAAATCACCAGGGCTGGGGCTGGGACTGAGGCATCAGTATCTGAAAAGCTCCCTGGGCGATCCCAGGGCAGCCAGGGCTGAGACCCACTGGACCACAATGTGAGCTCCAGGAGGGCAGAAACCATGGCCGTATATCTCTCCACTGTGGCCCAGAACCTAAAACTGAGCCTGACACGTATCATGTGCTCGAAATTATGGGTATGTGGATAGATGGATGAGTGTGTGGGTGGATGGGTGATGGATGGATGGATGGATGGATGGATAAATGGATGGGTGGATGGATGAGTAGATGAATGAGTGGATGAGTGGGTAGGCGAGTGGAAAGATGGGTTGGAGGGAGGGAGAAAGAAAGGAAAGAAGAAAATTATGGTGTAAGTTCTTAGAAAATCTTAACACGTCTTCATCCCACCGAAGGTTATCTCTAGGAGTTTTAATAAGAACTGGGTACTGGCTGTTTTTCCCTCTTAAGCGCTCTTGGAGACGGCTGGGTTTATAAAAAAAAGAGACCTTCTCCTTCCCTGTATGCTGGGAGCATGAGGTTTGAAAGCACTGGGTCCTGGGTCAACTTTAGGCAGCTAGCCTGGTGGCAGGGGGAGGGACAGGGTGACCCCAGAGCAGTCCCTTCCACTCCAGAACCCCGACTCTCACGGTGGGGGTAGGAGGAATCACTCACTGGCCACGTAGTTCTCGTCCAGCTGCTTGAAGGAGAAGGTGACGTTGTCCAGCTCCGACAGGGTCACCCAGATGTCCTCCAACATGGTCCGTTCCTCTTTCTGCAAGAGCAAGACAGAGTGGAGGCGTCACAGGTGCCACCCCTGCCCCAGGTTTCACTTCAAGATGCTGTGATTCAACTCTACTTGACACACCAGGCTGTGGCGCTACCAGGCATGAGGTCTTGCGCAGGTCTCTCTGGGGCTGGACGTGAGATTGTGTTTGCTCCAGGCCTGTCCTGCACCTCCCAGGTCAGAGCCCATCTCTGCTCTATCATGCTGGGTGGTCCTCTTACCCGGGTCAACCCACCAATCCCACTGAACCATTCCAATGCAGCACCCAGCTCAGAGCCTGCATATCCTGGCAACTGCTGAATTAACACACTGGGTCCCAGTGCCCTCATCAGAGAAGAAGAAAGTGAGGGCTGGGTGCTCAGTTCCAGAAACCAATGAGAGGGTGTCTCCCACCAGGCAGGCACCCGTCTGCAATATCGGCCAGCAGAGGGCGCACCACGGCCACTCTTTCCCAAACCGCCGCAGCTGTGGCTTCCTGTCTGGCCTGGGAAAATGTCTAGGAGGCTCAGGGCTGCAAGGTGTGGGGAGCTCAGGCCTGGGCACACGGGTGGAGGGGCAAACAGCACAGAGCAAGTGCTGCTGCCGGCTGGATTTCTGGGGGGGCATCGGCTCTGGGTACCAGTACCCTGAAATGCGGAGTCATTGGCTCTGCCTCCTCCCGGAGCTGGTAGAGGGACCCACCCTGATTCTGAGCCCTGCGAGTGGATGGACAGGGCACTCAGAGATAAAAGAGATGTGGAGAAGGCAGGGCAGTCTGGGGGAACCAGGTCTAGAGTCAGACTCCCAGGTTCACACAGGTTCCCTGGGCCTCAGTGTTCTCATCCTTAAAAAGTGGGTGGTGAAAGGACCTATCTGGGGGCCACTGCAAGGACTAAACAAGGTGCTATTTGCATCAACAAAGTTCACCTGGATTACCACAAGCCTGCTCACTGGTCTCCCGGTTTCTGCCCTTGCCCCTCTACACTCTTCCCCACCCCGCAGCCTGGGTGATCCTTTAAGTATCAAAGTCAGATCCTGTCCCTCCTCTCCTCAAAACCCTCCCCTGACTGCCACCCACTCAGAGTAACAGCCAAAGTCCTACAGCAGCCTGCAAGACCCCGAACAGTCAGACCCCAGTTAATTCTCAGGACTCACTTCCCCCACCTTCCCCGGGCTCACGCACTCTATTCCAGCCGCACTGGGTACCTCGTTGTATCTCAAACACTGCGTGCATCCTCCTGCCTCAGGACCTTTGCACCTGCTGTTCTCTCTGCCTGGAGGGCTCCTCCCCAGTGTCCTCATGGCTCACCCCCTCCCCTCCTTCGGTTCTTAGGTCAGTTGTCACCTCTCACTGAGGCCCTCAGTGGCTGCCTTATCAAAACTTTCAACTGCCACCACCCCAGACCTTCCCCTTAGCCCTTAACACTATAAATGAGGGTTTCTCAACTGCGGCACTACTGACACTTGGGGCCAGATAATTCTCTGCCGGGGGGTGGGCACGGGGGTGAGCATTCTGTGTGTTGTAGGAGGTTCAGCAGCCTCCCTGGCCTCTACACACCAGATGCCAGTAGTACTTCCTCTTCCCTCAGTTGTGACAACCAAAAATGTCTCCAGAGTTTGCCAAGTGTACCCTGGAGGCAAAACTGCCCTGGTGAGAACCACTCGTCTGTACCATCCCTGGTCCTTAGTTGTTTATGTCTATCTCCCCAAAATCAGGGTATAAGGTCCCTGAGTAAATGAACTCTCTGTTTTGTCCACTGCTGGGTCCCCAGTGCCTGTAACAGTGACACATAGTAGGTGCTCGATAAACAGCCGCTGAATAAATGAACGGGGTGAGTGACAGCCTGAGCAAGACCTCCCCCGCCCCCCACTCACCGCAGCCGGCGAGAGCAGGGACTGGCAGTGCAGGAGGACGCCAGTGGCCGCCACCTGCTCCAGCCACTTGCGGCTGGCGTCCCGGCTGCTCTCCTCGTACTCGCCATTGTTGTTGTAGCGGTAGCTCAGGGCCGCCAGCAGCTGCTCGGAGAAGGTGCACACGGCAGCCACCAGTGCCTGGCAGAAGATGCTGTCCCTCCGCAGCTGCAGCTCCGTGTCTGTGGACAGAGGGGATGGGGCCGCGCTGGGCAGGGGGCTCCTGTGCCATCAGCAGGCCTGTACCCCACAACCCGGGGCCCGGGACCAGCCTCCTCTCCCCAACATGACCACCCATCCGGGGCCAACTGGCAGACAGAATTCATTCATCCCAGGCACCAAAGGCAACTCCATAAAACTCCTCTCCAAAAGCCAAGCCAATCCGTGGAAAAACTCGGCCCTCTCAATGACCCACCTGCCTACGTAAAACAACAAAACAACTTGTGATTTTCCAAGGGCTTTCCCCAAACCCTTACCCTCAGCTGTTCATTTATTAGGAAATTTCTCAGCATTGATTGAGAGTGATGATGCCGGCTCCATGTTTTAAGAAATGCAGTTTACCATTTTCTCTATTTTTGAGAAGTATGCCTTCTTCTTATCATCCCCCACCACCACTTCCTTGCCCCCTGCTTGTGATGTGATTTACAGAACTGGCCAATTTGGGGCAATCAGTCATTCAGGGTCCTAATATCCTGGAAGGGATTTTTTTCTTTTCTTTTGGCTGTGCCACGCAGCTTTCGGGATCTTAGTTCCCTGACCAGGGATCGAACCCGGGCCCCAGCAGTGAAAGCACCGAGTCCTAACCACCGGACCACCAGGGAATTCCCTGGAAGGGATTATTTTTGTTTGTTTGTTTGTTTTTTGTTTTTATTTTTGCGGTACGCGGGCCTGTCACTGTTGTGGCCTCTCCCGTTGCGGAGCACAGGCTCCGGACGCGCAGGCTCGGCAGCCATGGCTCACGGGCCCAGCCGCTCCGCGGCATGTGGGATCTTCCCGGACCAGGGCACGAACCCGTGTCTCCTGCATCGGCAGGCGGGCTCTCAACCACTTGCGCCACCAGGGAAGCCCTGGAAGGGATTATTTTTGATGACTGGCTCTCGCCAATGGGTTTTCAGTGACCAATTTTGACCCAGATCCCATTCTAGCTGCCCCTTGGCTGAGAATTTCTGGAAGGAAGGGAGGGACAGAGAACACCTCCAAGATTCCCCTAGGCCCCCGTCAGCCCCTCCTCCACCCCACTGTCTTCGGGGTAGGAAGCCCCAGGCTGGGGCTGAGGGCTCTACCGGCAAAGAGCCTCCCTAATTGTCGGTGCTCTATCCTGTGTCCTCGTCAAGATCAGCCCAGGCCTGGGAAGCGGCAAGAGACAGTGCTCCTGGCTCCAGGGCCCTGAGACTTGTCCCCCAGACACAAGAGGAAGACGTGAGGTCCGAGTAGTTCTTGGAGGGGCTAGAGGCCATGGTGTTACCTCCCCCTGTGCAGACCCCGACGACCAGGGGAAAGTCAACCTTGGCCGGCGGAAGAGGCCTTCCCCGGGGTGCGGTCATGGGCACTGGCTGCCGGGGAGCCTCTCCCGGATGCACCTGGGTGTGTGCAAATCACAGACAGCTGCCCCTTCGAAGCCCTCACCTGTGCATTTCAGCAAGGCCAGGAGAAGCTGGTTCTTTCCATCTGGAAGGAGAAGGAGATGGGCTGAGAGGGGTTAGCGGAAGCAGCAAGTCGAGCCAGGCCTCCCCACAGCCCACGTGCCTGACCCCTTCTTGCAGCGAAGCTCTGGGCACACAGAGCCGTGCTCAACAAGCTCTGACTGAATGTTGAGCAGATTCTAGAAACCCCAACTGTCAGCTGCACCCCAACTGTCTACACAGAGACTCAAACCAGCCCCTCCAACTAATGGGCCAGAGCCCCCAGCCCACACCTTGTACCTGTGCGTGGGCACACCCTGACACACGTGTGTACGTACATGTGGGAGCACACTCAGACCACGTACACTCACACGTGTACTCAGGTACTTATTCACATCGTCCTACACAGCCAAGCCCTGCCCACGGGTAGACAAAGCCCAGACCTTCCAGACACAGGCCTAACACCCTGGTCTCTTTCCGTCAAATAAAGGCTCTTGGGCCCAGAAGGGGCTTAAAAGAAAAATCTGAAAGGCCCCTGGATTTGCCCTCTTGTGATACATTCTGTCCTCGGGAGGCACTAAGATGCAGGGCAGGGTGTGGTAATAACACCAGCAAATGCTTACTGAGGACTTACTGTGTGCCAGGCACTGTACTAAGTGCCTTGTTTGTACCGACTCGTTTATCCCTCACAACAACACTATGAACCCATTTTACACATGAAGAGACTGGAGCACAGAGAAGTCAAGGAACTTGCTAAGGTCGCACAGCCAGTAAGTGGGAGAGCTGGGGTTCGAGCACCGGCCATCTGGCTCTGGAGTCCATGCTCTTCACCAGTCACAGTTTTGGAAGACAGGACAGTTCAGGGCCAACACAGACTTCCAAGTCAGAGGGTGCTGTTCCTGGGGTCATGACCCTGGGGCCAAGCACCTCCTGCTGTCCTGGTCAGATGTCTCCCTGGCCTGGGATCCTTCTAACCCAGGAGTCCCAGGCTCAAATGCTGCCAAGGGCCAGGCAGGTAACATAAGGTGCATGAAGCAGACCCCAGGCCACAGGCCATGGTGGGATCCGTGTGGACTGGGAGGCGCCCCTCCCCCACCTAAAGAGGGTGGCCACCACTCATCTCCAGCCAAGTGGGGTCTCGGATCAGAAATGCTGGCAGCAGGTTCACCGTGTTTAATGCTGTGGCATCAAAAATTACCTGGCGGCCCAAGTCTGATCAGGACCCACCCACCCCCCAACTTGTAACCTGGTTAATAAACAAAAGGAACTGAACTACATCCACGATTTTGGAAGCTGAGAAGCAACGAGTTCAGCCTTCTTAGCCTCCTGACTCTGCAAGGAAGCCCCAGGCACCCCAAATCAGCAGTTCCTTGATCAAGTGTGTACTGTCCCAGGGCCTGGCCCAGGGCAGGACACAGCTGAGAAAGGGACACTCTCTCTTCCTGTCCTCTCCCTGGGCCTGGAGAGACATGGGGCACGGAGATGGACCCATTCCTGATCCTTCCACGTTGCACATCAAGAACCAAAGGCCACAAAACCTCCACATCACAGCCTTCCCTGCCCAGCTGACCTTCCACGTATCTCTGAATGTTGTCCACCAGGGTCTTGATGGAATTGGGGAGGTTCCAGGGGTCCTCCTGGATGCTGATCTGGATCAAGCTGCGGCCACGAATTGTACACTCCTCTTTCTGTTTGAACTCTGGGGCAGAAAGTGACATGAGGGCAGGAAAGGGACAATTAGATAGCTTTGGAAAATGGTGGCACGAAGGCCTCTGTACCGTCACTAGATTCCAAAGCTCAGAATCTTAGGTCAAGGATGCTGGCAGGACTCTAGGGTACTATCTGGTCCATGGAAGGCAAATACATGGTAAGTGTGCTACGAATTCATAGTATCACACTCATGGCAGACATTGCTGATCAATCTCAGCACTCCTTCCCGCTCGTCTGAGGCCGCGACTCCTCACAGGTACAACAAATCCAATGCAGACATCACAAATCAATCAGGGCATGCTTGTCTCCTAAGCCTGGATGTAGTCACGGAAGGATTCTCGGGTACTACCTCCTCACAGCCACAACCAATCGAGCTGGCACGTCAGTTGTAACCTAGCGTAACCTTTTCCCTACACAGAGGAGGAAGTCCAGGCACAGAGTGGAAAAGTGACTTGCCTCAAGTCACACAGCAGGGTAGTGACAGAAAAGGGACTTGAACCTGGCCCCAGACAAGCAAACACAGGTCCCTGCTCCTTTGGCCTCTTCCCTGCTACAAAGTCCCAGGTTTCTGAGATATGTGTGGTTTTGTTTCCTCTGAGTTTGACATTTCTTCTTCCTAAGGTCCATCCCAGGGAGAGATGATCCTGAGACAGCAGGAGGGAGAGCTGAGCTAGGGCACCCCAACTTCTCACCACTGCTGACCCTCACTTAGGAGCAACTGCCTGTTTCTTTTCCTATCTCCTGAACTCTACTGGAAGCTCCTTGAGGTCAGAGGCAGTGTCACTTTCATCTAATGGGCCCCAGGGCCCAGCACAAGGCCTGACACAAGCTGGTTCTTGGAAATTATTTACTGGATGTATGAATGCATGGATGCATGGAGTAGACAGATGGGTGGATGAGTGGGTAGGTGGATGGGTGGATGGGTGGATGGATGGATGGATAGATGAATGGATGGATGGATGATGGATGGATGGATGGATGGACAGATGGGTAGAGAGATTAAATAGGTGGGTGGATGGGTAAATGGGAGGAGAAGTAAATAGAGGGACATAAAAGTCAATCTTTTTCTCTCAATCATTTCAAGAAGAAGGTCTCAGTTTGGTGCTGGTAAGTCCTTAACACTTCTTTAACTCACTAATCCCCCTCAGGAATAATGAACAAAGACTTCTGGGCAGGCAACAGTGCCTAACTACAGTACAATGACATTTTTTGTTGCTGTTTCCATTGGATTTATCATTATTTTATGACATTTTATACTGATTTTCCATTTACGGGGAGTTAAATAAGGTCCTTTCAAAACTGAATTTTTTAAAGGGAGACAGTTTGATCTATCAATAATATGGGCAGCAAATGAATATGGTTTAAAAAATGTAAAGATGTTGGCAGATTCTATGAATATGTCTAAAACGATGAAGGGGCTGTGGGTGGGGTGTCTGAGGTTTGGCAAATCGTGCTCCAGTCCTTCCCCTCATGTTATAAACAGGCAGATGGAGGCCCAGAAAGGCTCAGGGACCAGCCCAGCGGTCCACACACTTTTTCTGTGAAGAGTCAGATAGGAACTGACTTAGGCTTTGCAGGGCATTCAGTCTCTGTCCCATATTCTTTCTTTCTTTCGTTCCGTTTTAACAATCCATTATTAATGAAAGGTCATTCTGAGCTCACAGCCTGTACGAAAACAGGCCATGGGCTGGATCTGCTGACTGCCCCTGGACTGACCCACGGCCATTCAACAGGTGAGGGGCAAAGCTGAGAACGTGGCCCAGGTGGCCTGACGCCTGTCCAGCACACGTCACCCATTGCAGCCCGTCTCCCTGACGGATGCCGGATGTCATCCCTCGCCCTGCCTGGGGACTCTTCTCTGCTCACCTTGTAAGCTGTGGTCCATGGGGAAATGTCTGGTCTCTTCAAAAGCTCTGCTCATGACGGGCCCCTTGAGGAGTGCATGGATGGAGTCCACCTGGGTGGTGGGAAGCTCTGGGTTAGTTTGGCCCACAGGGCCCTCCAAGTTGCAGGGACCCATTACTCACAGCCCCTGCCCCGGCTCCTGGCTTATGGGTTCTTACCAGGGGTGATGGGAAGAACTCAAGGTCAGGCCGGGGTTGGGACAAAGGTCCTACCTGGTTAAAGAGGTGCTCCAGGCAGCCATGAAGCTTGTCCTGCTTGTCCGACGGGATCCTCATGTCACAGGGCAGCTCGTCCCCTTGCAGAAGGAAGAAACCACAGCCATCAACTATTCCTGCCCCATCTCACACCTTCCCAGCCTCTTTCTCAAGAAAGCAATGTAGCTACAGAGCTCCAAAACCCACAGTGGACTTGGAGTCTGATAGACCCAGGTCCTGGCTGTGTGACACTGCACAAGCCACTTGACCTCTCTGCACCTCGGTTTCTTCATCTGCAAAATGGGCAACAGGAACTAAAACATAACGCAATTGTAAGTCAATGTTATTAGTTTTCACTCTGCAGACGAGGAGACAGAAAGTCAGATATAAGGAACTGGATCCCAGTCTCCTGATTCATCCCCCAGCCATTGCATTTAAATCAGCTGCCACATGTGAGTGCCTTCCTAAAACCTCCCCAGGGATAGTTTTTGCAGCTGAATATCTTATGTGATGAAATATTTACCTAAAGTTCAGAAATATCTCTGACTTTACGTGAGCTTCTTTTTCTTCTGTTAAACTGAAGTATAATTAAATTAAATTTTTATGCACAGATACTGCCTCTGGAAGGACACGTAGGGCAGTAGTGACAGCGGGAGCTTGGGAACCGGGAGGCCGGGTAACAAGGGTGGGAGGGAGGTTTGTCACTACCCACCCTCTCATGCCTTTTGAATTATGAACCATGTGGATGTCTGTCTTATTCACAAAATAAAATTTTTAAAGGCTGAAATCAATAAAACTAAAATAAAAACGAATTTCAGTCTTTCAGTAAAAATTCCAAGTAACATAGAATCTAATTTATAAAATCTTATTTATGTCTGTCTGTCCCTCCAGCCGTCCACCCACATTTCTCCACATCTGTGCAGAAATACATATTCACCAGCAATCCCCAAATATAATCCATAGTCATTCCTGGGGGAGAGGTTGAGATTCTGACTTATTTCCACGTACTTCTTTTGAACTTTCCTGTGTCATTTGAATTTTTGGTTTGAGCATGCGTCATTCACGGAAACCATCAGGTCGCCCTATTTTAGTAACGTTGGAGCCCTCACCACAACATGTAACTGCATCGTGTATGTTTTTATTTGTCCCGTGTCCGTGGCGTTCACGGAGAACGTGAGGGCCGGGATCTTTGTCTTTTCACTCACTGCCGTGGTCCCAGCACATAACTGGTGTGCGATAAATGTTTGCTAAAGGACTGAAGGAAAACCACTACCACACCATGCAAAGTAATAGAAGACAATATAACATGGAGTGAAGCATAACAAAATAAAAACAAACAAAACAGAATCGCGCTGGGGGACCCCTCCCCTGGAGCACGAGCCTCTGCACTCACCAGACCCCATCTCGTCGCTGCCCAGGTAGGAGCTGTTACTTCTCACGCTGGTGTAAGACAGGACGGAGTCCCGATTACTGTTACACTCACTGCAAAGCAGCAGAGACGAAGGCATGAGTCACCCTCCCACTCACAGCCTCTGGTCCCAGCACCCGGAACCCACTTTCTGGAGTGTAGACAAAACCCTTGGGTGGACGATTGGCCCAGAGAAGGCACTGTGGGCCAAGCGCCAGAGCCATAGACGGGCAGGGTTGTCCTGGTGCGTTTTCTAGGTCTGACGCTGGGGAAACATTTCCAGGCCTCAGTACAGAAGTGGTAGGTGGATAATGAATCATTTTCGTTTGGGTGTAACTCCTGTCACTGTCTTCGTGGGACAGCCTTGTCCCTGGACACACCTGCATTCACCACACTTGGCCACATGGTTCCATAGTTTGTCTCCCCAGCCTGGCTAGAAACCTCCTAAGAACAAGGACTGTGTTTGCTTGGCTTGTATCCCAGGAAGTCAGAAGGCATGGGGAATTAAAAACCACAACCCTGAAATTCTTTCCTTCACCTTTCTGACAATTAAAGGAAAAATCGGAGGACCCAAAAATGTCAGGATGGAAACCCAGAGAGATGGAGAGATCTTGGTCTGTGGACAAGAGGCTCCAGGAACACACGGTACCCAGTCAGCCAGACCATTTCGTAATACAGACACCAAGAAACACCGACCAATCTGGTCCCTTGAAGACTGAAAGCATATAAAAGCTGGAAGGACGGGGACCAAAGCCTTTCTTGCCAAATTCTATCAGTTCTGTATTTTGCCCACGAACAACTGAAGTGCCCTCCAAGACTCTGCTTTAACCACAATGGTCAGATGTTATGTAACCTTTCACTGGAGGCTATGGTGCTTGTTTATTTGTGGTAAGGAATTCCATTCACTCACTCTATGGTTTATTACAGGAAATTGGGGTTTCAGTCTATTTAACCCACTAATTCAAACTTCCCTGATCTTGTTAATAATTAACTTAACCAGGAGAAAACAATTCAGATCCTCTGAGTCAGCAGGGGAAAAAATGGTCTTACTCCCTGGATCAAGTAAAAATAGTGTTTGTTGCAGAAACCAGAGGTCTTAACGTTGATTTTAAAACACACTGCAGATCTTGACTTTTCCTTGGACCACATTCCATCAACGTGTGCGGAGTGGAACCAAGGCAGAAAGGATGGGTGGTGTCCACCAGGGGACGGGGAGCTGAAGGGGGCATCTGGGGTGTGCTGTGGGGCGCGGCCTAACCCCCCAGGACCACATGGCTAGGCGACAGCGCCCCGTCCCACTGCTTCCTGGGAAATGTCCTCTGATTCTGACTTTCCCACAGCGGAGGCCTCAACTGTGCCACTGGCCATTCACAGCAAACCCCACGAGAGCCCCGCTTGCCCCCACCTGTAGGAGTCCCGGTAGCTCATGGTGTCATGGCCCGAGTCCTCCTGATCGTCCTCTGACACCTTGAAGCACACTTTCTTGCTGCCCCCGTGGTCGGTCCTGTCCATCTCGGTCTCTTCGCTGACCAGCTGGGGGGATGAGGCCTCCTCGGCCAAGGGCGGATCGCAGGACCCACCCGAGGTGGGCTCCGTGATGGTGGACAGCAGCCTGCAGGAGCAAAGACTTTGAACTTAAAGGCAGAGGCCCGTGGCTCCACTTGCCTCCATGGAGGCCCCAGACAAGGCCCTGACCTCAGGCCTCACCTTTTTTTTTTTTTTTTGTGGTATGCGGGCCTCTCACTGCTGTGGCCTCTCCTGCTGCGGAGCACAGGCTCCGGACGCGCAGGCTCAGCGGCCATGGCTCACGGGCCCAGCCGCTCTGCGGCACGTGGGATCTTCCTGGACCGGGGCACGAACCCGTGTCCCCTGCATCGGCAGGCGGACTCTCAACCACTGCGCCACCAGGGAAGCTCAGGCCTCACCTTTGATCCTAAGCAGAGGGAACCATCAAATGCTCTGTGGCCCTTCCCTGAAAATCCCACCAGCAGGGCTTCCCTGGTGGCGCAGTGGTTAAGAATCCGCCTGCCAATGCAGGGGACGTGGTTTCCATCCCTGGCCCGGGAAAATCCCACATACCGCGGAGCAACTAAGCCCATGCACCACAACTACTGAGCCTGCGCTCTAGAGCCCGCGAGCCACAACCACTGAGCCCTTATGACACGACTACTGAAGCTCGCGTGCCTAGAGCCCGTGCTCTCTAACAAGAGAAGCCACCGCAATGAGAAGCCTGCACACCGCAACGAAGAGTAGCCTCCGCTGCCCACAACTAGAGAAAGCCCGCGCACAGCAACGAAGACCCAACGCAGCCATAAATAAATAAATAAATAAATAAGAAAATCCCACCAGCAACTTTGCAGATGTGAATCCATTGTCCCTCCTGTAGGGGGCGTGACATATGGATACTCTTTATTTCACAGCCAAGCTACACACAGGCTCCAGAGAAAAGAAGGCAACTGGGAAACGTGGTCTATAAGGGCCATATGGTCTCAGTTACAACCATACACTCAACTCTGCTGCTGTACTGTGACAGCACCACAGACAACATGTAAAGAAATGGGCACGGCTGTGTTCCAATAAACCTTTATTTTTTTTAAAAAAAGCAGTGGGCTGGATTTGGCCCATAGGCCCTAGTGTGTCAATCCCTGGCATAGAGTATAGTTGTTAAGACTATAGGTTTTTAAGACAGACAGACCCCAGGTTCAAATCCCAATGCTACCAATTCCTAGTTCAGAGACCTAAAGCTAATTATTAAACCTCTCTGAGACTCAGTTTCCTCATCTGGAGTAATATCACTATCTATGTCCTAAGCTGCTGTAAAGATTAAGGGAGTTAAAATATGTAAAGTGCTTAGAAGAGTGTCTGGTGCCTTGTAAGTGATCAGTAAACCCTGGCTGATATAATCCTACTACATCTCAATGAGGTCAGTATTATGATTAGCCCCATTTTAACAGGTGAGACCATCAAGGCTCAGAGAGGTTAAGTGACTTGCCTAAGGTCACACAGCTAATAAGTGGCAGGGCCAGGATCAAACCCAGGCCTCCTGCCTCCAGACCCTACATTATTTTTCCTATTCTCATTGACAATTTCTATCATACACAAAAGGAGAGGGACCAGTATGATGGACCCCAGGTAACCAGCTGCCAGCTTCAACAGTGGCAACTCAGGATCCACTTTTCTTTCCTCCATCTTTCCTGTTGCTTTTTCTTTTTCTGGAGTGTTTAAAACAAACCTAAGATATCATATAATTTCCCCTATAAACACTTCCATATGTGTCTCTAGCACATAAGGATTTATTTTTAAAGCAACGGTTCTCAACTGAGGGTGCTTTCTGTCCCCCACTCTCCCACTCCAGGAAACGGTTAGCAATTTAGCAAGTTCCCTCAGGCGCAAACATTTAGCAACGTCCAGAGACATTTTTAGTTGTCACAACTGAAGCAGGGCAGGGAGGGGTGGGCTAGCTACTGGCATCCAAGGAGTAGAGGCCAGGAATGCCACTAAGTATCCCACAACAAAGAATTATCGGGCCCAAAATGTCAACCGTACTGAAGCTGAGAAACACTGTTGTAAACATAACCAGTCACTGTTACCACACCTAACTAAATCAATCATTCCATAATACCATCTAGTTCCCAGACCACGGGATCCCTGATGCTCCCCAAAGTGCCTTCTCACAGATGGTATGTTAGAAACAGAACCCGAACCAGGTCCAGACACTGTATTCGGTTGATGTGTCTCTCAAGTCTCTTCCCTAACAGTTCCTCCTCCCCCGCCTCCCTGTACGTGCTTCCCCTCCAATCATTTATTTGTTAAAGAAACTGGGTCATTTGTCATCTAGAATCACCCACCCTCTGAATTTAGCCAACTGTGTCCCTGAGGTGGCATTTCATCCTCCCTTAAAACCCAGTCCTCCAGCTGAGTAGTGAGACCTAGAACTTTGATCAGAGAATGGTGCGACCTGTGCTGCAAGAACGTTTTGTAGGCGATGCAGTGCGTGTGTCCTGCTGCTTCGCACCAAAAGGGACATCACGTCTAGCCGTCTCTCTTTCTGCAACATTAAAATGATAAAGTTCCCCCCAAACCTGTCAACAAATAGTTTTAGCTTCTACTGATGATGCTGTCTACATCCATCCTTTCATTAGATCAGTGGTTCTCAATCAGGGGTGATTTTGCCCCCCAGAGGGCATTTGACAATGTCTGAAGACATGTGTGATTGCCACGACTGGGGAAGGGGGTGCTACTGGCATCTAGTGGGTAGAAGGCAGGGATACCACTAATAGCCTATAATGTACAGGACAGCTCCCAACTCCGAAGAATGATCCTACCCAAAATGCTGATGCCGCTGATGTTGAGGAATCCTGACCCTGACTCTCGGGCCATTCTCTCCTGGGCCCAGGGCTCACCTGTTGATCTGGGTAACGTATTGCTTCATCTCCTTCAGGGCCACATCCAGTCTGGTAAAGAGCTGCAGGTAGGCATCCTGGATCTCACGGTCCTCCTGCTTGAGTAGGAAGCTCAAACCCCGGTGCTCCTGGCCAAGGGTTCCATTGGCTGACCCAAAGCTGCTGTCGTTGGGACCCTGGCTTTGGGGGTCCCCATCCGCAGCAGGTAGGCACTTCCAGGAAGGGGCAGCCATGGTGGTGATGCAGTGTTGGGTGTAGGACATGG
Organism: Globicephala melas; assembly: GCF_963455315.2. NCBI lineage: Eukaryota > Metazoa > Chordata > Mammalia > Artiodactyla > Delphinidae > Globicephala > Globicephala melas. The sequence continues at coordinate 73,996,927 of NC_083328.1, forward strand.
GGTTCAGGTGACCTACAGTGGAGGGAGGGAGAGTTCACTTGGAAACAGCCCCCAGACACCCACAAGCCCCTTAGACAGAGGTATACAAATTCATTTTAAGGATCCCAATGAATGAGAAATATTTCTCTTTTAAATATTCTTTTAATACATTGAATTACTTCAGTAAGAAAGTTTCGGTTTGGTGCTAATATACTTTTAACTACTGTGATCTTTTTCCTGCCTGGAATGTAGACATGATGGCTGGTCCTCCAGCAGCCATTCTATATACCATGAGGCATCCTTCAGGATAAAAGCAACATCTAGAGATGGTGGCACAGAAAGATAGAAGGAGCCTGGATCCCTGATGACCGTGGAGCTATCAATCCAGCTCTGGACTGCTGGCCTTCAGACATACTTCTGTTTAAGCATCTGTAGTGTGAGATCTGGACACAGTTTTTGACAGACACACACAGTTACCTTGCTCTGGGTCAAGGCCGATGAGGGAGGGTTTGCGACCAAAGCGGATGCTGAAGGACCTGCCAACCGAGGGAGTAGTCTTGGGGTAGGACACTTCCATGAGGTTGACGTGGCAATTGGTGGGGCAAAAGTCCAGGCCACACAGCGGATGGGGTTCCAGGGGTGCTTGTTTGAAGGGCGGGCTGACCCTGCTCTTTAGCTGAGCTGCAAACTGAGAAAGGTGGGGGACGTGGAGTCGTGATACAGGGGTCTGGAAATCCTGGCCCACCACCAGTACCCGCTTTATCCTGGCCTAGGTCAGACGATCCAAAATTGGACAGAATGTCAATAGCTCCAAATGGAAAAGTAAATTCCCCTGCAGTGCCTTTTACTGGACCCAGATTTCAGGGAAGGCCTGGAGAAATGTGAGGCCTCCAAGCACCTACCCACGTTCATTTCTCCATTTTACCTGAGCTGTCCTTGAGGAACATCTCTCCCTGACCCACAGTCCGTGAGGTTCAGGTAAGGCTACCTCCCCATCCTTGCAGAGACTGGTACAGGCCTAGGCAAGGGACCCAAGCCAAGTCAACAAAAGCTCTCTTCGAGTTCCTTTTCTACTGGGGTTGCTAAGGCTAGAGCCATTGGGGGCCATGTTGTCACCACATGAAAAGGAACTGCCTGAGAGCAAAGCCAAGACAGAAAAATAAAGTCAAGAGAAAGAGAGAGGCCCTGTTCTTGTAATAGTGTGATGTTTGAGTGCCTGGATACAACCATGCCTGAAGCTCACCTCTGGACGCTTCAGTAACATAAACCAATAAATTCTCCTGTTTGTTTAAGCTAAATTGGGTTGGGTTTTGACTTTTACAACCAAAATACCCCAAGTTGAGACCCTGTAGGGTGCAGGCACCTCCTGGTACAAGGCGATCCTCTGGCCGATGCTCTCCAGCTTGGTGTCACAGATGTTGCGGAACTCATAGTGGGACATGGTCCTTATGTTGTTGCTCAGGGCCATAAGCCGCCCACAGTTCTGCACAAAGACACTGTCATCGGTGGCAAAGGCCTCAAGGATCTGCAGAAATATTAACAGCTACTGAGCACTCGCTGTGCACCTGGGAGGGTCTTAATGGGTTTATCTGGGGTGACTACTATATGCCTCATAATACGTGTGTGAGGTCAGCTCTATTACTGGTCCATTTAGCAGATGAGTAAACTGAGGCTAAGAGATAACAAGTCAGTCTCCTAAGCCCCACAGCTACCGAGTGGAGGGGGAGGAACTAGGATGCAGGGCTCCAGGCTAACTCTGAGGACATGGGAATCAGGCTGCCCCACCCCCCAGGGCAGGGCAGCACCCAGCAAGACCTTGGCAGTGAGGCCGAAGCAGCCACGGGGCTCCACGATCTTCTCCAGCACGTGACACTTGATGCCCGCTGTGCTCACGTACTCGTACACCACGCCATGCTCCAGGTGCACGTTGTCCACCGTCAGGCTGACCACAGGGCTGTCCTCGTGCAGGCTCAGCTGGGGACCCAGGGACAGCAGGGGGAAGGCTGGAAGCCAGAGGGACAGGCAGCCCTGAGGAGGGGGCACCACCCCACACCAAGCCAGCCTCCTGACCCAGCACCGCAGACGGCTTGTGTTGGACGGATGGGGGGACTAAAGTGCTGCAGCTCTGTTCATTTTTGCCAGCCTGCTATCGTTCACCTCTTGTTCTAGAAGATTGTCCTTCTAGGAATCTACCCTTGAGCCCCTTTCTCAGTCTATGTGGCTCAGAAAAGGGCTCCCCCCAACCACACCCTCCCCCAGAGGCAAAGGCCTGGCCAATCAGCATGTTTGATTTCCTCTGTTCATAGTGATTGGTTCAGGAGTGAGCACGTGACCCAAGCTGAGTCAATGAGAGTAAAGTCTGGCACTTCTGTTGCATCTGCAAAGAGAAGGAGACATTCTCTTTTTCAACTGGATCCCAAGTCACTAGAGCCACCAGGTGGGAAAAACAGCATGTAAGAGGGAAACCAACACAGAGGGAGCAGAGCTGAGAACTGGAGAAAAAGCAAGAGCCTCTTCACTATATAAAGTGCTGGACTGAGCGAGAACTGAAGCTTGCTGACCCTACTCAGACATCTTAGTTTGCTGAGCCAATGTTTTTATGTAGCTCAGTTTCAGTCCTGATTAATATGGGCCCAGAGAGGCTGTGACTCCTCAGAGCCACACAGCTAGGCAGTGATGTATCTAAGGAGAAAGTAGACACTTTATTGGCGTGAACTGCCTTCCTCCCCACCAGCTCCAAAGAGGACCTCTCAACACACACCCCATCACTCCTTCTCCCCTCACCCTCATACTGTGTCACCACTTGTCAGGTTTTTTGTTCTGTTGTTCACTGTCTGGCTCCCCTCACATCCGTGTCCTGAGGGCAGGGACCCTGTCTGCCTTGCTCACTCGTGTCTCCCAGCTCCTAGAACAGAACCTGGCACATAGTAGGTGCTTCTACTTGTTGAACAGAAGAGTAGAAACCGCCAACTCCTCTCAGCGTGGTTTACGGTCATCATCAGGGGTCGCCCACGTGTTGAGGAAGGAGGCCCACAGCCCATTCCTCTCAGAGGGGCACAAACTGAGCTCACACCTGCCAGCTGGCCTCTCCCCCCTCCCCATCAGCCTGTCCCCTTTAGGACCCCTCTGCCAGGCTGTGGGTGTTTCAGCAGTGCAGGATAGCTCCCCAGCCAACCCCATAAACCCTGGTTCTTTTCTGACCCCAAAGTCACCAGTCAGGAGCCCAGAGCTGTTGGACACAGAGGCACCCAAGCCCCTGGTCTACCCATGGCATCTGCCCCCACCCCCAGCCCAGCAGAAGTACGGGGCAGAGTCCAGAGAAGCAACCGGAGAGAGGGGCTATTATTCAAACTACAAGTATTCACTCAGCGCCTACGACGCGCCAGGCACAGTTCAAGGCTCGGAGCATCCAGCAAGGAATAAAACAAACAAAATCCCTGCCCTCGGGGAGCTTACGCTAGTGGGGAAAACAGAGAAAAGCAATAAATAACTGTATGATATATGTCAAGTAATGCACATGGTGAAGAAAAATAAAGCAGGATAAGGAGACACTGAGGGACAGAAAGGGCTTATTTAATTACAGCACTCAAGGTGGCCTCTCTGAGGAGGTGACATTTGAGCAGAGAGCTGAGTGAGGTGAGGAGCATGGGTAAGAAGTACTCAGGGGAAGAGCATTCCAGGCGGAGGGAACCGCAAGTGCAAAGGCCCTGGGGCAGGAGTCCATTTGGTATTTAAGAACAAGAGGCTGGAGTGGATGGAGCAGTGAGGGCAAGTGGGAAAGTGATGAGAGGTGAGGCTGGGAAGCAAGGCTGGGCCTGGAAAACCATGACAAGGACTTGGTCTTTGCCCTGCATAGGGTGGAAGCCACTGGAAGGTTCTGTTCTATTTTTTGAGACTAGCCTATAGGAGGAGAGGTAAGGCAGGGCAGGGAGAAGAGTGAGCAGGCCATTACAATAGTCCTGGTGAGAAATGATGGTGGCTCGGACCAGGCAGCGATGGAGGTGGTGATTCTGGTTGCAAGGGGAAGGTACAGGCAATGAGCCTGGCTGCTGGAAGCAAGGTGGCAGGATACAGGAGAAAGAACAGTCAGGGAGAACTCTGAGTTTGGGGCCTAAGAATCTGGAAGGATGGAGAGGGGACCCTGAGGGGAGGAACAAGCTTCAGAGGAAGTTCAGGAGTTCAATTTTGGCCATGATGCCTGTTAGACATCCGGGGATGTCAGGTAGAATGACAGGTCTGGGGGTCCAGGGCTGAGGCTGGGCAGAGAGAAAAACATGGGAGCCCGTGGTGGACAGAATAACAGTCCCTGGGGCTTCCCTGGTGGCGCAGTGGTTAAGAATCTGCCTGCCAATGCAGGGGACATGGGTTCGAGCCCTGGTCCAGGAAGATCCCACATGCTGTGGAGCAACTAAGTCCGTGTACCACAACTACTGAGCCTGCACTCTAGAGTCCACGAGCCACAACTACTGAAGCCCGCGTGCCTAGAGCCCACGCTCCGCAACAAGAGAAGCCACCGCAATGAGAAGCCCGCGCACTGCGACAAAGAGTAGCCCCCACTCGCTGCAACTAGAGAAAGCCCGCGCGCAGCAATGAAGACCCAACGCAGCCAAAAATAAAATACATAAATTTATAAAACAAAACAAACACTGCAACAAAATATTAAAAGAAAAAGAATAACAACCCCTAAAAAATACCCACATCCCATCCCTGGGCCCTGTGCGTACGCTATGTTACCCGGCAAGGAGGAATTGGGGTTGCAGCTGGAAATAGAGTTGCTTATCAGCTGACTTTACAGTAAGATTATTCCAGGTGATCCAGGTGAACCCAGTGTAATCACAAGCGTTCTTAAATGGGGAAGATGGAGTCAGGAGAGTTAGAATTAGGGAGGTGGCAGCGTGAGAAGGACGCAGGCCAACACTGCTGGCTCTGAAGAGGGAGGAAGGGGGCCACGAGCCAAGCTTCTAGAACCTGAAACAGGCAAGTGAATGGATTCTCCCATAAAGCCACAGAAAGGAAGCGGCCCTGCTGACACCCTGACTATAGCCTGGTGAGTCTCACTTCGGGCTCCTGACCTCCAGAACTGTAACATAGTAAATGTGTGTTGTTTGGTTGTGTTTTTTGCGGGACGCGGGCCTCTCACCGCTGCGGCCTCTCCCGCTGCGGAGCACAGGCTCCGGACGCGCAGGCTCGGCGGCCATGGCTCACGGGCCCAGCCGCTCCGCGGCATGTGGGATCTTCCCGGACCGGGGCACGAACCCGCGTCCCCTGCATCGGCAGGCGGACCCTCAACCACTGCGCCACCAGGGAAGCCCCCAGTGTGTGTTGTTTTACACCACCAGGTTTGCGGTACTTTGTTACGGCAGCAGTCAGAGACTAACACAGAACCCATGGCGTCGAGATGGACTGGATGGGATCGGGAGGGCTGTGCACACAGAGGAGGACCCAGTCCCTACTGGCACCTCCGTCACACGGCCCACCTGTCCTGTTACCTGAGTTGGACTGGTCTTCCTCTCGGGCCCCCTCGCCACTAGGGTCCTCGCTGGGGGCCTCCCGGGCCTCCTGGGCATCCTCGTGGGTGTGGTAGACCCACTGGTACAGGCCCTGTGCAGGGAGCAGAGTAAGAGGGGCGGCCACGACGCCAGGAGCCCAGGGAGGAAGGGAAGGGGCCGAGGTGCACACTGTTCCCTAATTCCAAAGCTCAGGCTTTTAGCCTGTCGGCAACACCACCTTCAGAGAGCATTCCCAGACTTCACTCTGGAACCTTCCTGAGGGACCTGCAGTCACATTCAGCCCTCACTGTCTATAGTCTATGCTCCACACAGAAGCCAGGGAAGGAGGAGCCTTAGGAAATGTAAGTCAGCTCCATGGGAGCAGAAACCTTGTCTCTCCCGTGGCCCCAGGGCCTCGAGACATGCCAGGCACACAGCAGGTGCTCAATAAACACTTATTAAATGAACCAATGAATTAGGATCACCCTCCACAGAACTCTGGTCCCCAACCCAAGTATAACATCAATTTTTTACCACTGACGTGATTATTTGCCCGACGTGCCCATGTGGTAAGAAAAGAGGGTCTTATCACACCCGTTTCACAGCTATGAAAACCAAGGCCATGAGGTTTAGGAAGCAGAGAGGTCCTAGAGCCCAAGCCCAGCTCAGCCCTGCCAGGTAGGCAGCCCCACCCCACCCCACCCCACCCCACCCAAAATGCTGTGGTGCCTTCAGGCTTTTCCCCAGAGAAGGGAACGTGGTCCTCAGCCCCTACGCCAATGAGCAGGGCTTCCCCATCCCCTTAGCTGCTGGGGGGCTCACCAGGGCCTCTTCTCGGTGGCTCCGGAAAGCCTGGAAGTGCTCCAGGACCTCTGGGGCTCCATCGTTCATCACGTTGTTGCCATTGACCTTCAGAATGCACTGGCCGGCACAGAGGCCTGCGGCCACGGCCTCAGAGCCTAAGGGGGACAAGAGTGCTCGAGGCTGGATGCCAGGCGAAGAGAGCCTGGGGCAGTGCCAGGCAAGGGCAAGTAACCAGATGAACCTGTCACCCACCCCACCCACCACCCCAACTCCCCCAAACGCCACCTCCATTCCCCGCACCCTGCAGCCACTCTCCACCCCATGCCAGTGGGCAGGACAGGGACTGGCATTCCCATTTTGCAGAAGAAGAGACTGAGGTTCAGAGAAGCAGCAGCTAGCCCAAGGTCATGCAGCAAGGGAGAATGGACTTGAATCCAGAAACGTTTCACTCTAGAGCTTCATCTCTTTTAAAGTCCAACTACAACCCATGATACTGGGGCCGGGATCAGCCCCGTTTTGCAGACAGGGAGACAGAGGCTCGGAGAGGCAAAGTGACTCTCTCAAGGTCACGTGCCTAGGATAAGGCAGGTTTTGAACCCAGGTCTACCAAACTCTAAGGGCATGTTTTCTCAGCTATACCACAACTCCCAAACTGCAGGGCTTAGACCCCAGGGTTTTGTGTGGTTAATATGAAGGGTCTAGAAATGCAAGTGAATGTCAAGCTTTGTACACAGGAAAAAAATCAGGCCTGCGTGGTGTGATGCGGACAAGTACAGGCCTGGACCCCAGGAGCCCGGGTTCAAATTCTGGCTCTGTCATTGACCAACTGTGGGACCTCAGGCAAGTTCCATAACCTCTCTGTGCCTTGGCTGCCTCGTCTGTAAAATGAAGACACTAATAATATCTACTCATAGGGTTCTTGAGAGATTCGGTGAGTTGAAACATGTTAAACATTTAGCCCCGTACCTGGCTCTTAGTAAGGACTCAAGAAATGTCAGCTGTCTTACTATTTTTGCCTAGTTTGCCTATACACACCTATTCTGCTCTAAGGCAGGGTTTCTCACCTCAACACTACTGACATTCTGGGCTGCATAATTCTCTGCTGTGGGGAGCTGTCCTGGGCACTGGAGGATGTCCAGCACCATCCCTGGTCTCTACCCATGAGATGCCAGTAGCACCCGCACCCCAAGTTATAACAACCAAAGATGTCTCCAGACATTGTCAGATGTCTCTGGAGAGTGAAACTGCCCTCAGTTGAGAACCACTGCTTTAGGGATAAATAAAATTAAAACCTACTTGAAGATATTAACAAATTCTCCATAGCTTTCTATCGTGACATGCATTTTCGATCAATACATATTAAAAGTACAACTATGACCACAAGAGTGGGCAATGAATGTTTCAACTTTAAAAACGGGGCCCTCAGATGCAAAGAGGGCTGGGAATCCTGTATCTCAGGTCAATCTGGTTTCATCTCCTGGACAGAGTAACCTCTTAAACAGCACACAAGGAGAAGGCAATAAGAAATCAGAGGTCTCAAACTGCTGGCCTATGGCCTGGATCTATCTGGCCACAGAAGTGTGGCCAAATTCCTATTTCTGGTTTCTTTAAAAAAAACCCATCAAATATGGCAGGAGGAGGTCCACATTCCTGCCTGGCAATAATGAGCTTCAGCTGAAGAAAAACTGCCCCTTTTCGAGTGAACATGTATTTTTCTCACTTTGCCATAGTCCTCGCCACTCCCTAGTGCCTTCATTTTAGTTGCCCATTTGTAACTGCCTGACCCCCCCTCCACAAGAGTTTGCAAGCCTTGGCTTCAGGCAAAGAAGGTAAGTGCTAATGGTGCACTAAGAAGCACAGGCCTGGAGGTAATGGTTTGGGGGCCTCTGAACTCCTTCCACACACACACAAACCCATCTCCCAAAGCTCCCCTCTCCACCTCTTAGGCTCCCGCTCACCTCTCCCCACAGCATAGACGTACGGCGGGGCAGCTCCACGGATCTGGAAGCACAGAGCCTCTGGACGATCGGGGACTTTGATGATCCTGCAGCAAGCAAAAGCAGCCATAAGGTAAAGCAGCACCGCTCCCGACAGCCCAGGGGGTCACCCCGGGAGCCCCTGCCCCCCAGGCTTTTGGGAAATCAAACCCCAAACAGCAGTAGCACCACGCTGTCCAAATGTATAGAGAAACCTCGTCTAACCAAAGCCCACGGCAGCAGGATCTTTGATTGATCAGAACCAGCTGGCCCACCCTTGGAGATTCAGTCCATGCACAGAAATTCCCACTCACCCTCCTACCCCTTCTCCATCATTCTCTTGGTGAGAGGAGGCCTCGTGGCAGCCAGACCAGCACCTTGGCCAGTGAACATTTTATTCAATAATCACAGATTTGGGAGAGTGACAAGTGACCCAGCACATCTTGGTGCGGACTCTAGAAAAATGCCCACGTGTCCCCCAGAGAGCATGATTTGAAAGCCCAGGTGTTGGCCATTCTGCGGTGGGTCACCAGGGCAGGGTGGGCAACACCTTCCCAGGGTCATACGGCAGGTGTCATTAATCCAGGAGCTTCCCTACCAAGGGCGTGCCCCTACATTGGGCCTTGGATCGTCCCCACCTGCCAGATAGGGCCGTCCTGAGAGCCTGTTCTCAAACACGAGGTATTTCTGGAACTTGAAGCAGGAACGTTCCACCTTGGTGATTTCTGCCGCTTCTACATACCCACCAAACTATCAATCATTTTCCTTGAATTGACACGTCTTTTTACTAAAATAATCCTATTTAAAACTTTCCATCACTCTCATCAATAGAAAACCGGGAGCATCTGCCTTAAGTAGAAGGGAGAAGTGAAAACCAAATCCACAGGTTATAAAATAGAAAATGCTTCTCCCTGTACCTATATCTGGTACCCGACCACTTCTCTCCACCCCACCATTGCCACGCGGGGCTGGGCCACCAGCCTCCTTACCACTCCCCCTGCTTCTACCTCTGCCCCTGACAATCTCTTCTCCACCTGCAGCCAGAGAGATTCGGTCAGAACCTACATCAGATCATGCCGCCCCTCTGCTCAGAACCTTCCAGTAGCTCCATGGTCCTTAACGTGGGCACAGGCCCTATAGGGCCTGGCTGACCTCATTGCCCACCCCTCTTTCTCATTCACTCTCTTCCAGCCCCATCAGCTTCCTCATTGTTCTTCAAACACACCAGCCACAGTTCCACCCCAGGGCCTTTGCACTCGCTGTTTCCCCTGCCTGGAACCCTCCTCCTCCAGAAGTCCCCTTGACTCGCTCCCTTACCTCCTTCAGGTCTTCACCTCAGTTCTCAGGGGCATCTCCCTGACCACCACCCCTCCACACAGCCCATCTCCTGTACCAGCTTTATATATTGGTCCACACTCACTACTACCTGAACTACCTGGCTCAGTACGTCTCTTACTTTTCTGCTTTGTTTTTTGTCTGTCTCCTGCTCTACCCTCCAAACACACTGAGATCTACGAGGGTAGAAATGAATCTATCCAGACGGGGCTGCATCCTCAGAGCCTGACACACCAGTGGGCACACAGCAGGCACTCAAACATCTGTCGACTGAACAAAGGCAGCAGCACTGTGTCACGTGCCTGCAGAAGGAGCCCAAAGCACGGGGAATCGGGATGGCTCGGGCCCCCAGCAACACCTCTAGGACTCGGGCAACTCCTCAACCTGAGAGGAAGGTCACCAGACACCCCACCCGGGGGGACACTCACTCTTTGGCCTTGGTGGCTACCAGGAGACGCAGCGGGCGGCGGGAACAGAAGGACTGGCTGACGATGGACTCCACCTCTGCGAAGGGCCGCAGGAACACCAGGTCCTCGTTGACGGAGTAGATCTTCCTCCCCACCTGCAGGCCGGCCATCTGGGCGGGGGTGGGGCGGGAGACAAGCACACCAGGTAACTGGCCCCTCCCCTCCCTTCTCCTCCTCACTAAGGAGGCTTGAATGCACTCAGGCAGCACAGAGCCGGCACCAGGCACCAAGCACAACCAGCGGGAGCCCCCCAGGGCGGCCCCGCTCCCCTCTGTGGTAAGCAGTTAGGGCGCTGGGGAGACCCGTTCTGGCCAACGAGCTATGGAGGGAGGCCTACAGGGGGCGCTAACGGGAAAGACGCTTTTCCCCTGAGGAGGAGCTGTCAGTGCTTCCCGCCCAGCCGTGTGAGGACACAAGGCATGGACCTGGGGCAGCCACCTTGTGACCACGAGGGCTTGGCCAGGAAAGTCAAAGAGACATCGACCCCGAACCAAGACACAACCACCTCCTTCTCACTGCTTATGTTATTAGAAAAATGAAGCCCCGCGGTTCCTGCCACTGAGGCCAGCATGTGGCTACTCGCAGCCGTACACATTGCTAATCGCTACGAGGAAGCAACCAGAGCACCTGGACAAAGCGGCAGGTGCCTCTCTCCCACCCACCTGCACACCCCCTGGGAACAGCTGAGAGGACCCGGGGCTGAATCCTTGGCTGTCCTGCTCCAGACCTTGTATCCATGTCACAGTAACCCCGGATATTTGTTCCATAATCGGAGCGGATTCAGACCCTCGGGTCGTTTTCATGCACCACCCCGTACGGCCAGCAGGGGGAGCCGGTGGCACATGCCGGGAGGGCAGCCCCAAGCCGTGGGTTCTGCAGACAAGACTGCCCCACCCTCGTTTTCCCCACCAGGGCAATGAACAAGGAGGGACCACTGACATCCCAGGGCTTTCTGAGCCGGCCTGCCTCAAGAAACGAGGAGAGATGCCCCACTTTCCCATCCGCACCCAGCCCGAGCCAGGGCGGCCCCTCTGAGCGGCCTCACCTCCGCCAGCGAGCCCCTCTGGACCGACTTCACCACCACGGCCTTGTTCTTCTCCTCGATGTCGAAGCCATAGTCGTCCTCCTGGGGCAGGATCTGAGGGTCCGAGGCAGGAGAGATGGTGAGGCAGGGAGGGGGGCCTGGAGCCAACCCCACCTTGGCCCCCATGGTGAGAACCGTGATCCTGCCAGCTCTTCGTGCCCCAGATCTACTCAGGGTACAGACTGGGGGGTGGGGTGCGGCAGGATGGTGCCAGGACGCAGAAGATGCTCAATACGTATCTGTCACGTGAAGACCCGCCACTGGGCTCGTGCTTCAGCCTGCTGCTGACCACACGTATTAGGTTACTTTTCATTGCCTGTCTCCCCTTCCTCTCCCCAACCTGAGGACAGAGCCTCCTTATTTATGCACCACTGTCTCCCCATCTGCTGGCATACAGTAGGTGCTCAATAACAACTTACTGACTTAATGAATAAAATAGATCCAAAGGTATCCGGCCACCAAGAACTTGGGGACAGGAAGGGGGTTTAGGGAGGAGCCGTCCCTCCCCATCACAGGATGACAGGCAGGTTCGTGGGTTCGGGGGGGTCAGTGGTGGTGGGGATACAGGGAAATGCATTTATTCGTTCAATAGATATGTGCTGAGCTGCTGCCTGTTATATGGGCCAGGTACTTTACTGTTCCAGAAACAGCACTGAACAAGACAGACGGTTCCTGCCCTCGTGCAGCTGACTATCTACTGGGGGAGACAGACTACAAACAAAGAACTATAGAATGTGGTGCAGGGAGTGTATGTAGTTTGAATTAACAAATGACTTAAAGGGACAGGAAGTGGTGTGGCAGCGGGGCCAGAGAAGGTGATATCTGAGCTGAGACCTGAATAAAGTGAGGAACAGAAGTTTATAAAGGGTGGAGAAAAGTGCTTCAGGCGGAGGGCACAGCATGTGCAAAGGCCCTGAGACAGGCTCCAAGGTATTGGAGGATAAGAAAGAAGATCAGGGTGGCTGGAGTGGCTGGGGTGGGTGGGACGAAGAAGGGGAGAGCACAGGAGATGAAGCCGGAGAGGCATGATGAGTCTTGAAGGCCATGGTGAGAGACTGGATTTATCCTAAGTGTGATTGGGAGTACTGGAGGGCTTTGTTGTGCAATAAATGGGAATTGGAACAGCAGCCCCCATAAGCACTATAGGAAAGAAGTTAATGGAGCTGCCTTCCCATCAGGTGGACTTCGGCCTCAACTCTGGCAATGACAAGAGACCGAACCTCTCCAAGCCTCTCTCCCAGTTGCCTGCTGTGGGCCAGGCCTTAAGATGGAGGCCGCTGCTCACCAGGGGGAGAGAAACAGCATTTGGTGGGCTAGGCTAGTAAAACATCTGAACAGACTGGTAAATATTCTACCTTAACTGCAAGGCTATTTACAGCAACTCAACAAGGACAAGGTGACAGCCCAGAAGACACAAGATTTTCGTGTGCAAGAGGAGTCCTGCAGGACTCAGGAGGCCATCCTCCCTGCACAAGGCTAGGCTGGGGTGTGGGGCAGACAAGGGGAGATGGGAAGGAAAAGAAAAGGAGCCCAGCGAGCCCAATCTCATCTGTCAAGAGGGTAGTCTGTCCAGTAAAGCAACCTGGCCTCTGGGCAGCGTTGCCAGCCACCACCTAGAATCCCCCATACTCTTGGGTACTCCAAGTTGACCTCAAAGTCTCCAGCCGTAACCTGAAGGTTGCCCAGTTCCCGGGCCTGCAGGCGGGTCTGGGAAGGAAGATGCAGCGGCACAGTTCTGCTCCTACCAGCAGGCGCTTGGCCAGAATGTTCTCCACCAGCTTGAAGTCGCTGCGAAGCTGTTTGTTCTTGCTGCTGGTTCCCTCCATCTCCTCGTCTGCGTGGAAACGGAAGTACTGGGACTCATCCTTGAACTCGCTCTTCTCCAGCACTGTGAACCCACAGACATGCAAGCGCAAGGTCAGGCTCACACGGGAAGCTTTCAGGAGCATATGCCAACTGGCAGCCACGGGCCGGAACCAGCCCCTGGACAAGTTTGGTTTGGCCAGCACGGTGCTCTATTAAGTAAAATCCTGTGCCAATACTAACATATTAGGATAGTCAACATAAAAGCCTGGCTTTCTGACTTCCCTTGAAAAAGCTGAACTCGCCCCACTGCTATAAAGGCATATTACAAAGCCATGGTAACAAAACCTGTGTGGAACCACAGCAGAAGCAGATTAAAGGCCAGCGGAAGAGAACAGCAATCACGTAAGAGGACGCTGTGTTTACGGGAACTCAGCGTCTGATGGATGCTGAACGATCACGTGGAGTGTTCCACAGATGGTACAGGGAAAACTGACTCACGGGAAAAGAAAAAATAAAACCGGATCCCTACCTCATACCATATATGACAATAAACTCCTTTTGGATTAAAGACCTACATAGGAACAGAACAGCTAAAGCTCACCAAACAAGATGCAGGAGAATATCTCTGTCCTAGAGCAGAAAAGGAGCTCATATACGAGACCCCCCAGAAAGCATTATGATAAAATTAAGGACTTCTTCCATTCAGTAGGAAGGCCATAGGCAGGCCGCAGATTCAAACCTAATTGTACTGTCTAAAACCAACAAAGAATAAATACCTAGAATATACAGGAAACTCCAACAAATCAACCAGAGAAAGCTGGGAAACTCATCGATAAAAGGGCAAAGGATATGAATGAGCAACTAACATATGGGAAAATCTAAGTGGGCAGCAGTTGTATGAACTCACCCTCACTGACAATCAGAAAGAGACCACAGTGAAACCCTTTAGACCAGGGACTAACACACGCAGTCCCTGTGGGCCAAATGTGGCCCACTCCTGCCTTTTAGAAATAGTTTTATTGGGACACAGCCACACCCATTTATTGACATATTGTCTGGGGTGCTTTGGGGCCACAATGACAGAATTAAATAATTGCAAGAGACTGTATGGTCCACAAAATCTAAAATATTTACTATCTGGGCCTTTACAGAAAAAGTCTTCTGACCTCTGTTCTAAGACAAGTCGCAGGAAAATGAATAAAAAGAACCAGTAACAATCAGCATGTGATGTGGTCCCTGTGGATTACAATTTAACTAAATACCTTCTCGTGCAGGGCACGCCGGGGATACAGGCTTAAGTTCACTTACTCCGCAGACAAAGAAGGACCTGCTGCACCCCTTTTAAAGACAGGAAGACTGACGCCCAGAGGAGCTAAATAAACTGCCCAAGGTCACAGAGCCCAGGCTCCTCCTCTTCACCATACTGCCCAGCCTGGCCTGATAGATGGGGGCGAGGCCAAATTAAATAAAGGGGAGAAATCGAGGCAATCGTCTGAAGTCAGCCGGTCCCTGAAAGGACAAGCAGCTGCCTTAGCTTCGCGATGTCCCCGCCATCCCCGAAGACCTTTGGTGACATGGAAAGCATCAGGAGCCCTTCCTTCCTGTCTCCTTCCTTTCCCGGGACAGCTCGCTGTTTGTGAGCACCGTTCTCAGGCCACCTCTATTACCTCCTTGGAGACAACAGACACACAAATTGCTGCTTTCCCCAGAGCTGGGAGCCAGGCCCCAGGAGGCCGGCTGGCTTCCCCTCCACTGTAAACACGAGGCTAAAAGACTCAGGGAGTGGGAAGAGGAAGCACCGTGTTGTGTCTCGTGTCTCGGCTGAAATATGTGGGGAAACATCTGGAATCCCGGAGTCAGGGAGCTCAGCCAGGTGAGAGCCAACCACTCCCAACTTCCAGTCGAGGCCACTGGCCAGGCTTCATGAGACGGGCACAGATCCACCTTCAAATCCCTGCCCGGCCCCTCCCAACTTCACGGCCGTTTAGCCTCTCTGAGCCTCAGGTTCCTCATCTGTGGGGATAATAACAGCACCAACTTCCCGGGGTGGCTACGAGGATTCAATGGTGAGCCTCAGTTTCCCTGTATGTGCCAAGGCACTGGACCGCTGGCCTCTGGGTCCCTCCCCGGGGACACCTCAGAGCCCCAGGAGCTCGGGTCGGACACCACGGGAGGCGCCCCACGGGCCCCGCCCCACGCCCCACCCTGCACCCTAACCTGCATTCTGCAGCGGCCACAACCCTAGGATCTGGCCCTTTCCTCTTTCAGCCTATTTTTGAGTTCGTGGCAGGAACAAGGGAGCAAGGACCGCGCCCTGCAATTTCTCTCCCTGAGCGACCCTGAGGGTGTTGCTGTTGCCTGGGATCACCCCCTCCACAGTGTCCTCAGCTAGCCGCCTTCCCAAAATAGTAGCTGGGGTGGACCCCTAATTACTCTCACCCACAAATGAGAGGCTCTGCCCAGCTGACGGGAGGCGGGGGATGGAGCTGCGAGGGCCCCCGCAGGGAACAGAGCGGCTTTCGGGAATGACCGAGGCTGCCGGGCTCCCGACCTGCCCCAGAGTGAGTCCCAACCCCACAGAGCCGTGGCCGCGCTGAGCTCAGATGGGAAGGGAAAGATGGGGAAACTGAGGCTGGGGAGGAGCAGGGCTTTGCCGGCAGTCCGCCGAGTCAGGCCCAAAACCGGGCCTGCCGGCTACGAGGCAGGGGGCAAATCCGATGACCTGTCACCCCAGGGGCGCCTCTCTCTCCCTGCTGAAGGGAGAGGAAATCCAGCAGCTAGACCAGGGGTAGAAAACTTGTTTTGCTAAATGAAGTTTTACTGGCTTAGAGCCACACCCACTTGTTTACACATCCCCCTGCAGCTGCTTTTAGGCTACAGGGGCAGAGCTGGGCTGTGACAGAGACCGCGTGGCCTCCAAGGACGAAGATATTTACTGTCTGACCCTCTGCAGACAGAGTCTACCAACCCCTGAGCTGGAGCACAGAGCAGACGCCGGGAGGAGGAATGGCCAGAAGCCCTTCCCGAGTCTCAGGCCTCCGCTGCCACCACGTGCATCCAGGCAGCGTGGTCCCTCCTCTGGACTGTGACAGCCGCCTTCTCCCTGGCCCCCTGCTTCCACCCCCACCCTCACAGACACTCTCCGCAGGCAGCCAGAGGGGACCTGCAGAAGCCCAGCCAGGCACGTCCTTCCCCTGCTCAGAAGCCTCCGGGACGCCCAGCTCACTAGAGTAAGAGCCAAAGTCCTCCTCACACACTCACAAGAGTCCAGAAAATGTACTTATTTACTGTCGTGTGATTTGCACACGCGCGTACAGGCACACGAGGGCAAGACTTGCATCCAGCGTGCTCACCCCGGTCCCCAGAGCCTAGCACAGTGCCTGCACGCAGGAGGCGGCCTCTGGAAGACAGCAGGATGAGCAAAGACGGAGGGGAGGTGTGGAATCAGCCTCGCAGGGACAGAGCAGCTCCAGGGAGAAAAGCGAATCTGAGCTGGTCCAGGGGGTGAGGAAAGAGAGGAGCCATCCTAGCAGGTGGCCAGGTGACCTCGCTGGGCAGGCACGAATTGAGTAGAAACACTGAAGAAGTAAGCAGGTGAGGCAGGGAGGGAGGGACACCCGGGCGAGAGACACTGCAAGTGACAAGGCCCTGGGGAGTGTTCTGGAAACAGGAGAAAGGCTCCTCAGTGGAGGTTCAAAGTCCACTCGTCCCAAAAGGGTGGGAGCCTCAGGGCTCCCCAAGGGCCACAAGGACAGGCCACAGAGCTCAGTGGTTGACATGTGGCCTGCGACGCCAGCCTGCCTGGGTTCAAATCCCAGCCCCTCCTTGTCAGGTGACCTTGAGCAAGTGTCCCAGCTGCCTGAGCTTCCATTCCTCGTTTACAGACGGGGATGACATTCATACCAACATCAAAGGATCGATCGCCCCAAGGACGAAACTCATTACTACATGCAGAGTTCTTAGGAGGAGGCCGGGCACGCAGAGTATCACTTCTGTGTTAACTGAAAATGGTGTCGATGGAACCATTTTCTCCCTCCCTCTCCCCAGCTTCCTGCCCCAGGACCATCTCGGACCGTCCGCCTCTCTCCCTCTTAGGTGCTTCTCCCTGTGTGGGGAGGAGTGAGGCATCTGAGGGGCGAGGACCCCCTGGCCTCCTTTCTCTCATGCTCACAACCCACCCGTCCTCTGTCCCCACGGACCCCTCTCCTCTCCTCTCCTCCCCGGATGCCCGTGGGCCAGGTCCGCGTCGTCCACCCTCACTGCCCACCCTGGGAGGCCACATCCCATGAGGGAGGAAGGGCTTAGGAAGTCCATGGATTTGACCTCACATCCGGTCTGTGTTTTGCAGCCAATCTTTACCAGCCACCTTGGTCCCCACTGGCCACCTGAAGTGATGTCCCCATCAGTGAAGAACGGGGCGGGTGGGGTGGGGAAGGGCAGCACAGGCCCTCTCGGCATCCAGCCCAGGCTCACCCACGGGCACGCTGGGCAGCCGCCAGCCCACCACTTGCTCTCTCTGGGCCTCAGTTTCCCCCCGCCATAAAATGCACCAGGGACCAGGGTCCCTGCCAGCTCTTCTGTTCCAGGACAGGATCCCCACCCCACCCCGGGGAGGCTGGGCTGAAGGGGAAGGGGCGGATTACCGTGGTGCATGAAGCCATTGTTACACAGGCCCACACCAAGCGCCACCGCCTCCTCGCGTGTCTGGCAATCGCCCTGGAACAGAACAAGAAGCAGAGGGTGTTAGGTGGACCCGCTGAGCCAAGGGGCTGAGCCAGGCTGGGAAAAAGCCCACCACCACCAGGAATGGAGACTCCACGAGGGCAGGGATGTGTGTCTGTCTTGTTTCCTGTGGTATCCCCCAACCGTGTCTGTGACTGTTATTAATAAACACCAAACAAGAGAAGTATTTGACTGCATGTTAATTATTTACATGTGAGAGATGCACGGTGCACCATAAACACCACAAACGTGAAAGGGCGATTTTACGTGGCAGACACTGCTGGCTGCCCAGCAACAACCCTCCCCGGCCCCATCCCGCCCTAGCACTGAAACCCTCACTCTTACAGACAGCAATTCATCTACCTAGACAACCACAGATCCCAGCCTCCTTTACAGCTAGAGGTGGCCAATGAGATACAAGCAGAAACCACTGATAGGGAGCTCTGGCAAAACACTCTTTGTCCCCGGTCCTTCCTTTCTCTTCCTCCTGCCTGGAACAAAGGTGCGATGGCTGGAGCTCCTGCAGTCACCCTAGAGCACAATGTGACCTCAAAAATAGAAACATACTAAGGATGGCAGAGCAAAAAGAAAGAGCAGGGGTGGTCTTCAAAGATATCATGAGATTGTACTAGCAACTCTGGACCACCAACCTCCGGGCTTCTCTCATACCAAAGAAAAATAAACCCCTAATTTGTTTCAGCCTCTGTAGTTGGCTCTCTGATACTAGAACTCAAATCCAACTCCTAACTGACCTGGCTCCTCCCTGAGCAGAGGAACCCAAGGTCAGGGAACAGCTGGTGCCGATTCTCCCCGAGAGTGTGCCCTGGAGACGGTGCCCCTCCGCGCCTGCTCCCGAGAAGCTGGGAGTCTCCTGGTGCCAGCTCCTCCTAGGACCTGGCTCCTGGGTCTCCCCCTGACTCTGTGGGTGCTCTGTGGACTTCTCAATAAGTCACCTTCTCTTTTTTACTTTCCTTAAGTTAGCCAGATACTGTTTCTGTTTCTTGCAACCCAAATCATCTCAGCATATCCAGGCAAAGTATGTGAGTTGTGTGTGTACGTAGGGGAAGTGACAGGCCAAGGAAACAGCACGGACAGAGGTCCAGAGGCGGACAAAGCTTAGAGTACAGAAAATAACATGGCCGGCGAAAGCAGGGTGAGTGAGAAGGTCAGCTCTGAGGAAAAGGCCTTTGATCTATTGTGTTCCCTGCTGAATCTTAAGTGCTTAGAACAGAGCCTGGCATGCAGTAGGTGCTCAGTACATACTTGCTGATTGAATAAAGACATTGTCAGCAGGGACTAACTCATGCATTAGTCTGTGGCCAGGTCAACGAGCTTCGCTCCGCTCAGCCGGCCTCTCGTTTAAAATACTGCCCAAGTGAGAAGTTATTCCAAGAGGCACTGGCCCGACAGAGCCAGGCCAGAGGCCTCCACTGTTGGTGTATCCCCCCCAGGCCCCTGCCAGCAGCGGAGGGGCCCGGGAGGGAATTCCTCAGCTACAGGAGAAATGAATTCAGAGCTGCAGGCCCCAGCCTGCCAAGGCCCCAGAGCAGAGCCTGGGGGAGCCACTGGCCTCAGCTGCTCTAGCTGCCCCAGGCTGACTCAGAGATGACAAATCTGTCCTGCGGGACCGCGGGCCAGTGGCTGGAGAGCCAGCACGCTCACAGCCCTGCCAGCAGGGCGGCCATCCATGCAAGAGGCCACATCTGGAGCAGCCGCCCCCAGCTGTGAGGGGCCCAGGAGGCGGGCGGGCCCAGCCCTGCAGCCCAGGGGGCCCGGGCAGGCGTCTGGAGCCCACCTAGCTTTCCGAAGCTCTCACAACCTGGGCTCCCAGCCCATCCCAGCCCGTCCCGGCCTCTCTTCTCTCCAAAGGGCCCTGGGGTGACCCATGGGGTGGCTCCCAAAGTGAGAACAGCACAGGGATTCTCTGGTCAAGAGTGAAATATGCCAACGCTGGATGTGTCCACCGCCTGAAAAGCAAGCCCCCACCCCACATGCTGCCAGCCGTGGGGAAACCGGAAGTCATCCAGTCCCCATTTGCTCCCCTCCCAGAGGAAGGCACAGGCACACACAGCCCTGTGCAATGAACCTCCGCAGCACACTTCCCCTTCATCCCCCACTCGCCCACCCCCCTCACTGCGGGCTCCATCCACGACGGCCTCCTTGCTGCTCCTTCCACACACGACATGAGACCCTACCTCAGGGCCTTTGCACCTACTCCTTCCTCCCCCTGGAATGCCCTGCCCTGGCTTTTCAGGTCTCAGTGCCCATGTCAGCTCCTCCTAACTACCTAGATGGTCAACCCAGAGGCAATCGCTCTTATTAACCCCATTTGACAGATGAAGAAATTGAGGCACAGACAGGCTTGGCACTTGCCCAAGTTTACAGCATGAGAGTGGAATCCTTTTACAGCCGGACCTTCCCTCCAAGTTACAAATAGGGAAACTGAGGCTCCAAGAGGGGAGGAGAGTTACCCAGTGTTACGGCCAGGGCTCCTGCCCTGTCCTTGTTTATCCTTTGTTGCCTCTGCTAGTGCCTTGAGCTGCCGGCCTGGCCCTTTGCCTGCTCACCCACCCCAGCCTTGCCACCCCACCCCAGATGCTAGAAACCCCGCCGCCGTCAGCACTGCCATCTGCCTGAGCATGGAGGTCAGCGTAGCGGGCGCTCAGGGCACATTTCTGCGGAGCCGGAACAGGAGCCGGCAGATACGAGCCGTCCCGCACCTGGCTCCTGGCCTGTCCCTGCTCTCTCCTGCCCCAGCCCACTGACCCCCAACCTCCTTTTGACGGCCACAGCCTAGGGCATCCTGGAGTCCAGGCAGCACAGACCAAAAAACCATGAGCAAAGAGGTGAGGAGAGCAAACCCTGGAGCTGTATCCCCCGGGTTCAAACCCCTGTTTGGCCAACCGTGACCATGGGGAATTCCTTAACCTCTCTGACTTTCATTTCCTCATTTGTACTTTTTATCCCCAGATTTGCCCTTGACTTTCCAAGGCCTCTGCCACCTCTCAGTGGTATTCCCCACTCAGACTCCACAGTACAAGCTATAATCAATCAGAGGATTATTATTACAATTTCTATTATTATTGACTACCAAGGCGTCATGAAGGCCCCCCACCACACAATCTTATAGGAGTACCTCGTTTCTGTGTATCCTGAGGCAAGTTACATAATCTGAGCCTCAGTTTCCTCATCAGTACGATGGGGACAACAACTGTTTTCTGAAGATTAAATGAGATAATACACACAGAAGATCAGAAGTGATACAGTACATATAGCTTGTCAATCAAATGACTAATACCCTCCTTATCCTCTGAGCTAAAAGAACTCTCGTTCATCTGAGTAGTTGGTAGGGAGCCCTTCCCCCAGCCTCAAGGGATGAATTCTGAGGAATTCTAAGGCACTCTCAGCAATCCTTATTGTTTCCCCCAGGGAGTGGTTTAGGGGTACATGAGGGACCCACCTGGCCATGAGACCACTGGGCAAGGGAGGGGACTGGGGGAAGTTTCCTCTCCTAATAAACATAGTGAGAAAGCTCTTTCCAACTGCCCCTGCTGCCTGCCTTTGGCCATAGGTCTATATAGATGTGATACCTGGAGCTGTGGCAGCTGTCTTATGACAATGAGGCAGCTGGCAAGATGGCAGAACAAAAAGATGGAAAGAGCATGGATATAAATGGCATTGTTGAGCTCTAAGACCATGAACTCTGGACGCCTAGTTATATGAGCAAAAAATGTCTTTACTGTATAATTTAGATTTCCTATTATGTGAGAGAAAAATGTCTTGACTGTGTAAGTCATGTTTCCTACTATGTGCGGCCAAAAGTATTTCTAGCTGATCTAAGGGGTTTCAATCAACATTTTGTTTCAAGGAGCAGAATGACCTAGAGTTAGACATGAACATGTGTTCAAAGCAAAATAACCCTGCTGAACTATACAATTATATGTTTTCTTCTTGACTTGCCTGCTAAAGTGCAGGTGGGGATGACTCTTGAAATCAAGACCTGCTGTAAGCAGTCTTCAAGGCCACATCCTCATCACCAACCTCTCCCCCACAGAGAGACCCACACGCACACCGTCCCCCCCTTTCCCTGACCCGGAGCCAGATGCCAGCTGTCGTTTGGAAGCTGGCATCCGTTGTCGCATGGAAGCCATCCTATGTCAACTCCAATTAGCTTCCCTGTGTCCCCAGACCAGGCCAAGCCATGCGAGGCCTGCTGAAGTGGACAGAGGGTCAGCTGCAACCTTCACTCCACCGTCCGCCCCCTGCCTCCACTGTGACTGTATGCTGGGGGATGGCAGCAGGGGGCGGGGAGGGGGGTCCTCTAGACCAACTGACAATGACTCAGGCTACTCCACGGGGCTTCAGCCAGGATCACAGCTAATCTGACAGCACGGGCCACAAGCAGGCCCCTGCCGTGCCCAACACCGATCATAGAGAGAAACCAACAGAGGCCGCTGCTCTGGCCGGTTCTCCTCCTTGCCGGGGTGCTCCAGGGCGCACTCTTGAGCCTCCCAGCTCAGCCAAGGGCCTTGCAGTCATTCAGGACTCCTGTGTCTCTCACCACTGCTGCCCGCTCCGTCCATTCAACAGCAGACTCTGTTAGGTCTCCCTTCAAAGAACCCCAACCCTGACCACTCTTGTCCCCTCCCCCGCGGCCACCCGGTTCTCAGCCACCATGCTCCCCACCTGCAGCTCTGAAGCCGCCTCCTCACTGGTCCCCCGGTTGCCAACCTCGTCCCCCGACAGCCCGAGCATCTTATCCCACCGAAGCCAGATGCTGTCCCACCTGTGCTCAGAGCCCTGCAGTGGCCCAAATCCTCCCAAGAGCTCACAAGGCCCCTTGGGGCTGGCTGCCCACCAGCTTCCCCATCACCCTCCCTCTCGCTCATGCCACTCCAGCCACACTGGCCTCTCCCCACCCCCAGACCCTCCAAGCTCACCCCACTCAGAGCCTTCGAGCTGCTGTCCGCTCAGAGAAAGCTCTGGCCCCAGACGGCCCCCTGGCTCATTCCCCACCTCCCTCCGGTCTCTATTCAAAGGTCCCTGCTCAAAACACCACCTTCTCTGCCGCCTGTGAACAACCACATCCCCACCCACCCACATGAAAGGTCGACTCCCGCCCGTAGCTCCCCCCGAGCTGGCACCCAGCACCAGCTAACAAAGTGTTTTACTACTTTTCCTTGTTTATTAAACGCCTCTCCTACCCCTCACCAGAATTTAACATCCACGAGGACAGGAGCGTTGTCTGTCTTGTCCACTGCTGTCCCCCCAGAACCCAAAACAGTGCCTTATACACAGCAGGTGTTAGGAGGAAGAAAGGGATGAGCCCATGAGCCCTCTTGTCGGATTTTTCTACACTCTCTTCTGCCCCCTCATTGTAAACACCACCCAGGAGCTGACAAGGAACAGAGTATCTGCAGTAGAGATGCCTCCTGAGCAGCAGGTGTGCAAAGCCTGCCCCTCCCCCACCCACCTCCTCCACTCCACTAGGGAGTACAGTGGGCACCCCAAAGGCAGCGCCTTTCCACGGCCAAGGAGAATGCTCAACTTCTCCCCCCCCCCACCGCCTTCCCATCACTGTGAACGAAGGGAAAACCCACCGCGCCAAAACCCCAGGACCTATCCGTGACCCCTTCCCAGCCCCAGAGCGGTGCATCCTGTGATTCCATCTCCAGATACTTCCCAGGTTCACGGACTTCTCATCAGCTTGGTAACCCACCCCACTCCCAGCTCAGGCCTGGGATTCGCCACGTAAGGCAAAGTCCACATCGCGCCTTGAAACCAACAGTCAGCCGTGGAGCTCAGGAAACATGAGGCCACAAAGGTCCAAGGTGGGGAGAAGCAGCGTTTTAGAGAGCCCTACACCCCGGCATGCTTGGGGTCTGAACGAAGAACCTAAACCACAAGATAAATCACCCCTCCCCTGTCACAGCCCACTCAGAAGACGGGACCCCAAACAGACTGCCCCTCGGCTCTCCCCAGCCGTCTGTTCCTGCACCCCCAAGTCCCTCTGTAATTTCTTCAGCCTTCCTTCCACACTGCATGGAATTTTGAGGCACCCTGAATCCTTTGGGAAGGAAATGAGGAATTATTATAATAACAGTTCCATTTACTAAGCAATTACTCTGTGCCAGGCACTGTTCTAATAAGCACTTTAGATGATTAACTCACTGAATCCTCAAAATAATCTAAAGGGGAAGGTATTGTTTTGAGCTTCATTTTACTGGTGTGGAAACTGAGGCACAGAGAGGTTAAGCGGCTTGTCCAAGATCACTCAGCTGAGAAGCGGCAGTGCTGAGATTTGAACCCAGGTCTGCCTGGCTATAAATAAAGCACATGCTCTGAGCTGGCTTCAGGGGATCCTAAGGAGGGGGCAGTGTGCGGTGTAGTGCAATGGTTAGCACCTCTGTGCTTCCCAGCTGTGCAAATCTGAATTCAAATCCAAGGTCATTTTAAGACCTCCCACGTCTTAGGGCCCCACATCATAGCAAACATATTAAAATGCACACACATCCTACATTAAATACGTTTTGGGGGCTTGAAAATTTTTTTTCAAGAATTTTTCTAAACTTGATTTTGAAGTTATTTGACACCAAGAAGCATTTACTTTACATAGATTGGCTATGATTTCTAGGCAATCATCAGGAATTTGTTCGACATGAGAAAATCCAGGCAACAAATTGTTTTTGAATGGAATGAAGTTTCTATGAATGCTAAACTTAACAATTAATAAGGCTGCCATAAAGCTGCACTCTATGAAAGTTTAAACATTTAGATTTCACAGTTGTCTTCTTGTCTTTGGAGACATTACGTTCTTCTTATAGACTATGAATGAACATTCTTGCAGGCTCCCTGAAAAGTTTGCAGAAATGAGGCCTAAGTACGTACGATGCACCCATCCGATTCCCAGCTTTACTGCTGCCAGGCTGTGTGCCCTTGAACCAGGCACTTGGCCTCTCTGGGCCCCAGTTCCCTGTCTGGAAATGGGTTGGAGGACTCAATGAGATACTGCACAAAGTCCAGACAGGGCCTGGCCCAGAGTAAGTGCCCTGCAAACAGAAGCCATAAGGTATAAGAGGCAGGTAGGTAAGAGTGTCCACGGCACCTCGATGGAACAATCACCTTTGGGAAGTTGCAGCAAAATCAGCACAGAGATTTTTTCCAAGACTCTGCCCGGCCGCCACTCACTGGGAACCTAGGGTAAGGGAATAGCTTGGCAAGCCCTATATGGAGGCTCTGTGGCAGGATGAGACCAACTTGTCCCAGTTTGCCCAGGACCGTCCCACTTTTAAAAAGGAAAGCCTCAAGGTGGCAGCCACCCACCCAAGTGTCCCTTAACTGATAGATAAATAAAATGTGCTCTATCCTCAAAAGAGAATATTATTCAGCCTTTAAAAGGCAGGAAATTCTGATACAGACTACAACGTGGATGAACCCTGAAGACATTATACTGAGAGAAACAAGCCAGACACAGAAGTACAAACACTGCATGATTGCACCTACACAGGGCACCTACAGCCGGCCAACTCAGAGAGAGAAAGTGGAAGGACGGCTGCCAGGGGCCGGGGGGAGGGAGGAATGGGAAGTTACTATTTAATGGGGACAGAGTTTCAGTTCTGCAAGATGGAAAGAGCTCTGGAAGTGCATGGGGGTGATGGCTGTGTAATAATGGAAGTGGACTTAGGGCTACTGGACTGTACACTTAAAATTGGTTAAGATGATCAATGTTATATTATGTGTATTTTACCACAATTTAAAAAATAATTAAAAAAAAATTTTTTTAAACCTCAAAGGCCAACATCCTGGTTAGCCCCTCAGGCCTGGGCAGAGGGGACGACGGGTCACATTTGCTCGGCGGGGCTCTCACCTGGGCCAGCAGCCAGTCCACCAGCTTGCTCCCGGGCAGCACCGACTTGTACGTCTTCAGGTGGTAATCGCGGTCCCTGTGGAGAGGAAGCAGGCCATGAGCAGATCAGGGAGGAGGGTGGGGAAATAGTCCCAATGTCCCTAACTCAAAGAGCTCAGGGTCCGAGGATTTCCAGGCTCTCCAGCCACGGGTCAGAGGCAGGGGGGCCGGGGAGAGCAGCAGGCAGGGAGTCCAGCCCTGACTCCACACCTCACTCACAGTGTCACTGAGGGCAGGTCTGTCCCAACCCAGGACCCCATCCTCACCAACAGCATCAAGGGGCAGGAGTAGGTGGCTCTAAGGCTCTGGAAGCTTCCCCCAGCCTGCGGTTCTCAAGCAGGGATGGCTATGCCCCCCAAGAAACACCTGGCTGTGTCTAGACATTTTTGGCTGCCATGACCTGGCTGGGGGGCGGAGTGCGGAGGTACTACCAGCAACCAGCAGATAGACACCAGGATGCTGTTAAACATTCAGAACTGCCCAGAATAGCCCCCAAACAATTATCCAGACCAAAACGTCAAAAACGCTGAGCCTGCCGAACCCTGATTTACTCTGAGTAATGAGAAAAACTTCCAATTCTTTCCTTTTGTTTTGCTGTTAACATTCGTGTGTCTAAAGGTAACAAAACAATACCGACATGGAAATGCTTCTCTGTGGGCTGGTGTGGGCAGTCAGGACAGAGCAGAAGGCAGAGGGCTGTCAGGGTCCTGGTTCTTTGCTTTGACCTGTTGTAGCAACTAATTCCTGCCAAGTCTTGGTACAAAGGGTTGTGCGGACCTTGCCGCCAAACTGCAACAATCTCTCAGCCTTTGAAGCTGACGAGAGTGAGTTTCTGCGGCCGGGCCCTGTCGGGGCTGAGAAAGGCCGGCTGGGGAGCCCCTGTCGGGGCTGAGAAAGGCCGGTTGGGGAGTCCCTGTCGGGGCTGAGAAAGGCCGGTTGGGGAGCCCCTTTCGGGGCTGAGAAAGGCCGGTTGGGGAGTTCTTCTCAGGCTTTCAGGAACTGAGGAGCCCAGCAGGTCACGTGCGCGGTAACTGGGGACCCGCTGCCAGCCCAGCCACTTCCTCCTCTGGGGGCCGATAGAGAGGCCTCTCCGGCAAGGGCCAAGGCTGGACCCGGGCGGCCCCGCCTGCCTCCTGGGCCTGCACAAAGGCAGCAGGGGAGGAGCCAGCGGGGCAGGTCTGGAGGTGAAAGGGGCTCCCTGGGCCTGGCCTCCAGCGAATGCTGGGAAAAGACTCTTCCTCTCCGCTCCTGAGAGGTGACAAGAGCTGTCAAGACAGAGGGCAGAGGCCTCTGTAGCTGGTAAGGACCAGGTCACCCTCCCTGTGCCTTCGTCCACAGCCACAAGCTCCACAGTAAAGACAACCACCAATCACTGGCACTGACAGAGCCTTCACTGTGTGCCAGGCGCCAGTCAAATTTAATCTTCAAGATCAGCCAAGGGGTGTGAGCTATTCTTATGCCCATTTCACAGATGCAGAAACAGAGGCAAAAGAAGTTAATTACCTTTCAACAGTCACTCAACATTTACTGAGGGCTCCTTTGCCCTGGACTGCGTTCTCCAGTACATGGCGGTTTTTCAACCAATTAATGTTAAATCAGAGTTAAGATTACACTCTTCAGTCTCAAGAGTGTGAAACCCACGTGTGACTAGTGGCTACTGCATTGGACAGCACAGGCACAGAGCATCTCTATCAGTGTGGGAAGTTCTACTGGCCAGCACCGCTCTAGGTGTTGTCAAGGGTCTGGGGACACAGCAGTGAGCAAATTCCCTGACCTTGGTGAGTGTACAATTCCCTGGGGTACAGACAGTATACAGACTAAGAAATAAATATACAGTATGTCAGCTACTGACAAGCTTCAAGAAGAAAACCAAACTGAAGTAAGGAGGGTAGCGTGTTCCAGATGGTGATGTTTTACACACATTGTCAGGGAGGGCCCCTCTGACTTGGAGACATTTGAAGTAAGTAAGGAAGCAGATATGCAGATATGTAGGGGAAGAACACCCCAGGCAGAGGAAACAGCAAGTGCAAAGGCCCTGAGGTGTATCCTATTATTATCCCCGTTCCACAGAGGGAAAAGTTGAGGCCCCAGCAGGTTAAATAACTGCCCAAGAGCACACAGCTGCTGACTAGCAGGCTGAGATCCAGAACTAACACCCTTCACCACCACACTGCAGTGTTTCCCACAAATTTACTCACTTGACCCTCATGACAAACCTACAGGGTTGGTACAGTTATTAGCCCCATTTGATGGAGAAGGAGACTGAGGCTCAGGCAGGTTAAGTTATTGGCCCAATGCCACACAGCTGAGAAGAGACAGAGGTGAAACTGAAGCTTGGAGAGAGTAACTTACTTGATCACAGGGGTGTAGAGGCTGTGAAGACGGCAGTAAAGCCTCACACCCTGAAAGAGAAAAAACGGGAGTCTGTGATCAGGCCACATCCTTCAGGGGCCTCCAAATCCAGGCTGCTGGGAGAGAGGGTGGGGGGAGAGGGGAGACTGGTGAGGGCAGTGGAGAACAGGCCACTGGGGCAGAGGCCTGCTCTGCGGTGACTGTGGGGTCAAGGTCATGGGGTCAGGGTGGAGGGGTTCCCACCTTGGACATGATGTCCTCCAGTTCACTCCGGGCCTTGTAGGTGCCGTCGTCGTAGCGGAAGCGGTACATCACCTGCTCGTTCTTGAACTGGTGCTTGTCAGAGACTGGAGGGACCCCAGGGCTGGTGAGGCTGGGCGCCCCCTCGGGCCCTCCTGACCCACGCCCACCATCCTCACCCTCCACTCGGCCAGGCTCCATGCCAAGCACAATTTCTCCAAAGCCCCTGCCCACACTCCAGGTCCTCCGGCTACGTGCAGGGCCCGCTGAGACCCACAGCTGGGGGCTGGGGCATCTGCCGGTCTCATGAGAGGCCCAGAAATGCCCACTCCAGTCTGCCCTGAGGCCCACCTGCCCAGCATCTCCCTGGAGCTAGATCACGAAGCAGGCTGGGGTGTGAGACCCCACTGTCAAGATTTATGAACCCATCTCTACACAACGGCCCCGAGTCGCCCCTAGCGCTTCCCTGTCTCACTCCCCACTTTGGATCCATTAGCTGATCCTGTAGGCTCTTCCTTCAAACCATGAAGGAACAGCTGGCCACACAGAAGTGTAGAAATGGCCTCTGAGTTAGTGGAAGCACAGCACTGTTGAGCTCTGACTTGGTCCTACTGTTCGGCCCCCCAGGCCTAGCCTGCACTCACCATGGTGGATGATACCATTCTCCAGCAAGGCTTGGCCCAGGTTCACGCCTTCTTCCGTCTTGCTGATCTCGCCAATTTCCAGGAGCCAGGCAACAAACTCACTGCCAGGAACATGACATGCGGTTGAGAGGACCTCCCCAGTCCTGAGGCCACGGGGGCCGGCACTGAACTGGCCTGGCCCCCCTGACTCCCAGGAGTGACAGCCAGAACTGCCCACAGGAAAGCAGAGCTTAGGACACCACAGGCCTGGGGGTCGTGCTGAGGCCAGATGCTTTTCCCCAAGACCAATGGCAGAGAGGTGGGTGTGAGCAGACCCAGGCACCGCCTCAGGCTCATTGGATGGATGGATGGATGGATGGACGGACGGGAGGATGGATGAGAGAGACAGAGAGAGGGGATGGACACATGAGTGGATAAATGAATGAAAAGTGAGCAGATGACTGGATGATCTGACAGGCAGATAAATTACTAGGTGGCTGGGAAAATTAGTGGGTAGGTGGGTGGGGAGGGCAACAGATGGGTGGGTGATAAGTGGAGAGATTACTGGGTAGATGAGTGGGGAGATGGATGATGGCTGGCTGGCTGGCTGAACAGACAGAGGGAATGAAGAAACCAATAAGCAGGAAGAAATAAGGACCCAGAAAGATGATTGTGGAGAGTCAGATGAGCTAAGGGTGATCAAGTCATCTCATTCTCCCACTTAAAACCCTCCGGTGGGCTTCCTGGTTACTCTCAGAAAAGCATCCAAACTCTGCCCACATGATGGCAAGGCCCTGACACGATGAACTGCCCCTTCCTCATCTCCTATACCTTTCACTTATTCTGCTTTAGTCTCACCCACCAACTTCCCCTGCTTAAAAAAAACTGCCAGACTCCTGCCTGCCTCAGGGCCTTTGCACTTGCTGTTCCCACTGCCTAGAAACACCCTTCCCCAGCTCTTCACACAGCCTTTCTCTTTCATCTTTAGGTCTCAGCTCAAATATCACCTCCTCGGAGAAGTCTTCCCTGATCACCTCATCAAGACACCCCACACCCACACAAACCATCCCCATCTTTCTGTTTTACTTCCTTTTTAGCACTTATCACTGGATTTGTATTATACTATTTACAGATTTATTTATGTGTTTATCAACCATCTCCCTGAACCAGAATGCCACCTCCATGCTGATGGGGAGCTCTGTCTGATTCACAGCTCTACACCCCCCGCACCTGGAAGATAGTCCAAAGCACAGCAAGGCTCAAAAATCTTTTGAACAAATAAAGGAATGAACCATCAAACAAGAAGGAATGTTCTGGGGTAAGCAGGAAGGTCTCAGTAAGAAAGAAGTGCTCAAAAGCCCAGAGGAAATGAGGCAAATCCAACGTGACTACCCAGAGGGGCAGAGGCTCAGTCAGAGCCCAGGTCCTGGTTCTTGGAGTAGAGTTTGGGCTCCATGCAGAGCTCCACCCACTGGAAGTCAGCAGGCCAGGGGAGAGCTGGGGATGTGGTCATTCTGTTCTCAATGAAAGCGGGTGGCAGCTGGCCAGAGTGGGGAGCTTATCAAAACCAGCTGTCCTGCCTCCAATTACAGGGCCAGAGGGGGGCAGGGCTATTTTTAGCTTTGCAGTGTTTGGCTAGCAAAGACCTGCCCTGTGTGTAGGTAGCAGTGTGTGCCGAGGCATTCAGGGAACCCCAGTGAGAGCCGGGGGTGGGGGGCGTAGAAGAAATGGATCTATTCTGTGGAGCGGGAGCCCCGAGTGGGGAAGAGATGGTCCTGGCCTCCCCCAGGTCTCTTCTTGAAGTCCCCAAAATCAGAGGCAGAAAGAAAGCTGCCGGCAGCTGGGGGAGGTGAACAGATGTTGAGTGCCCACTCTCGGAAGCTGGAGACTCGGCCTCTGGCTGCCCACCAGCTGTCCCATCGGGGGCCACCTCTGGCACGGACCGGCAGCCCTGTGGGGGGTCCCAACAGGGACCACAGCAGGTCCCAAAAGGGGGACAGGAAGTTGCCCACAGCAGCTGCAAGGGCAGAAAAATGCAGCCCAGAGGACAGCAACTGTGACCCAGGTTTCTGCCCTGAGCTGAGTCTTGAGCCTTTTTGAGGATCAACTTACTGGGCAAATTTGGGCAAACTGCTGTCCCTCTCTGGGCCTCAGCTGGGTCCATCTGGCAAGGGGTTCATTCAGGGGTCTTCTGGATTTAGTCGGTAACTTTCAAATCATGTTGAGTCCTAAGCTGGGATCCAGCCTACAAAACCAGACAAAATCCACCTCTGATGCAGGGACCTTAAACTCTCATAAATGAGTAAAAGGGACCAGGTGGAAACTCTGCTGAACCAGCCAGCGTTTCTGAAGACGGCAGCCACTCACTGCGGCCAACTGTGGCCGCATGGGAAGACTAAAGCATCTTACGACTTTTCAAGAGAAGCTGGAAACCCAGCATTTCCTGTGAAATCTCCCAACTGTTAAATGTTGATATTGAATCCAAAATGTTCTGAAAGCACCGTGTGGCCCAGGGAAAACACATCTGCGAACCACACTGTGTCAGTGGGGCGCCATGTGCTACCGCTGGGTGCAAGGACATGTGTTACAGGCAGGAGGGTCAGCGTATACCAAGGCCCTGAGTAAGAAGGTTGGGGAACCAGCAATCTGCCAGTTGGTGGGGGTGGGGGCAAAGAGAAGCGAGATCCAGTCTTCCAGAGAGACCTAACCGGGAGCAGGGTGACGTACGCTGCGGACACAGGGAGCAGGTCAGCCTGCTTTGGCGGGGAGTCTGAGATTCAGGGAATGGGGGACTAATTGAGAGTTAGCATGTGTCAGCTAACGGCAGCACCCTTCTTCCTTCCTGCCCCCCAGTATCATGCACCCAGTAAACATGAATTTTAAGTGTCAAGTCCAAGGCTAGGCACAGGGGACACACAGGTACACCCTGGCAGTCTTCCCGGGGGAGCCCCCAAGCTGAGATCCAATGTCTACTCATCCCCAATACAAGAATCCCATTTCTCTTGCCCGTCTCCTCCATGGCCTTGAGCTCCACAAGGGTAGGAACTGGGGGTTTTATGTTCATCCCTGTGACTCCACTGCCTGAGATGCTTCCGGGTGGTGTCTGCAGCAATGCCTGACGAATCATTATTGATCAGCTATTACGCGCTAATACCGTGTACCTGTGCCCACAGGCGGGTGAGACAGTGTGGCCTCTTGCACCTGGGTGCTCCCATTCTGGCAGACTTCAATTAATGAATGACATCTAACTCTGTCTAGAGTATAACCAAAGGCCTTCTTCTTCCAGGAAGCCTTCCCTGACTGCCCTGCCAGACAGACCATCACACCGTGTGCCCTGAGTTCTTAAAGCTGTGACAGTGCCCTCATCCCAGGCCTGTATAATGAGTTCATCCTCGCTCGCCTCACTCTCCCACGTAAACTCTTTCAATGGATTCCCAGAGCACCTGGGATAGAATCTGAACCCCTCACCCCTTACCTGCCTGATTTGGTCCCTGCTACCCCCTGTGGCCTCATCTTGACACCCCCCAGCCCCTCACTCCCTCCAGCCACGCTGGCCTCCTCGCTGTTCCTCAATTTACTCAAGGCTCATTGCAGCCTTGGGGCTTTCGCACCTGCTATTCCCTCTGCCAGGAATGTTGTTCCCCCAGATCTTCTCATGGTTGGCTCTTGCTTGTCATCCAGATCTTGGTTAAAATGTCACCTCCCCCAAGAGGCCCTTCCTGACCACCCTGGCTGAAACCACACCCCCTTTCCTCACCTCCTCACATAAACCTACTTATTTCCTTAAAGCACTCATCAAGTCACTGAAATTCCCTTCCTTGTTTGTATTTATCTAGTTTCTGATTCCCCTACTGGCCTGTTGTCTCCACGAGGGCAGGGGTTTCCTCTGTCCTGTTCACTGCTTGCACACAGTAAGGGCTCAATAAACAATGACTGGGATAGATGAAGGAATCAATTTTGTCTCCCTAGAATCCGAGGATCCTAGAGGGCAAACGCCATGTTCCTCCCGTGAAGCCTCCACAGAAATACACAGATTTCGTTCCTTGGTTTTTCTTCACGCGGCATCCGTGAGCTTTCTCTCTGATGAGGGCAGAAACAGGCCACTCCTTAAGCTCCATCACATTTCCATCACTCTTGCCCACAATGTGCTGAGCATGTCACATGTGTTTTCTCTCTGTATCCTCCGACAATCCGGCAAGGCAAACATTTCATTCTCTCTCATTAATTGGTCATTTACTGAGGCTCAGAGAGGTTAAGAAACACCCAAAGTCACACAGCTAGAAGGCAGGGGAAGCAGGACTTGAGTCCAAGTCTGATTCAAAGCCTAACCCTTGAAGGTTATAAAGATAAATCAGACACTTTTTGTATTCCTGGAGTCCTCCATCTAGTAGAGACAGGTTACGATCAAGGAAAAACGAAATGTGCTGAATAGAGATAAAAATGGATAAACGCAGCAGAGTGTGGTGAGAGAAAGTACTGGGTTCAAATCCCAGCCCCCAATTTGTGCCCATGCGACCTTGTGTAGGACCTTTTCCCTCTCTGTGCCTCAGTGTCCTCACCCTTCAAATGGGAACAATGGCAGTAAACTGCCTCACAGTGTCACACAAAGATTAAAAGGCACGGCCACATGGCAGCACCTGGAGCAGAGAAAGGCTCCGTGATTGTGTCTCTGTGGCTGCTGGTTCCTTCCACTGGAGGGGGCCCGGGTGCTCCTGGAGGAGGAGCTGGGCCCTGACCAGGAAGGAGGAGGACCACGAGCCCGGGGCTGTGTGCAGAGCGAAGCCACACAAGGAGAGTTTTTATCAGCACGATCTCCTGAAGGAAGTCTGGTCCTTGAGGGCCCAATGATTGCCAAACAAGCTTCAATCCTGGCCCTGTTTCAAATGGGCAGTGAAAGAAATCTCCCCTAATCCTTCCTGAGGAGACAGAACACCCTGCTGAAGCCCTAATCACAGACAGGTTAGCCCATCCAGCTGGACTAAGCTCTCCAAAGGGTTTGGAAAGAGGTGGAGTGAGGGGGGGAGGTCCTCTGACCCTGGGGGGGCCGGAAGCAAACCCCTCCTCGAGAGAAACCTCCTTTCTGCCCAGGGATTAGGAATTAGCTGATGGAGACCATCCCGGCTGCCCCCTCCCTGCTTCCCACAGGTCTGGGCCCCACAGCCTCCCCTCCACAGACCCTCCCAGGGAACATGGAGCTGGGGTCAACTAACCCTGAGGGCAAAAGGGCAGCCTGACTCCAAGGCATCCAGGCCAACTCCAGGGGCCCAAACACCCCCAAAATCCCCTGCCTACTGCCCCAAGCCATGACCAATCAGCTCCCCCTGGCCCCCTGCCCCCGGCTTAACACTGGCCTCCAGCTGCCCATCCAACATCTGTTCAATATGCGAACGTCTCCTGGGCATCTCGACCTTAACACGTGCAAACGGGCTCTGCATCTTCCCTCAGCTGGCTTCCAGATCACTGCACTCGCCAGCGTGCCTCCCACCCCTCTGCCCGCTCCCTCTCAGTCTCCTTTGCTGCTTCCTCCTCCGCCCCAGAGCCCAGTCTCTGCCTCATCCCTCTCTCTATCCATCCCCCTGCAGGATTTCATTCAGTCTCATGGCTTTGAAAACCATCTAAATGCCCACATCCCCTGCACTTAGGTCTCCAAGCCAGAACTTTTCTCCCCGGGTCAAGATTTCATATCCAACTAACAAGTCGACATCTCTGTCCGGGAGCCTGTCTCAGTGTAGGCATCCAAGTGGAGCCTCTGGGCTCTACTCCCACCCTCTGAAACCTGCCTCTGTCTCCCCTTTTGCAGCAATCAGCACTCCAGCCCTTCCAGGTGCTCAGGATCCTTAATTCCCTTTTTCTCCACCCCATGAGCCAATGCTGTCACCTTCCACATGATCCAGAATGCAACTACCTGCCCCCATCTCCACGGTGACTACCCTAGTCCACGGCACCTCTCACCTGGTCTACGGCAATACAATAATTACAGCCGCTTTTACCCCAGGACTCTTCAAAATCTTTTGGGAAGCGGGTGGGGTGTAAGTTAATAAATTCTCAACAAAATCCCAGCCTCACAGGCAAGCTTCTCTCCCCACAAGCTTCGTGCGGTCAGGAGCCCTGGGCATTCTTCTACCCTCTCCAGAGCACCGACCACTAGGTCTAACACACAGTAGGGCCTGGAAACAGCCTGATGGTTTCACAAGGAATGCATTTCTCCTGCTTCTCCCAATCCCCAGCCCCCTCCCCCAGGTGAATGAGATTTAAACGTGGGTTTAGGATCCAATCCCATCTCACCTGTGCTCTGATCCTTTGATCCTTGGTTATAAAATAAGGGTGGGGAGTAATAATATTTTATTATTAGGAAATAACATAATTCCCAGACAGAGAAATTGGAAGCCCTAAGTACTGAAACCATATGGACCTCCCCTTCCCCTTGTGTATCTCAGGAAGGGAGGCCTCACCAGACACCAACCCAGCCAACATCTTGATCTCAGACTTCCAGCCTCTAGAACTATGAGAAAATAAATTTCTATTGTTTAAGCTGCCATGACGGTGATAATTTGTTATGACAGTTCAAACAGGCTAATTCAAAGGTCTACATTTGCTCTTCCAAAACCTTTGACATCAACTCCCTGCATTAAATACCTTTCTGCTTGACATATCTAGAGGGGCTTCTCTTTGCTTGAATGCTAGAGCAGCGTTTTTCAATCCGTGGTGGAAAACCCGCTCACAGTTTGTGGAATCAATTTCATGCGTTTCACTCAGCACTATTTTTGAAATGAATGAAGAAATGAGTGGAATAGAATAGAATAGAACAGAATAGACAGGTATTCTCAGAGTGTAACAAGCACAGTAAATTTTGTGAAACTTTGGCTTCAGTCATATATTACGTGAAGGTGTGTACCAGGTCACAATATAAAACTTACATTTTGCAGTGAGTTGTGGTCAAAACATTTGAAAGCCCTGATATGGGCACCCCACTGTCCTTGATCTCCAAGGACTGTTCCACAAGGATTCGAGGTGCCTTAGTGGCTCTGCCCATGGCGGAAGGGGCAGGGCTGGGAAAAGCCACGTGGGTGCAGAGGGTCTGCCCACCTCCAGCCTCCAGCCAAGACCCAGGGACACAGCAGAGGCCAGGATGGGGTCACTCACTTGCCAAGGAAGCACTTGGGGACGGTGCTCAGCTTTCTCCGACGGTCCTTGATCAGGTTCACCTTCTTGTTCATCATCATGTGGTAAAGCTTCTCCCCCTTCTCCGCGATCATGACGTACGCATCCCGTTCCATGCCCAGCTTCAGGCCTGCGGAGGGGACACGGTCAGCACCAGCGCTGGGGAGCAGAGCAGGCGGGCATGTGGTTCCTGAAAGCCTTTCCCCCAGCTGCCCCCAACTACCGCCACAGCCAGTGGTCACCCATAGAGCACTCTCTGCATGTCGGACACTGTTCTAGGCACCTGCCAGTGACCCCACACAAGACCTTGTAGAGGAGGGTGGGTAAGTCCCCCATTTCACAGATTGCAAAGCTGAGGTCCAGAGAGGCTAAGTCCCAGGGTAATAAGCAGTCGACCCTTCAACCTGAGAATGGGTTTCCAAATTCTGAGGTTATCAGAAAACCTACTGAGACCTTCCTTCCAGGCCAGGGATGGAAATTTCCCCGTTTCTCTAGACAATACACACAGACTATGATCCCAATCACTGCCCCATATTTTCTACCTGGACCCCATCCAATCCTGACAATAAGAGTAGTGACAAATAATAATAGCAAATGCTTTTATAGTGCCTACTCTATGCCACTTGATCCTCACAGGAAACCTACAAGGCAAGTTCCATTATCCCCATTTTACAGCTGAAGAAACTGAGGTCCTTAGAAATTAAGTTCCTGTCCAAGGTTGCCCATCTAGAAGTAGTGGAACCAGGATTTAGACCCTCAAGCTTGGCTCCAGATCTGTGCTCTTGACCACAGCATGTACCACGCCTGGAAACTCAGCCCTGAGCTCAGGGTTTGGGTGATACCCCGATTCTAACAACCAAGGCCTACTCAGGCCACACTCCACTCATGAGCACATATGTCCAGCACTGACCACAGCCATCCATTCCGACCACAAAGATACTGATCAGCCCCACCCAGGCCAGGCCACACCCCTGACCCCCACCCCCAGTCCTGACCACACACCCAGCCCTGATCCGTGTCAGAAGTCATAAACCTGCCCCAGCAGGGGCTAAGTTCAGTTGTTTACCTGGCCTAATGGCATTTTAATAAATTTTGATGCAACATTTAAAATCAAGACATGTCACCTAAAAATCCTGATGTCTAACTTCTCAAAAAAAAAAAAAAAATTCAGTGGACCAGGCCATGCTGGGCCCATACTCATTCCTGAGAGATGATGGTGACTTGTACTTGGGTGGAAGCAGGGAGAGGACAGAAGTAGATGGCCCTGGCATGTGAGTGGAGGGCAGAATTAAAGGGACTTGATCTACTGAGTTTGGGGAGTCGGCAGACATCAGGGTGACACCAACGGTTGCAATCTGAGCTCCTGGATGACTGAAGGAGCCACTTACTGAGACGGGGAAGTCCAGGGAATGAGCGGGTTTGGGGCAGAAGACAGGGTGGAAATTAAGAATTCTGACTAGACATGGTAAGTGTGAGATGTCCACGACACATCCAAGTAGGGATTTCAAGAGAACAGAATATAGATATGGAGGAAACCGGGCCTCTGTTTTCTCCTCTGTAAAGCTGGGCGGTAGGTATCATTTTTAGGACCATGAGTCAAATCTGCAAGTATTTATCATCAAATCCAAACCTCATTTAGCAGCATTACAACCCTCTGCGGCAGGAGCTTTATCCCCATTTACCAGGCCACATCACTGAGGTCTGGAAAGCGGAAGCAACTCACCCCCAAACACACCATGGCCTCCCCTTCCGAGCACGGTGGTCTCTGTACAGCAGTTCAGAGTTTCCCACCCCCAAACTGCACCCAACTATCAGCCAGCTCTGCACTTCCTAACGCAGGGGCCTCAGAAGTGCCTGGCCCAAGCATTCATACGACAGTTAGGGGCAGCCCCCGGGACCCTCCTCCCAAAGACTTGGTGAATGTCAAACAAAAAGAACCCCCGGTGAAGGGAACAGAAGCGTGGAGGGGACAGAGGCACGTAGGGAGCATCTTGACTACTAACCCTCAAGGGTGAAGGAAGCAAAGAATCAGGATGATCAACTACATTGGCATGACCTTGGGCAATTCCCTTCCATGGGGCCTCAGTTTCCCCATCTGTCTGGCGGGCTAAACCAGATGAGCTGAGATCCCACCAAGTTCTAACAGTCCCAGAGCTCTCTGCCCCTTCAGAGACCTGCTTTCTGTAGCTCTGACCTTTCTGGAAAGGATCCTACACCCCTCCCCTAGACACAGCTCACTCTACAGAAGGGACGAGGCTGCAGGAAGCCATATACGCCCCAGGGATCTGGGGAAGCCCCCAGACACTCACTCTCGCGTTGCTCCCGCTCACGGATGATGGCATCCAGCCACTTCTGCTTCTCCTCCGCTGTCTTGGCCATGCAGACAAACCACTTGTTCTTGGCCGTGTTGTGGATCTTCCAGCCGTTGGTGACGGTGTAGCCATTGCTGTGATAATCCGCTGGCAAGGGAAGGAGGCAAAGCGGGGTCAGCAAGAGCTCAGCCATACAACCCAACATTCATCATTATATGCTTACGAGTGAGGTCACAGGACCAGCCCTTCCTCCTCCAGAAGGACAGGGCGGCGGAGGCATCAATGGCATCAGGATCTGGGAGTTGAACTTACTATCCTCCAGATGCTCCCTCTCCTATCTATTCTCTGGTGGGCAACAAAGACCTCAAGCAAAGAGCCTCCCACCCCCTCGATTGCAAAGGGAGACACCTTATGCCTCCTTGCCCATCTCATTCTGGCACTTGGGCTACATAAAACCCTAGTGTAAGCCTGATGATGCCAAGTCACGGGCCCTTACAGAGTGTTGGCTGGGATGGGAATTGGCAAACCTCTCTGAAAACAGGCTGACGTTATCCAGGAATGTTGCAGCCAGCTATACCCTGAATCTGAGGAGGGGTCCACAGGTTTCGTGAGACTGCCAAAGGGGTCTGTGGCTCAAAACCAATTCAGAACCCCTGTCCTGGACAAGCTCAAGGACAAAAACACCAAGAGGTGTACACACAAGAATACTCACAGGATCACTGTCTATAATGGTAAACGACAGAAACAACCCAAATGGCCCTCACAAAAGGAATGGGTAAACTGGGGACTATCTGTGCGAGAGAAAACTACACAGCAATGGAAACCGACAAGCTACAGAGAGCGACATGCAGAAACACGGATGACTCACCACCACGGGGCTGAGTGAAAGAAGCAAGATGCGAAAGAATATACAGTACACTTGATGACCATTTGTACCATATAGAGAACAGACTAGTGGTTACCGGGGGGAGAGGGAAGGGGGAAGGGACAAGATAGGGGTATGGGATCAAGAGATACAGACTACTACGTATAAAATAGACAAGCAACACGGATATATTGTACAGCACAGGGGAACACAGCCACTATTTTGTAGTAACTAAATGGAGTACAATCTATACAAATATTGAATCACTATGTTGTACACCTGAAACGAACAATGTTGTAAATCAACTAAACCTCAATTTAAAAAGAAAAAAAAAAGAAGCCACATTTTGGGCCAGTGCTACCCAGAGAAAGAAACACAGTGAGAAGCAATAATAATAAGAAATACATATATATAATTTTATATTTATTTGTAATCATATAACCATTTAAATAAGGTTCGAAAACAGAAATTTTAATTAAAATGTTTAGCAATGCATATTTAGGAGGTAAAAATATGTTTAAAAAGCAAGAAAATAATCATCACAAAATTCAGAGAGTGGTTACTTCTGGGGGAAGGAGGCACTGTGGCCAGGGAGGGGCGTGTGAGGGGCTTCTGGGGTGCAGGTAGCAGTTTATTTCTTAACCTGAATGGTGACCACCCAGGGGTTGGCTTTATGTGCATATGTTTTAGGCACTTTTCTGTGGACAGGTTATCTTTCCCGATCAAAGGAAAACACTGGTGAACCGCAGCAGAGACTGTGCTGTAGAGCAGGGGGGCTGGGCTCGGGCAGGGCATGGGTGGGGACCTACCTGTCCCATCCTCCACGTTCTCCACCTCCATGACTTCAGTGTTGATTCGACCCCGGAAGATATACAGGGAGCCGTTGATGGATTTGGTCCTCTTGGTGGATTTCTTGCTCCCAGTGACCCTGAAAGACAGTGGGAAGTCAATGTCCCCTATGCCTCCTCTCCTTGGGGCTCAACCGTCTTCAACAGAGCAAAGGGAAGCAAGGCAGTAACACAGAAGGGTGCCCGGGGACAGGAGAAGTGCGGGAACCAGGTCAGAAGTATGGCATTTTGGCTGGTGGTTGGGTGACTTGAGCAAGTCACTTTTCCACTCTCAGCCACAGCTTCCTCATCTGGAAAATGGGTTAATAGCCTTGCTGACCTCCCAGAGCTACTTCTGAGCCAACAGGAGATGTGGATGTGAAACCAACAAGAAGCAACAGAAACCCACTCTTCTAGGCTAGAAAATGGGTAGAGACTCTCAGGGTGTCTAACAAACAGGAACTTCCTGAAATAAAACCAGAATGGAAAGGAACTTGGAGTAGGAAGTCCATCCATCCATCCACTTACATCTACCTACCCACCATTCATTCATTCATTCAGGTGAATTCTCTTGCTCACCCATTTAGTCACTCAACAAACAATCTGACCAGTGCTTCGTATGGGAAGGATACCAAGTTGGGACCAGGGGAGTCACTCACCCATGCATTCAACAGGCACTCAAGAAAATACCTGCTGGGCACCAAGCACTATTCTAGGTGCTAGGGCTGCAGCAGGGAACAAAACAAAGTCTCTGAGAATATACCTTCCAATACAGGAGGGCAGAAGGTACCCCGAAAGCCCTCCATCACGCCCCCTTCTGGTCACTACCCCCTGCAAGGGTAACCACTACCCTGACGTCTAAACTCATAGATTCACTCTGCCTGTTTTAGAACTTCACATACGTGGAATCGCACAGGGTGATGGTGATGGACATTTGGGTGCTTCCAGTTTGGTGCTGCTGGGAATGTTCTGGCACATGTCTCATGAAGAACATACGTGTGCATTTCTCCGGGTTATCTACCTAGGAGTTGAATTGCTCAGTTATAAGGAATGCATACGATCGGCTTTGGTAGATACTGCCAAGCCGTATCAATTCTCCCACCCCTAGCAGCAGAGGGACATTCCAGTTGCTCCACATGCTCCACAACTGGTATTTAATTTCTCATTTGGGCCATTCTGGCAGCAGAAAGGAGTGTCTCTAATAAAGATTTCATCTGTATTTCCCTGATGAATAATGAGGCCGAGCACTTTTTCATGTTTATGGGCCATCTGGTATCTTCCACTTGTGAAATGACTGTCCCTTGACCATTCTTCTGTTGGGTTGTCTGTCTTTTTCTTAATGATTTATAGCAGAGCTCGGCAAATTTCGTCTGAAAAAGGGCCAGAGAGTAAACATTTTCAATTGTGTGGGCCATATGGTCTCTGTTACAACTACTTAACTCAGCCCTTGAGGCATGAGAGCCTCCACAGACAACACAAAAATGAATGGGCATGGCTGTGTGCCAATAAAACTTTATTTATAAAAATAGGCAGAGGGCCAAATTTGGCCTATATATTTTGGATATGAGTCCTTTGCAAAGTGGATTGCAAAGATCTTCTCCTCCTCTGTGCCTTGCCTTTTTACTCTCATCTTGGTGTCTTTTGATGAACAGAAGTTCTTAATTTTAAGGTAGTCTGATAAATCTATTTTTCCTTTATAATTATACTTTCTGTCCAATTTAAGAAATCTTTGCTTACCCCCAGATCATGAAGATAGCCTCCTATGCCTTCTTCTAGAAGCTTTATTGTTTTATCTTTCACAGTTAAACCAATAATCCACCTGAGGATGACTTCTGTATACTGTGTGAAGTAAGGGTTCAAGACTCATTTTTCCCCCTGGATATCAAACCGACCAAGCTCCATTTATTGCACCTCATCGGTGCTTCTGTTGAAATTCAAATGACTGCTTACATGTACGTCTGCTTCTGGATTCACTACTCCATTCCATTAATCTTTCTGTCTGTTTTTACACCAATACTACGTTGTCTTAATTACTATAGCTTTATAGTGAGCCGTGGTATCAGTAATAAAAGTCCTCCAGCTTTGTTCTTCTTCAAAACTGTCTTTAGCTATTTTTGTCTCTTTCTGTTTCCACGTAAATTTTAAAATCATTTACGTACCTATACACACAACCTCCCTCCTGGAATTTTTATCATAATTACATTGAGGTTCTGACCAACGTTTGATGAGAGAATGCAAAGCACTTGCTGGTGATGGGGGGTGAGGCAGGTCAGAATCAAGGACAACTAAGATTCTGGCCTGAGATCCTAGGTAAACGATGCCATTTACTGGGAATTTCGACGACTCAAGGAGGAAAAGGTTTGGAGCAGGAATGAGCATTCATTTCATTACAATGAAAATGAAGAGTCTTGTTTTAGACCCAAGTTAAGGGTAAGCTGTCTGTGACACACCCAAGGGAAGACACAGATTTAGATCTTCTACCTTACACACCATGTGCCAGGCATCATTCTAACCACGTTACATGTTTTACCTTAATCTATAAAAAACACCTCATGAGACGGACACTGCTTTCATCCCCATTAAACAGACAGGAAAACAGAGGCACAAAGAGCTGACATAACTTGCCCCAGGTCACACAGCTTGCAAGCAGCAGCGTCTCTGAGTCTTTGACCACTACACGCTGCTGACGCCTCTAAGATGTTAAACAAGCAGTCGAGATACGTGAGGCTTAGCTCTTCTGTGCCTCAGTTTCGCCTTCTGAAGAATGGGGAGGTGTGTTTTTAAAAACTCTCCCTTCCACTTCTGACATCCAAGGAGCCTCTGCTTTTGAACCAGACCAGAAGCACTCCGAGTCAGAGACCTCCCCTGACCCATAACCTGGAGAGGCAGTGCCTGGCATGGCCCAGGCAAAGACACGACCGTAGACAGACACCTACCAGCGTCCGGCGTTTCCTGTGACTACATCAGAGCCACGCTGCGAGTTCCATCCACCAATGCCCAATCCCTCTGAGACCTCTCGGAGCCCAGCCCTCTGGCTCCTGACCTAGAGCAGGGGCAGAGGCCGCCTGCCAGGTTCTCCCAGGCGACAGATGTGCCCTCTCCTTCTAGCCAGCCCAGCTCATTTGCAGGCCTGAGACAGGAAACGGCCTTACAAGAGTGCGTGCGCCCTAGACGACCCATTGGGTGTCCAGTACAATCGGCATCAGCTGCTACTGCTCCAGTGGAGGAAGGGCCCACGACAGGGTGACTGAAGGCTGAGCAAACGTGGCCCAGGCTGGGAGGTCACAGAGGCCTGAAGGGACATTCTGCTTTCTAAACCCCAGTGTTCTGGGACAAGTGCCTGCTTCAGGCAGCCCATGGCGGGTGGGGGGGAAGGGCTAGGGGTGGACGCTGGCAGTGGCCTTGGCATTGTCGAAGAAGGACTCTCAGGATGGCTCCAGTGAGAACAGGCAGGAAGCAAGGAGGAAGGAGAAGGGGGCATTGATGGGGGGATAGGAGGACATGAGACAGATGCAGACAGACTAACGGGAATAAAATATCAAATGAGAAAGAGACACACTGACCCAGCCACTCAGAGATGGTGAAAGAGGGAGATGGAGATCTCTGACCAGAAGGACCAAGTCCCAGAACAGGGAGGAAAGGGAGGAAGGGGAGGGGCCTGTGGCTAAAGCACCTACTATGTGCCAGGTGCTGCACCCGTGGGATCGCACTGAATAGGAACACATCACATGTGGAGGTAAGTTAACAGTAATGGCAGCTACTCCTTATTCTGGGCACTTACTATGTGCCAGGCACACTTAACATGTTTGCCCTTGTACACGGTACAAGATACATGATAATTCATCCTAGTTTACAGATGAGGAAACTGAAGCAAAGAGAGGCAAAGTCACAGAGCTAGAGAAATGGCTGAGCAGGGATTCAACAGTTGCTCTTAAGCAAACACTACTGTAAGAAGGGGTTTATCAACCTCATTTTACAGAAGAGAAAACTGAGGCTCAGAGAGGTCAGGCTGGAGGAGGAAGACCATGAGAAGCTTCCCCACACTCACACGGAAAGCCCTCATTCATCCTGTGGAAAGGTTCCTCACCACCACCTTAGGAGGCCAGCAGAATCAGACAAGGAAAACGAGGCTCAGACAGACAGGAAGTGACAA
This sequence comes from Globicephala melas, assembly GCF_963455315.2. Taxonomy (NCBI): domain Eukaryota; kingdom Metazoa; phylum Chordata; class Mammalia; order Artiodactyla; family Delphinidae; genus Globicephala; species Globicephala melas. The sequence continues at coordinate 74,041,028 of NC_083328.1, forward strand.
GCCCAGAGCCACAAGGGAAGTTGGAGGTGATGCTGACAGTAGGACCCAGGATCTGGACCTCCCCTCAGCCCTAACTTTTGCTAGATAAAAGAGTAAAGAAGCCTCTGGAAAGTCACCATTTCATCCCTAAAACAAAATAACAGGAAGCTTAATTCAAAAAGGGCTGCACTGGTCAGTTGTCCTCTACCTCCTCAGCGAGAAAACTGAAAGGCAAGAATTCTCTTGGTCCACCAATCTACCCACCCACTCATGCATCCAACCATCCACTCGTGCCCCTACCCCTCCGTCTCCTAACTTTCCGTCTCTCCAATCATTCATCCACCTATCCATCAACTCAACCATCCTATCAACCAACCTCCCGTACCAGAGTCCAACCACCCTGGCAACTATCAACCAATCATCCTTCAACACACCCATCCAACTGATCATCCCTCCACTGATCTCCAAACCTCCACCACCCACTCAGCCTCCCAAGTTTATGACCATCCAACCATCCATCCATCTACCCATTCACTCAACAAACCATACATAAAGACCCCAACACGCCTTTCATTTAAATACACCTGTCCTAGGGACTTCCACGGTAGTGCAGTGGTTAAGACTCTGCACTCCCAATGCAGGGGGGCCTGGGTTCAATCCCTGGTCAGGGAACTAGATCCCACAACTAAGGAGCCCACGAGCCATAACTAAGACCTGGCACAACCAAATAAAAATAAATAAATACATATTTAAATAAATAAATAAATATAACCTCTGCCGGCTCATCATGTCTTCATTTCCATTTCTCCAACTACCCAAACATTCACAGATTCCCCCAACTTTCTACCTATCCCTCCATCCAGCCATCTCCTAAATCTCCAACCACTTGACTGCTCACTCATTCATCTACTCGTTCATCCAACCACGAATCAATTTATACACACATAGACAATCACTCCCATTCATCTCCCAAACCTGCAACTACCCATCTATCCCTCCTCCCATTTGCCCACACATCCAACCACACATACATCCGCATCAGTCTACCACTCATCCACCCATCCGTTCACGCTACAAAGTTTAAGAAGCTCCAGTGAAAGACACAAAGATGACAAAGATACTATCTTTCCCTCAAAAAACTTAACAGGAGAGGACTTCCCTCCCCTCAAACCATCTACCTTTGGATCTTAGAATCACAGGATTCTGGTGGCACAAAGACTCTCCAAACTTCCATGATCGTCTCGACCTACACTGTCCACTGTGGCAGCCACAAGCCACAGGCGGCTACTGAACACTTAAAAGGTGCCTAGTACAAATTGAGATGTGCTATAAGTGTAACATATAGACTAGATTTTGAAGCTTTAGTGTAAATTTTTAAAAAGAATGCAAAATACCTATTTAACAAATTTTTAAGTTAAGTTGAAATAATAATATTTGGGCACATATTGGGGTAAATGAAATGTTATTTAAATTCATTCCACCTATTTCTTTTGCTCTTTGTAACGTGATTACCAGAAAATTTTAAATAACCTATGTTCTTGAATAGTGCTGATCTAGAACAAATCCCTGAACTCAGAAGAGAAAAGGGAGGCCTAGAGAGGGAAGTGACAAGCCTACGTCAAGAGTTCAACCCAATCCCAGCCTCCCGGCCCACCCGGGCAGCCCTGTCCCAGTCTCCCAGCCCACCCGGGCAGCCCTGTCCCAGTCTCCCCAGCAACTCACCTGGATTTCCGCTTGCAATAGACAAGGAGGTTGTCAAAGAGGAAGAAGGCTCTCTCCTGGATATTGCCGGCAGAGATTTTTAACAAAGTCCCTTGCAGGAGGAGCTGGGTGCAGATGTCCGTGAGGTTGGAGCCCTGGGAGAGCGATGGGGGGTTGCGGTGCATGAGCTGGCAAATGCAGGAGCTCCCCTGGGAATGCCCCCCTTCCTTCCCACACACAGAACCTGCCCCTGCCTCCCTCGCACCCCCAAAATCTCAATGCACCACTGGAGGCGCATCTGTGAGCAGACAGAAACCCAACACAGCCTGATCGATGGCTTCCGTCTGGTGAGTGTGCCAGGACAACGCTGGCAGGAGCACACACAGATGACCATTTCACAGAACAGGCGCTTGGGGCTCAGCGAGGTGAAAGGACTCACTCAGCTCACACGGCCCTAGTGGACATCTGGTTTTGTTATGGGTTTTGTTTGGTTGGGTTTTTGCCTCTCTCCTCCCCCCTTTATTTATTCGTGTCTTGACTTGTTACTTTATCTCCTCCACAAGAATGCCACTTCCATAAGGACAGGAAGCATTATCAAGCATCTATCAAGCATTTGCCACGGTATTCCCAGCACCTACTACACTCTCTGGCACACAGTAGGTGCTCAATAAATGCTTGCAGAACAGGTGACCAATGCAATGTGAGTTCCACCAGGGGCAGAGGATTCTGAGAGCACCCTCTCTAGCTCAGGACGTGAGAATAGACGGGAACAGTTCCCAAATTCTACCTGGTCATCTATGCTAAATGACCAAGATGTTAGGTGTGCATGACGTTCACTGAACCTCCATGGGGTTCAGGGCGATGTGGTCAGGAAAGGCACCGGGGAGGAGCAAGATGGGCCTGGGAGGATGGCGAAGATAAAGAGGCTGAGGATAGGGATAGGCAAGGTCCCTGCTGGGAGGAGTCCTCAGAGCCAGGGACCACACAGGTCCATCTGGAACTCTGGGGGGACCAAGGCAGGGGCAGAGAGATCCCAAAGTGCTAACAGAGAGGAAGCTGGAAAGAGACCTTGGAGGGCACAGAATGCCGGCTAAGGAAGCCCCCGGAGGGCCCCCAAATCCGTGCTCCTCTTCCGTCATAGGCACGGAGTTTCAGCTGGCACATGGCTGCCCAACCACAGACTCCACCTCCCAGCATCCCTTGTGCCAGGCGTGGTCACGTGACCACATTATGGCCAGTATGCCTCACTTCTACATCATTTCCTTGAGAAAACTGCCTCCCTCCCTTTCCTCCCTTCCCTCCTCTTGCCATAGGCTGGAAGATGGCCACGGTAGTGGAATACAACGCAGCAAAGGACGGAGGAAGGCGTTGGAAGGGACCAGGGTCCGAATGGAGCAGAGGTGCCCCACCCCAAGCCTGCATCACTACTGAGAAATAAACTTTTATCTCATTTAAGCCACTGAAGTCTCTCTTTCTTACAGCCGCCAACTTTAAATACTTGATGTACTTTTAAATACAACAAGATAAGGTTGGAGGCCCCATCCACAGGTGGGCAAGGGGATGCCTCTGACATTTAGGCCCAGGGGATATTATGCAAAAGTGGTATTTTAGGGGAAATTCATTTCACCGACCTGCAGATCACAACAAAGAGACGTGATGCTACCTCTGCCTGGAAAGGAACTTGGGGAGGAAAGAAGGAGAATTCTTCATAGAATCTCCTTCCCCAGACACTCAACGCCCAGAACTGACAAGGAGTTCGTACCCCAGAAAGATCTGCTGACTCAATTATTTCTGATACCCAGTATGGGAAACTGGTTTTGGCAACTCAGAAATCAGGCTGTTTTCTAACTGCCCACTGCAGTCTCCCCAGCTGCCGTCAAAGTCGGTTTGCTCTGTGCCCACGGGCCGGCTAGAAGCAGCAAATCCATTTGCCCAATGGTGCCAGAGACCCTCTCTGGGGCCCACTCGGGGTCCTGGGGAACCAGCTTCTTTGCAATCAAGAGCTGTGCAGCCCAGGACAGAAGCACACGCCCGTTAACAGAAATCACAGCCTGGACGCTTGCGTGCCACAGGCAGATGTGTGATGCCCACAGCACAGCGACCCAGCAAGGTAGCACCCCTGCTGCCCTGGGGCTAGGGGATGAAGAGCCCCTTGGAGCCCAGCATCCTTGCAAACAGGGAGAGTGTGATTCCCTGGTAGATAAGACTCCATCAGTGGCCCATGGGCCAGCTCAGAGCACAGAGCAACTCAACAGTTCCTTCGAGACCATGTGCTTCCTGTCTCCTCCACCTCACTCATGTCCACCCACCAGCCCTTCCAGGCTCCAAAGGGAGATTTTGGCTGCTTGTACAGTAAGTCTCCTACATACGAACCTTCAAGTTGCGAACTTTCAAAGATGCGAACATGTGTTTGCATGTCCAATCACATAACTTAGTTTTCGTGTCTGGCGTTATCTGTAAAAGTTGGGTACCGGGCTTCCCTGGTGGCACAGTGGTTAGGAATTCGCCTGCCAATGCAGGGGACACGGGTTCAAGCCCTGGTCCGGGAAGATCCCACATGCCGCGGAGCAACTAAGCCCGTGCGCCACAACTATTGAGCCTGTGCTCAGAGCCCGTGAGCCACGACTGCTGAGCCTGCGTGCCACAACTACTGAGCCTGCGCTCTAGAGCCCATGCTCCACAACAAGAGAAGCCACCGCAATGAGAAGCCCGCGCACCGCAAGGAAGAGTAGTCCCCATTCTCTGCAACTAGAGAAAGCCCGCACGTGGCAATTAAGACCCAACGCAGCCAAAAATAAATAAATTAAAAAAAAAAAAAGTTGGGTACCTAGGCTAACTTTGTTGGACTCGTGAACAAACTGGACTAACAAACACACTCTTGGAATGGAACTCTTTCGTATGTACTGTATATGAACCTAGTACCTGGCCCAGCTGTAGGGCCCAAGAGCCTGGAGGTCACACAGACCTAGACCAATGTCAGGGGACGGCAGAGAAGAAGCACACCCAGCCTGGGAAGCTGCCTCCCTGGCCTTGGCCAAGGACCACCCAGCAAACTGCATCTGAAATGCCAAGGACACTACGGAGGGAGGTCCCTTCCATCCCAGGCCTGCTAAGAAGCCCAGCTGACGCTCGGTTTCCCCGGAATCCTTGAACCCAGGTCAGGGGTGGTGCTAACGATCAGCTACACAGGGAAGAGGCTGAGCACCACGGTGTCCCCCAGTCAGGGCTGGAGTCCTCTTTCAGACGGTGCAGAACTGAAGTGGTGACACTCAGAGAAGACGACAAAAGCTAACACAGGCACAGGGCTCACCACCCACCAACTCCAGCTCTAAGGATCTTACAAAACTCCGTTAACCCTTACGACTCTCATTTTACAGAGGAGGAAGCTGAGGCACGGGGCAGTGAAGTGACTTGTTCAAGGTCATAGGGATGGTCAGTGAGTGAGCTGGGACCTGAACCCAGACAGGTGGTCCCACCATCCTAGCCACTCACCTCTACTACCCTGTGCTGCCTCCTAGAAGGTAACCTGAAGGGTTTTTTATGCAGCTGTTGGTCTAGAGCAGGGGTCTTCGAAGGGGCGAGAGCACAAGGCATCCCAGGGAGGGTGGGAAGAACATACAAGAACTTCTGTTTATGGTCCTTGTTTTTAATGGTCTTATGTTTCCTCACCCCTATTTCCTTCTGTCCCTCGTGGGTGAGTGCAGTTGATGGTCTCTTAAAGCAGGGCTTCCAGAGCCAGCAAGAGTGGTGTGTTCTATTTCTTTCTTATTAAGAACATGCACTTCTTTTTATGACCGTGAGCTTCTCACGAAAGTCTGCGGGGCCCAACGTCCGGAGTGTCCCTCTGCAGGAGGGTCAGCCCACACTGGTATGAGCCCTAGGCAAAGCTGCATGATGTTTTCTCATCTAAAAAAAATGAAGAAAGAAATCCTGCTTTGCTGCCACGGCTCCTCCTGACGTTTATTGAGCGCTTACTCTGATCCGATAAAGAAAGCACCGTTCTGAGCGCTTTGCATGTATCCACTCCCTGAATCCTCAAGTGACCCGTGGGGCATCCTGCCATTAGCCAGACTGCACAGATGAGGAAACTGAGGCAAAGGTACCCCACCAAGCAGAGGGGGTGGGCTCATACACTCACATCCACAGTATTGCGACATACTCCCATTTACTTGTGCTCAGTAAAATGGATTTATGGATTAACTTATCCGGTTTTAACTAAACCAGTCCCACAACTAAAAAGGACAATTGGCTTACAGAGGATCAGGCCAAAAAAAAAAAACAACCCGGAGATTGGAGATCAAACTAATGCTGCAAGCCCAAGCGCACAGCAAGAAAGTGGCCAAGAAAAGACTCCCCCTCCTCCAGAAATAAGTCCCTTGTCAGCCATATTCCAAGAGAGATGACAGCCCTCTAATCAGATTGGCAAGAGGTCAAACAAAAAGATTAGAAAGCGGGCTTCCCTGGTGGCGCAGTGGTTGGGAGTCCGCCTGCCGATGCAGGGGACGCAGGTTCGTGCCCTGGCCTGGGAGGATCCCACGTGCCGCGGAGCGGCTGGGCCCGTGAGCCATGGCCGCTGGGCCTGCGTGTCTGGAGCCTGTGCTCCGCAACGGGAGAGGCCACATCAGTGAGAGGCCCGCGTACCGCAAAAAAAAAAAAAAAAAAGATTAGAAAGGATCAAGGAGAGAATCAGAAATCAGGATTTGCAACCACCATCGTTCACTGTGAACTACACCTGTAAGTCACACTGTCCCCTGAGGTTCTAACTACTGAGGGCATGAAGCTATTACAAGCAGCTTCACTGTTAAACATTATTTTTTCTAGCTAGAATGTATTATTTTCCCAAGTCATCTTGAGGATTAAACTTAAAAACCTTTCTACTATACAGAAAACCATTTCACATTTTCCGAAGAACATTCATGTTCTACCCTTCGCTTGACCCTCACAACGACGTCAGGAGATAACTTCAGAGATGTTATTTCTGAAATTAGACAAGTAGGGGAAAATGAGGCCAGGAGAGTAGGACAAACTTGTAAGGCAGGATAATCTGTAAGTGAAAAGGCTGGGGGCTTCCCTGGTGGCACAGTGGTTAAGAATCCGCCTACCAATGCAGGGGACACACGTTCGAGCCCTGGTCCGGGAAGATCTCACATGCCACGGAGCAACTAAGCCTGTGCGCCACAGCTACTGAGCCTGTGCTCTAGAGACTGCAAGCTCCAACTACTGAGCCCATGCGCCACAACTACTGAAGCCCGCGTGCCTCGAATCTGTGCTCTACAACAACAGAAGCCACTGAAATGAGAAGCCCGTGCACCGCGACAAAGAGTAGCCCCTGCTCGCCGCAACTAGAGAAAGCCCACGTGCAGCAACGAAGACCCAATGCAGCCAAAAATAAATAAATTAATTACATAAATTTTAAAAAAAAAAGGCTGGGCACCAAAGCCAAGGCCCTGCACGTCAGTTTTCTCATCTGTAAAATAGGGATAACAACTGCCCTCTCTTCTAGCGTTGGAAATGTGTAATAGGTGCTCAGTAAATTGTCAGCAATTCTTATTCTACGTCACTTTATTTCCTACTTTACCCAGCGACAGAGATCAAAACAAGGGCCACTCTCAAACTGCAGATAGTTCAGGGTCAACAAGGACCCCAAAGACCCTTAGTTCCTATTTCCCTAGGCCCTTACCAGGAGGCATCTGGAAATCACTTCTGCTCTGGCTGCCAAATCGCTTGCTTAATACTCTCTCCATAGGGGCTCACGTGAGAAATTTCCCTTCTAGCTGGATGCCAGGAAACTCTCTGTCACCCAGAAGAACTGCTCAGCTTGTTCCTTTTTTGACAATGAATGTTGAGTAACTTCGGTGTCCTGCTCTTTTTACCTTGGCTGCCAGGAAGCTCAAAGCCCAAACAGGCAGATGTTTAAACGTGTCCACTCTATGTGCTCTTTAGGTCAGCATATTTGCCGAAAGTGACGCACTTCTGGCCAATGAGTTGGAAAGGTCTTCTGGGAAAGGTTTTCCTCCACTAGGGAGGAGAGCTCCCCCTCACTGCCCTGGCCAAGCCCCTGTCTCCTCCTGCTTTGGAACACATGATGCCTGGAGCTGCTGCCATCATGGAACCATAGAGGGGAAGGCTGAGAGGATCACAAGAAACCAAATCAGAGCTCTGACATCATGAAGGTGAAATGTGATTCCTCAGAGGACACATCCTGACACAATTTTCAGGTGCAGGAACAGAAACCAAGCTATGCATTTTAAGCAGAAAGAAATGAGGGCCTTATTCAATCCTTGGAGGGGTTAGAAGAGCCTAGAATCACAGCTGCCAGAAAAACCAAGAACACTGTAGAACTGGCCCTCCAGGGAAGCCACTGCCCCTGCTCCAACTGGGGAAAAGGAGAATCAGACCACCACCTGCCCGAGCTGATATTCTAGGGAAATGCTGCCCAAGCAGCTTCCAGGCCCTCAGAAGCTGCTGCCTCAACTCTCAGCTACAAAGCCACCCCATCCTGCTAGATACTCACCACCAACAACACAATGGATGCCCTTCCTCTTGACACTCAGAAGCTGGAAACCGGGCCCTCTGCAAATGCTATCACAGAAAGTCAAACACAACCACGGCTGTGCTTTGCTGCACCAACAGCACAAGGGTGGCCTCCGTCCCACTCCTGCTTTCCAAATCTCGAGCAGCTGGATCTGATCTTGGCCAATCATATCCCAAACCTGAGCTACAAAGGAGTCTGAGAAATGCAACTATTTGTTCTCCAGCCGGGGCGGGAAGGCCAGGCAGAGGAGAGTGGGTACATGACAAACACTAATCCACAACACCCACCTCCTCCAGAGCACAGGTCCTTCCCCTTTGCAGCCATACCCTCAACCTCGCAGCTATACAGTCTCATTTAGGACTCCCCAACACAGGGAGATGAAGTGGAAATCCCAAATGCAGCCAGTGCCAGCACATCCAAAGGGTCTAAGGCAGATGATTCAGAGAAGTATCTGCGTCCAAGAGTCGTTCCTCCTTAGTCTTCATCTCCCATTCCAGCTGTACTTACTCGGATATTGACTTTTTTATTGATTCAGATTTTCCCATTTCATTCTACAGATCTTTTAGGACAGCTCTAATAATTTAAGGAAGACACAACAGAAGATCTCAAGAATCCCATCCCTTAATAATCATCATCATAGTAATAATATCCATACCTATCACTTATTGAGTACCGACTATATGCAGGTATAGATAAGGAAACCGAAGTTCAGAGAAGTTAAGACATTTGCCTACAGTCACCCAGTAAGGGAGTGTCAAAGACAGAATTCTATCCTGGAGTGAACCCTTAAAAGCTACCCTTGACCTTGGCATCAAAAGCTCAAGGGACACCAGGCAGACAGGCAACATGTGAAGGAGAGTGACTGGGGATGGAGGAAAACTAGAGGCTCCAGAGGCTGTTGCCATGGAAAATGGGGGCTCAGTGTTACCAATTTTTTAAGAGAAACTTTAAATCTAGACTTTTATGTGGACCTAATTGAAAAATAATTAAACTGTTTTTTTTTTTTTTTGCAAACACCATGGAGGCCAAACAAAATATGCTACAGGCCAAATCTGGTGCCCAGACCACAGTCTGAACCCAAGTTGTGCACCCTCCGGGCCCGTCCCCAGCCCAGAAGGTTCCTCCTGCCCCAGACACACCTCCCAGCCTTCGATGTGCGACTGCAGCTGCTCCAGGGCCTCCAGCTTCTCCATCTGCCTCTTGGTCTCGTTGATGTTGGAACAGACGGTCTTCATGGCCTGCAGGGCGCTCTGGACCGCGGGGTGGTCGGGGTGCTTGCCGGGGGTCCTCTTGGCGAGTTCCTAGGGTACAGGAGAGGGCAGGAATGAGGGACATCAACCCAGAGGGCACCAAACAGCCTCCAGGACACCCGGGCCTGAACCAAGTCCCAGCTCTACTCTGGACAAAAGGTGTGATCTGGAGCTGGAGAACATCACTCATTCATTCATTCATTTAATAAATGTCCCCTGAGCAGCTCCTCCACAACAGGCACCGTTCTGGAGTCTGTGGACAAATTTGTTAATAAAACAGAAAAATTCCTCATCTGGTGGCTATTACATTCTAATAAAGGAGGTGGGCCAAAATTAAGAAAAATCAGTGACAAGTATTACAAAGACACATCAGAATGAGGGGCTAGAAGGTCCTGGGAAAGGAGGTGTTCTTTCAAATAGGGAGGTCAAGGAAGCCCCTCTGAGGGGGTGACATCTGAACAGAGAGTCTGGATAAAGGAAGGGAGAGAGTCCTGCAAAAATCTGGGGGAAGGGCATGCCTGGTAACAGGAACAGCAAACGCAAAGGGGCATGGTGGGAGTGTATGGGGTCTGTAAGGGAAATAGCCAGGAGGCAGTGTGGCTGGAGGAGAGTAAATGCGAGAGAGAAGGAGAAAGAAAGAGACAGAGACCAGTTGGCCAGAGAGGTGGCCATAGACACTGCCTCTCCCCAGCCCCCAGTTTTTCTCATCTGTAAAATGGGTATAAAGAACCCCTTGCCTTCACAGGGACGTGGAGGAAACGTGTAAAGAGGACAAAGACGCCAGTCGGGGGCTTAATCCGCAAGCCCCTCTCCCACTGTTTCTCACTCTCATCTCGCACCTCACCACCGGCACAGGCTGGGACACTCTAAAGGTCAGGCTGGTCTTAATCAAAGGGTTTCAGCCCCATAGTAAGTGTGATGAGAAAGGAACTGAGACGGCAGAGACCAGCTGGGTCTCAAGATATCAGGGAAGATTTTCAGGCCGCGTCACGCCTGCAGAGATAAGTTTCTCTAATCATCCTGCTCTGACATGCTCAGATGTTCCAGTATCTCTCCATCTCTCTGCTCCCTCAAAAATCACAGACATGACACTCCAGTGGGCTGGTTCCCAGTACAGTCCCACATGGGTTCCAGGGCTAGCTCCGCCACTGGGCGGCTGGGTGACCTCGGGCCAGATGCCCTCCATGCCCAGCCTCAGGTTCATCGACTGAAAACCAGTGATGTGGGGGAGGATGGTGACGATGAGCCTTTGCTCTGTGCCTGGGAGGTAGGTTCTGTTATTATCCGTTTAACAGAGGAGGAGATGCAGGCTCAGCGGGATGGTCCAAAGGCTCCAAGAAGTAGGAGGAGGAATGTGGGTTTGAACCCGGCCATCTGGTTCCGCTCACGGTCATGGCGAGGGGTAAATCAGACACCGCAGGAAAAGCAGCTCTGGGGGAAAGTACAGCCTCAGCGCGCACTCAGTCTACGCTGACCATTATCAGTCCTGCTTCCGTAGGATGGTACACGTTAGCAGGGCCCGCAGGCCGCGATGGGCCAGGCAGGTGTTGTTCTGAGAACACCCTGCGGAGCACCAGCTCCAAAAATAGGCCTTCTCTAGTCACTTCATTTCTTCTCTGCCTGAACGTGAACAGCCTCTTTTCTGCAGAGAGGATCCGAATGGCCCAAGGACCAGATGTTCTGTAACATCAGGACCCTGTGGGTTTGCTGAGCACCTGCCTTGGGCCCCGGGACAGACCAGAAAGGAAGCAAGGGGTGGGGAAGGATGGAGCCCTCTCTCTGGAGGCAACAGAGCTGGGAAAGGTGCTCCCAGGGAAGGGGGAGGGAGGGATGGAGGGAGGAAGTGGGGTGGGGGCACAAACAACAGCCCCAAGGGGTGAAAGCGCTCGTGATAAATCAGAGAAGGGGAAGGACAGTGTGGCCGGAAAGGCTTCAAGGAGGAAGTAAGACAGAGGCAGGCCGGTCACGGAGGGTTGAGCTTTTTGTACAAAGGGGACGTATTTCCATTCACTCCTCACTCAGCAAACACAGACTGAGCAACAGGTATGTACCAGAGCACCGGGGTCTGGACAGAGACTGAGACGGCCCTCAGGGAGCTCACAGTCAAGAGAACAGTCCAGAAGTTGAGTATTACCACTAACAGTAATAATAAGAGTCAGCATTTCGTGAGTGCTTGCAGTCTTTCTGAGCTCACTCAATCCTCACATCAACTCTATGAGGTAGTTATTATTATCCTCATTTGACAGATTTGAGAACTGAGGCACAGAGAGGTCAGGTCATCTGCCTGGGGTCACGGAGCAGACTTGAGCCTAACCAGTCTGGCTCTGAGGTTAGTGCTCTGAACATCTATACTATTTATAACCTTTCAGATAGTTAAATAGGAATACTTTCCTCTCTGGTAAATATAATTTATATTATTGATTAAGTGCTAGGTGAAACATCAGGCAAGTGAAGGGACAGACAGTGAGGGAGGTGCACTAGTCTGAGAAGGTCTCTCTGAGGAGAAGGGCCTCAGGGTGGAGACCTGAATGAAGTAAGGGCACAGGTTATACAAACATCTGTGGGAACAGCACTCCAGGCAAGAGAAGAGCACAAGCAAAGGCCCTGAGGCAGTGAGAAACAGCAAGGAGGCCAGGGAAGCCGCAGCAGAGTGAGCAAGGAGAAGGTTGGGTGCTGAGGTCGGATGCACACACCAAACACAGATCAGGTAAGGCCTGGGTGTGGTCTCTGGGTTTCATCCCAAGAGCCATGGGGAGGTGATGGGGGGTTATAAGCTGAGGCCTAACACCATCCAATTTATTTAGCCTTTAAAAAACCCCTCTAGGGGCTTCCCTGGTGGCACAGTGGTTGGGAGTCCGCCTGCCGATGCAGGGGACACGGGTTCATGCCCCTGTCCCGGAGGATCCCACATGCCGCGGAGCGGCTGGGCCCATAAGCCATGGCCGCTGGGCCTGCGCATCTGGAGCCTGTGCTCTGAGGCAGGAGAGGCCACAGCAGTGAGAGGCCCGCGTACCGGGGGAAAAAAAAAAAAAAAAAAAAAAAAACGCTGACTGCCAAGTGGAAGATGCACTGGAGGGAACATAAAGGGAATGTAAAAGCAGGAAGACTGGCTAGTGGCTACTGCAATGGTCCAGGCAAGAGATGCTCAAGGCTGGAACCAGGAAGCTCTGTGCCCCATTCATCCATCCAGTGAGGCCTCCTGTGTACCTGGCCTCAGGCTGGGCCCTCTGTTGAGGACACAGATGACACAGACACTGCCCCAACTCTCCTGGAGCTGACGGCCTGCTTGTAGACATGTCCACAGATGAAACTACGATAGAAGCCTGTGACCTATGATGCGGGATTCAGTTGAACTCCCCAAAGCACCGCCAGCCCCATGCTCCAATGTAAGTAATTTTGAGCATCTGAACTTCTGCCAAGCCAGCCAAGGCCAAAAAGGGGAGAGTAGCCAGCCAGCTCCCTGTTTCCTCCGAGTGAGCAGTGACAGGGGCTCAACCCCCAAAGCAGACCCAGCATGCTCTCCTTCTAAAAGCAGGGGGTCAAATGAAAGCCTGCGGACCAAGTCCAACCCACCACCTGTTGCAACGAACGAAGCTTTACGCTCAGTCATTTCCCCGCTGTCCTCACTTCTTTGTAGCCACATCATCAGAGTGGAATCGTCGCGACAGAGACCACACGGCCTGTGAAGCCTATAATATTTACTATCTGGTCCTTTAAAGGAAAAGCTTGCTGATCCCTGGTCAAAAGCAACAGAACAGATGCTTAGCTGAGCACAAGGCCACCCGGAATAAAGGCAACATTCCCGTCCACCAGGACACAGGTTCTGATCACTGGGGTGTGTGCAGCTTCCGTTTTCCTTGCCTGTCTCCCCTTTCCCTGGGCTGGAACGTGGACACGGTGTGAACATCTGAGAACCCAGGGGTGGAAGAACATAAACCCTGGACTGCCTTGTACAGAAATAAAATTACACGTTAAGTCACTGTTGTTTCGGGTCTCCGTCACTGTAGCTAAAATATCTCCTGATACATGTGACAGATGAGGAAGTTGAGGTGGACCCAGAGGCGAGGTCACTTGTCCAAGGTCGAAGATTGCTAAGGGGTGGAGCCGACATTCCAACCCATGCAATTGAAGTCCAGAGCCCACGTTTTTAACCACTAATCCATGCTTCTCCAGCCTGTGTCCCTGGGATCCTACCTCCTCCCACCTCCCTCCACAAGTGCAAAGCCCTCAGCTCTCTTATTCTTGAGACTAAGAGCTTTAGGGCCTGTCACACCCTGGGAGGCACTGCCACCACATCCCAAACCCCTGGAAGTTGGAATTTCAGTAATCCTCTACTGATGGTTCCCTGAGGGGCTGCCAACACCCAGTAGCTAGTAAAAATGAGAAAAAGGTTATTTCCCTCTTCCGTCTGGCTGCTCCCACCTCTTCTCCTGCCTGAGATTGCTGCTGGGCATGGAGAATTGAAACTGAGCAGGACCTTCTGGCTAGGTTCCTGGCTGGGCCAAAACTGAGGGGAAGGTATTGGCTTTGGTGTCTTGGTTCACAAGGGAGTGTTGACTCTGCTCTGCCCAGCCACAAACTCAGGGCCCATTCCTGCCTCTGGGCCTTTGCACTTGCTGTGCCCTTTACTGGCATACTCTTTCTCCAAATCGTAAGAGGTGGTACAGTACTGGCATAAGGATAGGCATATAGGTCAATGGAAAAGAAGTCAGAGTCCAGAAAGAAATCCTTACATTTATAGTGAATAAAATTTTAACAAGGTGCTAAGACAATTAAATGGGGAAAGGACAGTCTTTTCAACAAATGCTGCTGGGAAAACTGGGTATCCACATGCAAAAAAATAAAATTGGACCCCTTCCTCACACTACACACAAAAATTAACTCGAAGTGGATCATAGGGACTTCCCTGGTGGCGTAGTGGTTAAGAATCCACCTGCCAATGCAGGGGACACAGGTTCGATCCCTGGTCTGGGAAGATCCCACATGCCATGGAGCAACTAAGCCCGTGTGCCACAACTACTGAGCCCGCGTGCCACAACTACTGAGCCTGCGTGCCACAACTCCTGATGCCCACACGCCTAGAGTACGTGTTCTGCAACAAGAGAAGCCACCACAATGAGAAGCCCGTGTACCACAATGAAAAGTAGCCCCCGCTCGCCGCAGCTAGAGAAAGCCCGTGAGCAGCAACGGAGACCCAACACAAACAAAAATAAATACTAAATGTAAGAGCTGAAACTATAAAATTGTTAGAAGAAAACAAAGGTGTAAATCTTTTTGACCCTGGGTTAGGTAAAGCATTACTAGATATGACACCAAATATACAGGCAACTAAAAATAAATTAGATAAACTGGACTTCAGCAAAATTTAAAACATTGTGCTTCAAAGACTATAAAGAAAGTGAAAAGACAATCTACAGAATATGTAAATTATATATATGACAAGGGACTTGCATCCAGTATATACAAAGAACTCTCACAACTTAACAAAAAGACAACTCAGGGCTTCCCTGGTGGTACAGTGGTTAAGAATCCACCTGCCAATGCAGGGGACACAGGTTTGATCCCTGGTCTGGGAAGATCCCACATGCCACGGAGCAACTAAGCCTGTGCGCTGCAACTACTGAGCCTGCACTCTAGAGCCCGCGAGCCACAACTACTGAGCCCACGTGCTGCAACTACTGAGCCCACGCACCTAGAGCCCGTGCTCCACAACAAGAGAAGCCACCGCAATGAGAAGCCCGCGTACCATAACAAAGGGTAGCCCTCTTTCGCCGCAACTAAAAGAAAGTCCACACACAGCAACGAGGACCCAACGCAGCCAAAAATTTAATTAATTAGTTGATTGATTGATTTAAAAAAAGACAACTCAATTAAAAAATAAGCAAAGGATTTAAACAGACATTTCTCCAAAGACGATACACAAATGGCCAATAAGCTCATGAAAAGATGCTCAATATCACTAGTCATTATAGAAATGCAAAACAAAACCACAATGAGACACCACTTCACACCCCCCAAAATGGCTATAATCAAAAAGACAAACAATAACAAGTGTTCTTGAGGATGCAGAGAAACTGGAATCCTCATACAGTGCAGGAGAAAATATAAAACGGTGCAGCAGCGTTGGAAAAGAGTTTGGCAATTCCCTAATGACAGCTGGATTTAGCCCCACCCGAAACCATCTAGCCACATACTTTTCAGTTACATGGGCTCTTTTTTTTTAAGCCTGTTTGAGCTAGTTTTTCCATTCCCTGTATTTGAGAGTCTCTACTGCTTCACAATCCAGAGAGACTGCAAGGATCTCGGAATCCCAAAGGTGTCCCCAGTCAGCCCCAGACAAGCATCAAATATGGGTATCTTCAAAATTAATGGAAGCTTGAGCTGCACTACAAAAGCCTCACATGCAAAAGGAGGGAGGTGAGGAGGCTCCTGCCCAGTTCAGAACTTAACACACTGTCTTAATAAGTTACAACAGAGTCAAGTTCAAAAGAGACGGTCTATGGTGTTGAAAACCCTGGAATCCACATCCAAGGTGGAATAGCTACATGAACTTACAGGGCTTGACGCTGAGAACAGTATTTCTGGAAGGAACCCAAAAGCTGCTTGTTAAGAATCTTGGGAGAACCACAAAACTAAGAAGAAACCCTCTGGATCTGCAAGACCTCAGAGGGTCCAAGTGGACCAAGTGTGCACATCTGTGAAATGGGATCACAATCAGATCCTAAGGTGGTTGTGTGGATCGAATGGAATGGTGAATGTAAAAGTGTTGGTAATCAGTAAGGACACAATATTTATCATCATCATAATTATTTCCATACTAATCATAGCTGTTACATTTACTATTATTTGTAGTAATAATAACAGTAAAAGTTGTAATCATAGTAGTAACCATGATAGCTAGCACTTGAGCACTTACTACATGTACCAAGCACTGTTCCAAACTTCAGTTTCTTAAGTCATTTCATCCTCAAATCATCCCAAAGAGGTAGGTACTGTTTTTATCTTCACTCTACAGGTGAGGAGACTGAGGCACAAAGAAGCAAGGCCTCTTGCCCAAGGCCACAGAGCCAGAAAGCAGGACCTGGTAGACACCTCACCACATCCACAGGCCCCTCCAGAAACAGTACCAGTAGGGCGTGAACACCCCCACAAGTAGGCTCTTAGAACAAACACGAAATGTCTGAGCAGGGGCAGGCCCTGGGTATTCCTTAAAAACACTGAGAGCAGAGAAGGAAGGGGGTGTGCGGGGGTCACCCAGCGAATCAGCAGCGGAAGCCCCTCTAGAGCCAGGCTGGGTAACCCTTCCCCAACATCCGTCCTGCCAGCCCTGTGTGGTTTTGCAAGCAGGGCTCGAAGTGAGGGCTTCCTGGAAGAGAGGATGTCAGAGCACAGGAACCCACCACTTCCGCTCCCCTCCCATCACATTTACCAAAAGGGTGCCCGCTTGTGTCCGCTCTGTGCGGCCCCATCATGTCCCCGGAGGTGTGGGCACTGGGCCTCAAACTCCAGGCCAAACCGGGCATCAAGGAAACAGAGCTGCAGCCAACTCCCCCTTTCTTGCTCTGCTTTGCTTGAGATTCAGAAAAGGACCAGGAGAAAAACACAGGGCCCAGAGGCAGAGGAAGACAGGGGTGCAGAGGACACGAGACAGGGAGGTGATG
This sequence comes from Globicephala melas, assembly GCF_963455315.2. NCBI lineage: Eukaryota > Metazoa > Chordata > Mammalia > Artiodactyla > Delphinidae > Globicephala > Globicephala melas. The sequence goes on from NC_083328.1 coordinate 74,058,154, forward strand.
GGACCCCAGTTTTCCCCTGTCCTCTCTCCCGTCCTGGAGTCCAAGAGGGGCCACTCCCGGCCAGCTCCCAGGGCGTGTTCGAGAGCCTTCCATCTCCCAGCCGTAGCTACCGGCTCAAGGAGAGCATAGTGGGGAACTCCCTGGCAGTCCAGTGGTTAGGACTCCATGCTTTCACTGCTACGGTTGCGGCTTTGATCCCTGTGGGATCCGAGCTGACCCAACGAGCCCTGGGACATTCGGGAAAAACACTCTCTTCTCCCTTGGTAGCCGTGCTCATCAGACACAGGCCTGAGGTTGCTGGAGGCCCACGTTGCCACCATGAGAAGGGAGCCTCCCAGGACTAAAGCTGACACAGAGGAAATCTGAGCCAGGAGATGGGAAGAGCCTGATTCTCGATGGCATCATCTGAGCTCCTGGATGCAGCCATACGGAGACGGAGCCATAAAACCACAGAGTGAAAACACAGCTGGACTTGTCACTGGAAGAAGTGACAATGCCCATTACTTGCTGTGACTTGGGGCTCCTGGAGGCTCAAAAGCAGACATGTGGTTAGAAAGTCACGTTGTCTTCTCTACAAAGAGAAGAAGGCAGCCTTGAGGATGGGAACGTCACCAATGGGGGCTGGATCCCACGGAGCACACCCACTTTCTGGGGACACCTCATCCAGCTCCAGGAGGGGCTGATCCTGCACCAGCTGTGGGTCTGTCCACAGACCTCTGCCCAAGGCACCACCATCAAAGCTCAGGAAGCCAAGCTCTGATCTCATGACCAAGACTTCCCGGTATTTCAGTTCTGGGTCCCTGCATGCCCTGTCTAGGGTGACAGCAAGATGCAAATGAAGAGGCACTAGCAAGACCCACCACCACTTGAAAGAAGAAGAAAAAGAAAAAAGAAAAGAAAAGAAAAAAAAAACAAGAAACGAAAAACAGCTGTAAGTCCGTGAAAACCCAGAACTGAAAAGCTGCCCGGCACGGTAAAGAAAACCTCCATGCGTGCCTATTATATGAAATATATTTCATGACAATATAGTTCCGATTTTAACAATGCCAGCCCCTGCTGCAGGTTGAAAACTGTAGCCCCTTGGATTAGGAATTAATGGGGGAAAGGAAATAATGCTCATGGGTCTTAAAAACTCCTTCCTTCCACTTGGAGAGATGGCGGGAGACAGCAGGAAGAGGGCTCAGTTCTGGGAGTTCACGTTCTGGCTTTGATGAGGACATGCCATGTGGACTTGGGCAAGTCTCATCCCCTTTCCGAGCCTTGGTCTCCTGGCTACGCAATGCACGACTGGATCAGAGCCTGGGTCACAATCCAGATGCTGCAGGCCAAATGCTATTGCCAGGCTCTCTCAGCAAAGCAGAAGTTCTAGCCACCTTTGGTCTGTGCTTCCACCGGACAACAGCAATTGGCTGACCTGACTGGTGGTCACCCCCATAGACGGGACCTGTGTGCTATATAGTCTGTCACAATCCCCATCCCAACCCACTGGGTTACATCCAATCTACTCACTCACTTCTTTCACCTGCCCTGCAGGCACCTGTGTTTGACACCCTGGGTTGGTATCTACTGACATTCAGTGGTGGGGCTCCAACATGCAGTGACTCTATATCCAACTTCCAAAGGAGGTCCTAGCACACCTTACTGCCAAAGTCTACATCCTGCACTCCCAATTCCAGGTTCTAGAGAGGAGAGGGTAAACTTGGGAGAGATAATGATGGTGGTAGTGGTAGTTTTAAATTCCAATTTAGTAGAAGAAAAAAAAGAAAGAAAGGAAGGAAGGGGGTGAGGGAAGGAGAAATGAAGGAAGAAAACAAGAGTAACTAAACCAAAGAAACTAAAACTATCCAAAATAAAGCAAGAAAGGGGGAAAAAAGAAGCATTAAAAAAAAAGAGGACAAATTGAAAAATTTTATAAAGGTGGTAGAAACAAGATCAAATATATCAATAAATATAAGTAGACTAAATAAACTCTCCTGTTCAAAGATAGAGACTGACAGGACAGATTTTAAAACTTTAACTTCATACTGCTTACAAAAGAAGTATCTAAAATCTAAGGATACAATACAGATGGCCAACAAACACATGAAAAGATGCTCAACGTCACTAATTATTAGAGAAATGCAAATAAAATTATAATGAGGTATCACCTCACACCGGTCAGAATGGCCATCATCAAAAAATCTACAAACAATAAATGCTGGAGACGGTGTGGAGAAAAGGGAACCCTCTTACGCTGTTGGTGGGAAGGTATCAATAAATTGATACAGCCACTAAGGAGAACAGTATGGAGGTTCGTTAAAAAACTAAAGACAGGGCTTCCCTGGTGGTGCAGTGGTTGAGAGTCCGCCTGCCGATGCAGGGGACGCGGGTTTGTGCCCCGGTCCGGGAAGATCCCACGTGCCGCGGAGCGGCTGGGCCCGTGAGCCATGGCCGTTGAGCCTGCGCATCCGGAGCCTGTGCTCCGCAGCAGGAGAGGCCACAACAGTGAGAGGCCCGCGTACCAAAAAAAGAAAAAAAAAACTAAAGACAGAACTACCAGAACTACTGTATGACCCAGCAATCCCACTCCTCGGCACGCACCTGGAGAAAAACATAATTCAAAATGATACATGCGGGCTTCCCTGGTGGCGCAGTGGTTTAGAGTCCACCTGCCGATGCAGGGGACACGGGTTCGTGCCACGGTCCGGGAAGATCCCACATGCCGCGGAGTGGCTAGGCCCGTGAGCCATGGCTGCTGAGCCTGTGAGTCTGGAGCCTGTGCTCCGCAACGGGAGAGGCCACAACAGTGAGAGGCCCGCGTACCGCAAAAAAAAAAAAAAAAAAAAAAAAAGATACATGCACCCCAATGTTCACTGCAGCACTATTTACAATAGCCAGGACATGGAAGCAACCTAAGTGTGCGTCAACAGAAGAATGAATAAAGAAGATGTGGTACATGTATACAATGGAATATCACTCAGCCAGAACAAGGAACGAAATTGTGCAATTTGCAGAGACGTGGATGGACCTCAAGACTGTCGTACAGAGTGAAGTAAGTCAGAAAGAGAAAAACAAATATCGTACAATATCGCTTATATGTGGAATCTAGAAAAATGACAGAGATGAACTTATCTGCAAAGCAGAAATAGAGACACAGACGCAGAGAACAGATATATGGGGATGGGGATGGGGATGGCAGGGGGGAAGGAGGGGTGGGATGAATTGGGAGATTGGGATTGACATATATACACTGCTATGTATAAAATAAATAACTAATGAGAACCTACTGTATAGCACAGGGAACTCTACTCAGTGCTCTGTGGCGACCTAAATGGGAAGGAAATCCAAAAAAGAGGGGATATATGTATGCATATAGCTGATTCACTTTGCTGCACAGCACAAATTAACACAACATTGTAAAGCAACTATACTCCAATAAAAATTAATTTTAAAAAAATCTAACGGTACAGAATTGTTAATAGTAAGAGGATGAAATAAGATATATCATGAAAAGACTAATCAAAAGAAACCTATGGTAGCTTATTAATATTGAACAAAACAGACTTTGAGACAATAAAAATAGCTCATACTTACTAGGCACTTATAAGCCCTTTATAGGTATTATTTCATTTAATCTTCACAGTAACCAATGATAAGGCACAATTTGACAGAGGAGCAAACTGAGGCACAGAGAGTTTGTCATTTCTCAAAGAGGTGATACTAATAAGAGGAGGAGTTGGGATCAATAAAAATAAAAATCATTACATTATTAGAGTAGCTAACATTTACCAAGCATGACTGACTATACCTAGTAAAATGCAAAGTGCTCTCATGGGTTTTCTCAGGCATTGTCTCATTGATCTTTGCAGCAAGCCTGGGAGGTAGTGACTTTACAGATAGGGTAATGGGGGCACAGAGAGGTTCAGCAACTTGCCCTCAGTCACACAGCTAAGAAGAGTTGGAGCTGGATTTTCAAACTTAGACTCTTAACCATCACGCAGAGCATGGCAGAAAGCAGAATGCAGGCAGGACTCCGAGGAAGAGTGGTCTGGGAGGCCCCTAGTAAGACCAGGAATTGGAGCTTGGCTTTGAAAGGGAGAGGAGAGAGCAGGTCCCCCACCCTGAGGGGGTCGAGCAGCCCAAGGCTATTAGCTGCTCACCACACGGAAAGAGCCTGAATTGGGGCTGGTGCAGTCAGAGGTGCCGAAGCAGCTGTGGGCAAGGTGTCAGCGCTCAGCCCAAAGGCAAGATGCAGGGCGGGCACTGTGGTTGGGGGGGAAGACGAGAGCGGGGGCAAAGGGGGCCACAGAAAAGAGACCTGTGACTTCCTGTGCCTTCTCGGCAAGACGGCAACAACGCCGGATCCCCAGCAGATAACATCAGGGTCAGAGAAGAATTCCAAAGAGATGACCCGAGGTAGCCAGAATGAAGAGAAAGAACCCCGGCAAATCAACACAAAAGACACCTATCCAACAGAACATGAGCAAATGACATGAAGAGGCAGTTCTCATAAAATGCCTCTGTCTCCACTGCCACCAGCCTGGTCCAGTCACCTCCTGCCTGGACTACTCGTTCGTATCAACGCCTCCCTGGTCTCCCCGCCCCTCGCCTCCACCCTCATCACCCCACAGCCCCTTCTCCACAAACATCCTGAGGGATCCCGTGAGAACTAAGATCCTGTCACTCCTCTGCTCAAAACCTTCCCACGGTGCCCACCTCACTCAGAGCAGACAAAGACCCCACAAGGCCCCACATAATCCGGGCCCACCACCTCTCTAACCTCACTCCCCGACTCTCTCCCTCAGGTCCTCCCCTCTGGTCACACAGGCCTCCTCACTGTTCCTCAGATGCACTCCTGCCTCAGGGCCTTTGCACTGGCTCTTCCCTCTGTCTGGAAGACTCTTCCCCCAGGTACCTGTATGGCCCCCTTCCTCACCTCCTTGAGGTCTTGGCACAGATGTCACTTTCTCCATCCATCACTCCTGGACCTTACTAACCCTGATTTTTTTTTTTGCATAGTATTCACGCCATCTAAACAAGTATATACATTTCCTATTCATTCATTTGTTGTCTGTTTCTACCCCCCCAGTAGAATGTCAGACCACAGAAGAAGGGGTTTGGGCAGTTTTTGTTCACTTTGTATCTCCAGCACCTACTATAATGCCTGACATATAATAGCTGCTCAATGGTTGGTGAATGAATGAACGGCTCCAAAAACCCTAGACAGTGCAGCACCCACTGTGGCTCCCCTCCTGGAGATAAGCAGGAAGACTGAAAGAGATTCGTTACGAAAGTACTAGTCTCACGGTGTGATTCACTGTGCTTGGTGTTATCTTCTCCCCTCTCCCACCACCCACCCCACGTAAAGTTTCCTCCTGTGCCACCTAAAATCCTTTGGTGAGCTGTGAGCGGTACACGTCCCACACTCTGGGAAACACACCACTCCCCAGTCATCCCCCTGCACCAAGAACTGATGCCGACACCTCCTTAGTGATGGACCACGGGCCATCCCCAGGGGCACCAACACTCCTGACGGCCAAGGAGACAGAGGTAACAACCAAATGGCAAGGACCTCACACTCTGTGTAGGTGACAGCTGCATCACCCATAGATAGACGTGGGAGGCACAGAAGACACTGGAGCCTATGCAGGGTCCCGAGGCTATACCCTGAGCAGAGATCCTGCAGAAGCATCCCTGACGCAACCCCTCTGCAGCTGCTGTCCCAGAAGGTGGCTCCCAGGACGTGCCCAGTTTGGGCCCAGAATGTTTGATCTGGCCATCTACGGAGATGAGGGCGAGGCGGTAGGTGGGAGGGGAGACAGGTCTGGGGGAAGGGGAGAGCCAAGCGTTTGCTTTGGGATATGGTGGGTAGAAGGTGCCTGTGAGACTTTCAAGCGGAGAAGTCAAGTGGGCAGGAGAACAAGACCAGGTTTAGGTGAGAGGTCCAGGCTGGAAGTCATCGGACAGAGACGGGGTCTAAAGCCATGGGAATGTCCACCTAGAAACTTCTACGTGGATGTTCACAGCAGCAGTATTCATAACCTCCAGAAAGTGGAAACAACCCAAGCGCCCATGAACTGATGAACGGATAAGCAAAACACGGTATACCCACACAATGGAATATTATTCCGCCACAAAAAGGAATCAGGTGGTGATGTATACTACAGCATGGATGAACCCTGAAAACACTGTGCTAAGAAAGAAGCCAGACACAAGAAGCTACGTATTATATGATTCCACGCATATGAAATGCCCAGAGTAGGCAAATTCACAGAGATAGAAAGTAGACGAGTGCTTGCCGGGGGCTGCAGGAAGGAGGGGAAAGGGAAGTGGCTGTTCGTGGATCCAGAGTTTCTCTTGGGGGTGATGCAAATGTTCTAAAATTATTGTGGTGATGGTTGCACAACTTTGGAATATACTTTCAAAGGGGGGTGGGGCATGGAATGGATGAGGCCACCGCAGGTGCAAATCTGGATAGAAAAATGGCCCATGGACTGAGCCCACCTACACTTGGAGGCCTGGAAGGTGAGGAATCAGCAAAGGAGACTGAAAGCAAGGGGTCAGAGAGGCAGGAGACAAAGGGAACAGGGGACTGGAGGGGAAGCTGCCCCTTTAGACAGATGTGCCCCTCCTGTTTGCCCCCTGCCGGCCTCAACCCGCTTCCATTACATACCAGGCCCTTGTGGGTCCAGTCCGAGACCGAAGCTCCAAGGGACAGGCACTGGGTCTGTCTTGCTCACAACGGTGGCCCTGAGCCGTGCCAGCAGCTGGTGCGCGTGCCAGTAAGATCTGCACGTCACCAGGCAATAACTAAAAGGGTCCGTGACAGTGGGTCTCCCCTCGGGAGCTTGCCATTTGAGCCTCAGGGGCATCACCCCAAATCCGAATCATTTTCTGGGCAACGGTGATGGAAAACTCAGCAGAGCCTGCAAATGCCAACTGGCTACCCCAGACCTGGGCTGAAGGCTGGAACAGAACGTTATGGCTATTCTTAGGCAACGTTTCAAGGTCAGCTTTTGGGGGCTATTCCCAAAGAGACTTTCATTTTCGCCTCGTCCCCCTTCCCACCCAGGCTCCTCGACCCTGTTCGCCTACTCAGTTCAAAGTTCAGCTCAAACAATGGGGCTCGGAAGGTCACAGGGACATCTGCGAGGGCGTCAGAATCGGAGGGGGTGTGGGCAGGACTGAGGGTTCGGGCTCAGCTGCCCCAGGCTCATAGGATCATCTTTGAAAATCCACTGGAAAATGTGACAGGAAAAAGGAACTCAGGAGGGGTACGTAGAGTTCCCCTCAATCCCAGCTGTTTTCTGATGCAAACATTCCAGCTGTGGGTGCCAAAGGCCAGCACTCTGAGCAATTCTGTCGGGCGGGGAGCGTGGCATGTCCCCACAGGAATCTCAGGCCCTGCTGGCAGGTGCCCCAGTGCTCTCTGAGCCCCGGATAAACACAGCTGGAGATGGAGGAAACGGGACATGTAAACAGCCATTTGGTTTGGAGGAAAACCCACAGCTCCGCTTCCTCATTGTTTCCTGTGGGCAGTTATTCCTCCATCAATTGCAAGCAGGTTCTCTCTCTCTCTCTCTCTCTCTCTCTCTCTCTCTCTCTCTCTCTCTCTCGCTCCCCCTCCCTCCCTCCCTCCCTCCCTCTCTCTCTCTCTCTCCTCTCCTGGGAAGCCACAGTCCAGGAATCTCACCGGGCCAGACTGTGGCCCCTGGGGCTGAGCAGGCCTCAGAAACACCTGGACTTCACATCGAGAGCTTAGAGTCCACCAGGACATACGGGTCCAGCCCCACTGGTTGTTAAAATACATTACGGTAACTGCCACTCCAAGCAGCCACTGGGATACCAGACTTTCCCAAGATCCAGAAACCAAAGTGTTCGTACCTAGGGAACCTTGGCTGGGGTCTGGGGCTGTAGCTGGCGATTCTTCCAATGGGTCAGATATTCAAGGTTTTGAAACCCAGGAAAGGAGCAAACTGGCCACCAAGCCACAAAACACAAGGCCACCAACCTTCCCAGACCCCCCCCTAGGGAACTGAGAAGGTCAGCATCCCCGACACCCCAGCACTTCGGCGGCTTAACTCTCCAAAGCACTTCTCAACAGGCAGTGTATCCTGATGGTTAGGGCGCAGAACTCTAGAATCAGACTCTGCCCAGGTTCCAATCATGGTTCCTCCCGCTCACCTAACGTGAGACCTTAAACGGGCCGCTTCCCTTGTCTGTGCCTCTGTGCCTCATCTCTAAAGTGGGGCTGATCACAGCGCCTACTTCATTGAGTTGCTGTAAGAGTTAAGTAAATAAATCTTTCATCATCATATCAACCCTATCAGTACTATTAATACAAAGGCTGTATTACAGACAGGGAAACTGAGGCCCCGGGAAGTGACTTTCCCAAGGTTAAGCAGCCAGTAAATGGCAGAGCTAGAATTCAAACCCAGTCAGCCTGTGACTGCAAAGCCTGGCTCCAATCCAGGGGTCAGCAAATTCTTTCTGTACATGGCCGGACTGTAAATATTTTAGGCTTTGCTGGCCACAGCCGGTCTCTGTCACATATTCTTCTTTGCTTGTTTGGGGGGCTTTCTTAACAACCCTTAAAAAAATGTCAACACCATTCTTAGCTCACGGATTGTACAAAAACAGCCCATGGGCTGGATGTGGCCCACAGGCCACAGTTTTGCCAACCCCTGCCCTAAACCGCTGCAGAATACTACCTCTTAAATGCCGGCAACTGATTCAAGTTTGGAAAACACACCAAACGAATCAAGTGAAGCACATCTGCAGGTCCACTGCAGTCCACAGGTTACCAATTCACAAGTTCCACCTGCAGCTTCTTCAGCACCATGATGAAGAGCTGAGCTACTTACGGCATTTCCAACACCTGTCTGGGGATCAAAGCAGCTGCAAGAACAACTGCAGACGGTTCTTTCAGCTCCCTGGGAGGCATCGACAGCAGCAGGCCAGAGGAGGTGCAGGGAGAGCTGGGTCCCACCACCCATGGATACGCATGTTAAAGGCCTGTGTTCACAGGCAGAGCTGATGGCCCCCGCGAGGGTCTGGCCAAACACTGTCTCCAGCAGAAAGGCAAGTTCAAGAATCCCCATTACCTTTCCCCTCCCCTCTCCCTTTCAGCTCATGGAGCAAAGATGCATGTGGCCCCAGTGTGCAGGTGCATGAATGAGGCACCACAGCCAAATTAATCCACCAGCAGGGACCCCAGGAAACAGCTGTCAGACAGAAGGCCTTCAGGATGGAGCCAGGGCAGGCTCAGGCCAATGGCCACCATCTCCAAGGGCGGAAAAGCCTGGGCTGAAAGCAGTGGATGGCGGCAGAGCCATGCACCCAGCTGGAGATCTGCCTGGAAGCTGACTCAGAAGTTGAGGATCGAGACTTCTTGGGCCCTCCCACAGGCAGCACATCTTCCCCTGGTCCGCCTGACCAAGAGTAAGTCAAATGTGGCCGGGTGGGGAGGGAGACAGCAGGTGTGTTGATGGCTCTGGTTTATGCCCCCTGCATCTGCACCCGCACCCCTCTTCCACCAAGAGCCCAGATTTGGGTGAGGGGGTCCCTCTCTCTCCATCACTGGACTTTTGGCCTGTGGGATCCAGTGACTGGTGGGGAGCGCATGACACAAGTCTGTGCCAATCAGAGCTGGCTTGCTCAGGGTTGATCGGTTCAGGGGTGGAGCACCCGACTGTGGTCTCAGCCAATCAGAACACGACACTGCCCTGCTCACTGTCATTGGACCATATCTCAGCCAATCAAAGCACAACACTAGCCAGTTCACAGTGATTGGGTCAGGGGTAGAGCGCAAGTCCGAGCATGTGAGAGGAGGGCAAACAGCACAAGCAAAGGCTTCCTGTAATTGGTTCAAATTAAAGCACATGACTCAGGCCCAAAGCATTCCTAATATTGCATTCTCCTGGCCACAGATGACCAAAGCCTCAGTGACTCTCAGGACTTTTGTCAGAGCTACTGGAAGAGAGGCTCACTCTTCCCCATTGTCTTTGAACTTGAGAGGGTGCAAAGCCACAGTAACTACAGCCATCTGCTACCATGCTGAAAATAAGAGCTGAAAGGTGGGAAGCGGAATTGAACCAGGGAGAAAGAGGCAGGGTCCTGGCCTGGATGCAGCCTGGCCCAAAACCGATGCTGCCCCTAAACTTCTCAGCTACCTGAACTAACAAGTTTTAATTTTTTTTGATTAAGCCAGGCAAAGCTGAATCTTCTGTCGCTTCAAAATAGGGGAAAGGAACAGGGGGAACGTCTCACCTTGAGGAGGAGGGGGTACTTGCAGATCCTCTGAATAGGAGATAACAGGTAGCCCTCCAGAGGGATGTCCGTGGTCTTCCGGCCTCCCAGGAGCATGCAGCTCTGAAAAGGGACAGGAGACCTTCGTTAGAACTCACCAAGGACAGCAAAGGAACTTGGCCACCCTCAAATAATCACGGGAAGCACTCTCAAAATGCAGCTACAGACGATCACTTTGGAAGCAACTTAACAATACCCAGGGGAGGAAGAAATGGGTATATTCTACAACCCAGCCCAAAGCCTATATCAGCGGCTGGCAAACTATTGCCCGTGGGCCAAATCCTGCCTACTCCCTGTTTTGGCAATTAAATTTTTACTGGAACACAGCCATACCCATTTGTTTACATAACGTCCATGGCTGCGTCTGAGGGCTGAGTAGTTGTAACAAAGACCTTATAGTTGCAAAACCTAAAATATTTACTATCTGGCCTTTTACAGAAAAGTCTGCCAACCCTCATTCTACAGAAACTCACACACATGCACAGGACACAGGAACATGGACACTCAAAACTGCCTTGCTTGAAACAGCAAAAAGTGGAAAGCAACCTAAATATCCATCACCTGGAGAATGAAAAACGTCTGCGGCACATTTCCACACCACGCAGTGGTGAAAATGGGAGAACGAAAGCTATGTACAGCAATGCGGGTGGACCTCGAAAACATGCTCTTGTGCACAAAAGGGAAACAAAAGGATACGTATGGTATGAACCCATTTACATCAAGCTTTTAATGACACACAGAACAAAACTAGGCATTGTTTATGGAGAACCTATCCGTAGTGAAGTAGAAAGTCATGCACGGGAAAGAAGTGTACCGAGTTACATGTCTGTGGTCTCCTACCACGCCCCTCACAGTCCTGGGTCCCTAGGGCTCACCGTGTGCCCAATGTATGAATGAATGAAGGAACAGACTAATGAATGGATGAATGGACTAATGAATGGATGAACAAGCTGCCAGCAATGAAGGGGTCTCAGCCTTCCGCCTCAACACCGTGCTAGCAGAACGGAAATGGAACGGGACTCTTGGGAAAATGGATTCCCATCCAATCATTTATTCATTCATTCATCCTCCAAATACACACTGTATGCTTACTATGTGCCGGGCACAGTTCCAAGCACTGGGGAACTGCCCAAAAAAGCAGACGATTTCCCTGCTTATACTCAAGGCGAAATAAGACCAGAGAACATTTACCGTGTGCTTACCAGGCCTAAGGCTCTGTGCTTTGTGTTTCACCCATAGGCAAAGTTCATCCTCACAGCCCTAGAATAAGCAAGATCCCTATTCCAGATGGGCAAACTGGCACTCAGAGGCCAGAAGCACTGGCCCAAGTCTCAGAGCTAAGTCCTCTGCCTCTCGGGGATCTTTGGGGACCCTCTCCTTAGAGAAATAGTCCCAGGGACCCTGGGTCCCTGCTCTAGCAGGAGCTGCATGGCTCCCAGCCCCACATCCAGCCCTGGCACAGACGGGGGATCAGGGCTGCAGCAGCTGGGATGTGCCAGGTCCCACACTGCTCACACTCAGGCCTTTGTCCTCCAAGCCAGCGCTCCCCACAAGCTGCCCTGATGATGTCAGCTCCAGGCAGAGAGAGGGAGCCTGGGAGTGGGGTGTGCTTTCCAGACGCCCCCAGGGCTTGGCTGGAGAAAGGCCTGTCTCTTTGTCCAGGATCAAGAAGTTTTCACAGGACTGTCACAGCCACCAATTCCTCTTCACCCCGAACACCCTAGATTTTCATTTAAAAAGACAAAAAAAAAAAAAAGCAAGCACACACAGAGCTATTCACTATTCTAATAATATTATGCCCCAGGCACTATGGGAAGAACTTTTCAGAATCCTCTCTTTAAACCATCCTAATTTCACAGAATTGATTCAGGTGAGGTGTCATCCTCACCCTCTTCCCAACCTCCTAATGGCAGCCATGCCCCTGGGTCATCCTTTCCATCCACACTCTTTCCCCGCTGACCTCATCCAGACCCACCACTTTCACCACTTTAACCATCCTTTACGCAGAAACTACTCAGCTTTCTATCTCCAGCCCGGCCCCTCCCTTCCCAAAACCCGAGACTCACATCTCTGATTCTAGGCCCAAATCCCCACCTGGACATCTAACAGGCATCCTTAAACCTCACACATCCAAAAGGGAATTTTTTTTTTTTTGGCCGCGCCCCGCAGCTTGCGAAATCTTAGTTCCCCAAACAGGGATCGAACCCGGCCTCGGCAGTGAAAGCGCTGACTCCTAACCACCGGACCGCCAGGGAATTCCACAAAAGGGAATTTTTAAATTTACCTCTCCTACCTGCTCCTACCCAACCTTCACCATTTCAGGAAATTGTACCTCCATTCTTCCAGTTGTTTGGGCCCCAAGCCCTGGAGACATCTTTGATTCTTCCCATTCGTTAATACCCCAAAGCCAACCACACGGCACATCGTGTCAGCTGGACAATCGGACTCTATGTAAATCCAGCCACCTCTCCAAGCGCTACCGCCCCACCCTCACCACCGTCATCTCCCGCCCGGACCACTGTAGCAGCCCCAGAGTGGGTTGAATAGTGTCCCCCAAAATGCCATGTCCACCCGGAAACTCAGAATGTGACCTTATTTGGAAATAAAGTCTTTACAGATATAATTAGTCCCATTAAGATGAGGTCATTCTCATTCTGGATTAGGGTGGGCCTGAAATCAACAGGCTCCATGTCCTTATAAGAGGAGGACAGGACACAGAGAAGGCAGCTGTGTGAAGAGGGAGGCGGAGACTGGAGTTCTGGTTCCACAAGGCAAGAAACACGTGAGGCCACCCGAAGCTGGAAGAGGAAAGGCAGGACCCTTCCCCGGAGCCTTCGGAGGAAGCAGAACCCTGCTGACACCTTGATCTCAGACTTCGGGCCTCAGAACTGTGAGAGAATAAATTTTGTTTTAAGCCACCCAGTCTGTGGTCATTGTCACAGCAGCCCTAGGAAACTCACACAAGCCTCCACCCTGGTCTCCTTGCTCCTACCCTCACACGGCCAAGGGGAGCCGCTCAAAATGCAAATTGGTTCACATCATTCCTCTGCTCGAAACCATCCCACGGTTTGCCATCCCACTCAGACTAAAATTGAATACTCTATTGAAAGTACTGCCACATGCTCCAACCTGGACGAACCTCACAGACATTATGTTGAGCAAAAGAAGGCAGGCACAAAAGCCTCCTGTGTGATTCCATTCGTGAAACATTCTAGAACAGGCAAACCTAACCTTTAGTGAGAGAAATCGGCATAGAGGTTGCCTCTGGCTGCACAGAGGGGCATGCCTGGGAAAGGGCACAGGGAACCTTCTGGAGTGAACCTTCTGGAGTGGAGTGTTCTAAATCTTGATCTCAGGGGGTGGTTCCATGGGAGCACACATATGCGAATACTCATTACGCTGTGAGTACACTCACCACAAGTGTGCTACGCGGCAATAACAGAGCTTTCTAAAACTCTCAGATCCGTCCCATTGTCTAAATGCTCCTTCATTATCTGGCCTCTTTCAATCTCTCTGACCCCATGTCCTTCTACTTTTCCTCTCATACTCTCCAATCCAGCCACCCTGGCCTTCTTGCTATTCCTCAAACACAGTAGGACCTCAGGACCTTTGCACTTGCAGGTCCTCTACCTAGAATGCTTTCCCTCCAGATACTCCTCGCCTCTCTCACTTAACTTTATCCAGGTCTCTGCTTGAATGTCACCTGAGACACTGTGTTCCCAAAGAGCCATCTAAAACAGCAGCCACCACCCAAACTTGCTCAAACCTCCTGCCATCCTTAACTTGCTTTATTGCCTGCAGAGAACTAAATGCCATGAGACATGCCATGGAAGTCCCCCCTACGAGAATGGCCACCCCATGAGAGCAGGGACTTTTCTTGCCTTGGTCACTGTTATATCGCCAGTACTTAGAATGATCCCTACCACTTGGTAGGTGCTCAAAACAAAGCTGTTGAATGAATACATGAATCAATTATCCCCATTTTATAGACAAGAAATTGAGGCACAGAAAGACAGAGTCCCCGCCCCATCTCTCTGTAGTGTACAGTACCTCATGAATGGAAAGCCAGATTGGGTCTGTTCCCAATGCCTTAACATCCCATAATAGACTCGAGACGGCTCTTCTGCAGGTGGCCAGAAGCTGGGAGATGCCAGCAAGGAGGGAGACAGATGGCGTGTGTGCTGGCACCCCACACCTCCTCCCCCTGCCCAATCTGGCCCAGCCCAGCTGCTGCCAGGAAAAGGGCAGCCTGGCCTACCAGGAAGACTGCAGGAGAGAGAGGAAGGAAAAAAGAAGAAGTGAAGCGCTTCCTTCCCACACCCCTGCAAACACCTCCTGGGCATCTTCCTGCCTCCCAAGACACAGTCGAGTCCAGACAGTGGGACTCAGGGAGCCCAAGCCTGGGCAGCAGGACCACTGCAAAGCGGTGCTGCCTCAAAGTCCCGGGCCAACCACAGAGACGTGGCCACGTGTGTGACCTTACACTACCTGACTTATCTTTGCTTTGTGCCCAGACTCTTACGACTGTAAGTGAAAAACCAGAAGTGTAAAGATGCAGATACCAACAACAAAATGCACCAGTCCTGAACACCTAAGACGCTTGAGACAAAGGTGGCGATCAGCTGGCCAAGCTCCCCTGCCTCAGATGCTCACTGGAAGTGGGCCAAGCAACACGAACTCACTGGTGAAGGAAACACACATTCTGAATCAAGATCCTGGAAGTATTTTCTTGGAGACTGTGCATTAGGGAGAAGTGCAATTAAGAATTGTACTATATAGTTTAGCTCTCTGGGCACACGGTTAAGACTCCTCGTGCCATGGCAGTTAACTCTTCTACTTTTGTGTGCTGAATTCTGTGTGTGCCACTGGGAAATAAAACAGCATGGGGGCTCAGGGGGTGGGTGGTCTGTGACTGAATGAGCAGGGAATTTGGAGGCAAAAGAGGAAGACTGGAACCCATGAGAAGCTCAATCACTTTTCAAGTATGTACTCTCAGGAAGTCACTTAATATTTTGGAGTCGTCAAAACCACCTGTGGCAAAGGCTATGCGGTGTCCCTGAATGTACTCTTCTTCCAAAGCGACAGAATTTTCAGCTGGGCACAGGGCTGCCCAGAATAAAGCCTACATTTCCCAGCCTCCCTTGCAGCTAGGTGTGGCCACGTGACTAAGTTCTGGCCAATGGGATGTGAGCAGATGTGTGCAGCTTCCTACCGTGCCCTTAAAAGGGGAGGGGCAGGCCCTCCTTCCCACCCTTCCTGCATCCCACCACCTGGGGTGTGGAAGTGGGGAGAAGTCATCTTAGACCATATCGATGAGGCCACATACTAGGGCACTGGCCCCTGACACTGGGACCCCCATACCACCCCCAGGCTGCCTACTTCCACGTTCTTAACATGGGAGAGAAATAAATGTCTACCTTGTTTAGACCACTGTTACTTGGGATGTCTGTAAGGCAGACAAATGAATACCTCAACTCATACACAACAGACAGCGGCTGGTAAAGCTCCAAGGAGATCACAAATGAGAACCCGTTTTATACACAAGTGAATCGTGCGATGGTAGGAAAGACCATCATGGGTGTCTGTGGTTTTGCCTGACCAACATCCATTCCCAACTTACTTCCGCAAGTGCAAACCAACATCCTTTAGGGATCCACCCACAGCCTTAGGGCCTGTAGTATGAATGGAGTTGACCCCGCCCTCCAGCTCGAGAAGTGACCAATCCGAGCACCAGCCACTCCCTCTGTCTACAGCAACTGGTTCACGGATATGGTCTTGAGCCAAGCTGAGCCAATGAGCATCAGACCCAGAATTTTTGTTGTTTCCATTAGAAAAGAGGAGCCCTCTTTATCCTGGAGTTGCTCGGCTATGAGAGGTATAAGCGTGGAGCCACTGGAGGCTACGTTGCCACCACATGCGGAGAGCCTGCCTGGGAATGGAGCCAAGGTGAGAAAAGCAGAACCAAGAGACACACTCCTGATGATGTCACTGGAACACCCAGATTCTGCTGTACCTGAAGCTCTCTCAGGTCTTTCCAAAGAAAGTGAACCAGTAAATCTTTTTTTTTCCTTAAGCCAATTTTAACCAGATTTTCTTTCACTTATAATTAAATAATACTAATAATATTGAATACAATTATTAATACTATTGTTATCAGTCTTATCAGGATCATTACTTTAAACAGGAATCGGCAAATTTGGCCCTAGAGCCAATCCAGCCCTCTATGCCTATTTTTATAAATAAAGTTTTATTGGAATACAGCCATGCTCATTTCTTACATATTACTTATGGCTGTTTTCATGCTACAGCAGCAGAGTAGAGTCGTGATGACAGGGCTGTATGATGCAAAAAGGCAAAAAGCATTCACTATCTAGCCCTTTACAGAAAACGTTTGCGATACCTGCTGTACACAGACTGCCCTAGCTGAGGGAGGGATCAGGTACCATGGGTCTGTGTGGATTCACCAGGCTGAGGCAGAGAGGAAGGGAGAAGCAGGGCAGTGGTTAACTCACCAAAAGGAAGGCCCGCACGGTGGGGATCTTGTTCAGCTCCACAAGCAGACGCAGGGCCTTCTCGTGGTTGCTGCAATATTCTTCATATACGCAGAACTTGTCCTTCTGCAAGACAAGGACAGAGCCTGTGGGAGACAGGTCATGGCAGGAAGGCAGACGCTCTGAGATGTATGGACAGCTGGGCCATCAGGCCTGGGAGGAGAGGCCTACCCCACACCCTGACCCTGAGACATACCCAGCAGGCGGGATTTCACATGAAGTCGCTCCAACTCACTACAGGCCTCTCAGCCTCCACTCTTGCCCCAGTTCTGCACCCAGTAACCTCTCAGGAAGCAGCAGGGCCCAGGGTCAAGTACACAGACTCAAGCCAGGCAGCCTGGGCTTGAACCCTGGCTGTGCATTTCCAGCTGTGAACTTGGGCAAGTTACCTGACCTTGGTTTCCTCATCTGTTAAGGTGGAGTTAATTATAGTCCCTAACTCATGGGATTGTTACTGAAATTAAATGATTTAATAGGTGAGGTTTCAGCATACAAGAAGTGCTCGATAAATGTCTTTAGAATCAACACACAAGTCAGACTGTGTCACCCCACTGCTTAAAACCCTCCAGTGGTGTTCTATTACACTAGGAATGAAATCCAACACTTTATTATACCTTTCAAGGGCCAGACAATGTGACCCTGAGTTTCTCAGATCTCATCTCACTAGCCTTCTATCTGCTCCTTGAACTTGCCAAGGCTGTTCCTACCTCAGGGCCCTTGCTCTTGCTGTTCTTTCTACCTGGAACACTTTTGCCCAAAGCCTGGCTACTCCCCAGCATTCGGGTCTCAACTCAAATGCCACCTCCTCAAATGACCCCTGGACTACCCTAGCTAAAGTGGCCACTCAGGTGTACTCTATCATCCCCCCACCCCCGTCTTCATTTTCTTTATAGCATTCTCACAATCTGGAATTATCCAGATTATTTGTTCATCATCTGTCTTTTCCCACTTGGCAGTCGGCTCCCTGAAGGCAGTGACCACATCCTCTTGTTCACTGAGGTGTCCCCAGGTCCTAGCACAATGCCTGGCACACAGTAGGCCCTCAATAAATACTTACTAAATGAATGAACTCTACACACCTACTAGGTGCAATGCCCTGTATATATGAACCAGAAGAGTCTAAATAAGACTCGGGAATTGGGGGGAACAAGTAGATCTCTGGTCACTGCCACACAGCAGTGGCAGTGCTGAGGCAGGGGGATAGTTGTCTTGACCTCCAGATACCCCTGAGCCCAAAGCTGGACTCTTTCCAGCCTAGAGGTCACCTGTGAGTCACCAGGTCTGTAACCATCAGTCAGGGTTTCCGGGACTGAAAGGGACAGGAGCCGTCTTAGTTAGCAGGAAGCTCTCCACTGAGCATACTCGGTTCCCAAAGGCTCACAGAACACCTCCTTCCAACCCACCAAACCCCAAACAAGGATGTCCTGGGGAAGGCTGCAGAACAGGAAGGGCTGAAGGTGGCTGAAGGGCCTTGACCTTGGGCTGGGGGGTGGCCAGGAGACCCCAAGAAGCTAAGGAAGGAAAAGGTGGGTCTGCAAAGTAAGCAGCTCGTCTTGCTTCTGCACAAGCCCCCAGTCATCCTGCCGGTGGGTGGCTGCAGGAAAGAGGAAACCAACGAGAAGAAAGAATGGGTTTCAGAATCAGTAAGCCACCCCAACCCGGCCCAGCTCCCCCTGGGGCTCCGTGTACACCATCTGAGCAGATGCCCTGAGCAGCGAAGTGTCCACAGCCAGAGCCGATGGCCAACACGTAGTATGTACTGAGCAGTTAGGACACGCCACCCTCTGCTCTCCTGGAATGCGTGCGGGTAGGCTCACTCACACCTCACCGTAACCTGACACGGTCATCACTGTACTCAACCCATTCACACGTGGGAAACCAATGAAAGGTCACGAGCCCACGGTCTCACACGTAGCGAAGTGGCAGAAGGAGGATCCAACCTCTCTTAACCCCCACGCTGATGTCTGGCTCTGCAGCCAAGAGCCTAGAGGCCCTGCTGTTAGCACAGCTCCAAGATAAGACACCGGAGCCCCCATGGCTACGATCAGCGTCAGCCTCACAAGCGCAAGTCCAGGTTCTACAGCCAGACCACCCAGGTTCACAGCCCGGCTCCCCAGCTCACCAGCTCTGTGACCTTGGGCAAGGCACGTACTGTTTCAGAGCCTCTGCATTCGTGCCTATAAATTATAGACAGTCATGATCTCCCCGTCATAAGGTCGCTGTGAGGGTTATCAGGTGAATTCACAGTAAATGCATGAAACAGTGCATAGTAAGGGCTCCTTCACTATTAGCCGCTATTGTTATCGGTGTGGTCGACGTTGCTATTATTGCCATGGTTACTATTTCAGCAAATTCATCATCCCGTTGGTGAATCCATCTAGGACAGGTGGGACAGTGGATGGGTAGGTTTTGTTTTGTTTTGTTTTGTTTTGTTTGCGGTACGCGGGCTTCTCACTGTTGAGGCCTCTCCCGTTGCGGAGCACAGGCTCCAGACGTGCAGACTCAGCGGCCATGGCTCACGGGCCCAGCCGCTCCACGGCACGTGGGATCTTCCCAGACCGGGGCACGAACCCGTGTCCCCTGCATTGGCAGGCGGATTCTCAACCACTGCGCCACCAGGGAAGCCCGGATGGGTAGGATTTGATGGTAAAAAAGAGACAGGCAGAGTCAGGAGGAAGGGAGCTGAGTGGACTCTTAGGTCTGGGGAAGGCCACCAGGGAAGGCACCAGGCAGATTTTGAGGACTGTGGTGGCTCTCGCCTCCCGGTATATTTGATTTCTCATTCTTGCACTGTCCACCTCCCCACCACCACCCCCTGGACCATGAGCTCCATGGAGGCAGGCTTTGCAAACTGATGTGGTCACGGCTAAGGCCAGTGGGGACTGAAGTCCCAGACAGAGCGCAGGCCTCGTGACTACTTGATGAATGAAGCAAGAGAGCAGAGGGAGGAATTGAGTGGTGCCCGAGACCCTCACACCAGCCCCACGTTTCTTCCGGACAGCCCTGGTGCACCGCAAGGCAGCCTCAGCTTTTCGCTGGCCCGTGTGTTGTTTCACCCACCCAGCAGCCACTCCCCCTTGTTCTGGTCACAGCCCCCAGTTTTTCCCCTGGGGAATCTGCCTCCTACACTCTGACCCCACTGACTCCACTCCACTCCCAGGCACCATGCGTGAGCGTGTGACCCAGGCCAAACCAATCAAAGAGCTCCCGGTCCTGGCAGCAATGGCCATGCAACCCAAACTGGGCCAGTGAGAGCCCTTAAGGACTCAGGTTGGAACTGCTGTGAAGAGAAGCTCTCTTTGAACTTTTGTTACTAAGCTAGCTGACTGTCACCCTGAAGCTGCTGAGGGTCACCTCTGCCACCACGCTAAGAATTAAGCCGAAACAGAGGAAAGCAGAGCCTAGAGATAAAGAAAAACCCAGTTTTGAAAACATCATATGGGGTCCTGGATCCAGCTATACCTGATGTCAACACACCCTGAACATTTCATTTGTAGGAGCCAATAAAGTCCTTTTTTTTTTTTAAGCCTATTTGAGTTGTTTTTGTCACTCGCAGTGAAGACAGTCCTAATATATGCACACTCTAAAAGGGGAAGAAAATGAAAAACATGGACCCAAGTCTGGTGTGATGACCGTCTCCCTGTTCATCTCCATCTGTACCGTGAAGGGGTTGGACCAAGAAGCACAGCCAAATCTGTTCATTCTCACATGCCAACCCCAATCAATAAGTGCTGCTGTCTGAAACGCTAGTGACAAGAATTCTGGAACCCCGTGGAGAATGCTGTGATTGACTAGCAATGTCTGCCATGGATGCAGGAGAGGGGGATAAGTCATAAGATCGCCACAGGTCTGTCATTCCTCATTCCCTGAGCCCCTTCTCTGACACACTGTGCGATGTCATCCTCTCCTTCGGCCTGTGAAAAGGCCAGGGGAGAAGGCTTGAGACTTGGAGAAGTTAAGTTTAGTAAAGGACAACACCCCTCTTCAAAACCATGCCGAGTTTCATCACTCCCATCTCCTTTCATTGAGCTCAAGCCCAGCTGCATCGCAGGCCGAAGATGCAGCAAATGTGGAAATGCTACCCTTGACAGCTAAGAGGCCAAGTGTTCAATTTCCTCCTAGGGGCGCCCCGTGGGGCTTTGCTTGTTTGGCTTGGAGGAAATGGACAAACCATTGCGCACACACAGACGTGGGGGTGGGGGGCGTGTGGCCATGGATTTGGGCTGTGAAGGAGGAGAAGAGGACAGCTGCCAGCTGGGGACAGCTGGGGGAGAGGCTCTAGCCCCCAGAGAGAGCTCGAGGATTGTCAGAAGTGGTGGCTGCCGTCCACAGTACCCAGGGGGTGACACTAGCTCCACGGAGACCATCTGCTCCCAACCACTCATTTCACACCCACAGAGACTGAGACTCGGAGAAGGGAAGGAGCTGGCCATGTAGACCTCTCTGGTGGGGAGGAGAGTATGAGATTCAGGTCACTTTCCGCAAGCTATCTTCCGCCTGTCCACACAGCTGTGGGGTGAAGAGGCTAAAACCTAACACAGACCACACCAATTCTTGCTAAACCCTCCAACTCTCATAATGCAGTCCCTGCAGGACAGGGCCCCCCCGTGACATCCCTGGATTCGCTCCATCACTGACTCTGCTCCAACCACTCTGGCCTCCCTGCCTTCCTCCAGTGGACCAAGCCTGCTCCAGCTCCATCCAGGGCCCCTGCCCTGGCTTCCTCTCCATGTGGAATATCCTTCTCCAAGATCCCCTACGTCACCACCTCACAGAAGCCTTCCCTGACCAGGATCGCCAGATAAAACACAAGACACTCAGCTGAGTGCTCACGTCAGATAAACAACAAATTGTGTTTCAGTAGAAGTATGTCCCAAACATTGTATGAGACATACTTATGCTAAAATATTATTTGTCGCTTACCTGAAATCCAAATTCATCCAAACACCCACCATTCTGGGTGTTGTTATTTGCTCAATCTAGCAACCCTGTCCCTGACTTCCCAACTTCAGACAACCTCAAGGAGAGTCACTCCTCACATCTGCATTTTATATTCTTCACAAACCCACGTCCACATCTGAAACGACCTCCTCTGTCAACCGACTAACCCTACTCATGGAGCCTCATGGCAGCAAAAAGCAAATCTGTCTTATTCAGGGCACCATCCTCAGGGCCAAGTACAGTGCCTGGTGCACGGTAGGTGCTTAATAATGATATAAAGGGACTTTATCATGTAAGACGGTGAGAAACACAAGTCCAGGAGTCAGACGACATTGGCTCAAATCCTGGCTCCAACAACTCACTGCCTGAGTAAGCTTGCGCACTGACTTACCCTCTCTGGGCCTCAGTTTCCTCATCTGTAGAGTGGGTATAATAACAGCACCCACTGTTAAAGGTTGTTGTGACGTTGTAATGAATTAATATACGTAAAGCACTCAGACCAGCACCCAGCACCAAGAGAAGGTTCACTGAGTGCTAGTTTGCAATCACCTCAGTAGTTAGTGGTTGGGTTTGGGGGTGAGGGTGTGAGGGAGTCCCCCACTGTCCACTGGCTGGGCAGCAGCGGTAGGCTGGTCTGTAAGCCAGGGCCCCTCACAGGGTCTGATGTGCCCCTTCCTCTCCTGGAGAGCCTGTCCACAGAGCTCTGTTCCCAGTCACCACCTTACAACCCTGATGCTGTCTGGCTGGCCCTGGTGCCCCCTCCCTTTGGGGCTGTCGGGGGATGCTGTGGTGAGTGTGTCCTATCCGTGAGTCCCTCCCCAGGGACCGTCCTCAGCCTGAGACAGCTGCCTGGCTGGCCTGAGGCTGTCCACCCACTCCCCGGGACAGCCCATGTCCAATGGGGGTGCAAAGGCCCCGCCACCTCATGGCAATTCAAGGCGACCTGAAGGAAGAGGCACGCCAGCTCCAGAGCTCCCCCAACCCCAGGTTGGGTCAGGCCAGGTGGAGACTGTGCAACCTTCTTCAGCTGCTTCCAACAGGCCACCTGTACGCAGGCCTCCATCTCCTGGAAACCAACCTACAGCAGTGGCCGCTTTTAAAAAGAACTCAGCACCGTCTGCCATGAGCCTGGGGGGAGCGGGGTGATGATTGCAAACGTTAAATGAAAAAGATGACTTTAAATTAAAAACACGGAATCATACGTGGAGAAAGCTGACTCCTTTTTCAGCTGTTCCAATTACCTCAAGGAAGGGTCTCAGCAAGGTGCGCTGTGACACCAAAGCCAGTCTGACACCGTTCATCTTCCTTTTGATCAAACCCAGCGCAGGTCTCAGGCTCAGAGACTCAGGTGGGCAAGAGTTTCTAGACAGAATGCTGTAACACAGCTTGGTTTCTATTGCATTTATTTTTTTTTTAAATATTTATTTATTTATTTATGGCTGTGTTGGGTCTTCGTTTCTGTGTGAGGGCTTTCTCTAGTTGTGGCAAGTGGGGGCCACTCCTCATCGCGGTGCGCGGGCCTCTCACTATTGCAGCCTCTCTTGCTGCAGAGCACGGGCTCCAGACACCGCGCAGGCTCAGTAATTGTGGCTCACGGGGCTAGTTGCTCCGCGGCATGTGGGATCTTCCCAGACCAGGGCTTGAACCCATGTCCCCTGCATTGGCAGGCAGATTCTCAACCACTGCGCCACCAGGGAAGCCCTGCATTTATTTTTAATAGCAAGAGACACTCATTTTCCACATCCAATAATCATGCAAATTTCCCTTTTAAATAAGTTTTTTTGACTCCCCACAAAGGCCTGAACATCCACCGTCGGCACATCCAGATTCTGAGGGTAGGCACTGCCCTCACAGATGTCCAGTTTGATGAGGCCACATGAGGAGGGTTCCGGGCAGCGCAGGAGAGGGTATGGAAAAGAGGCTGCCTCCTGGGCTCTAAAATCCCCACCTTCCTTCCTCCAGCCGTCCCCTGCATCTCTGAGCAAATTAGCCCAAGTAGGGACTCAGGAGCCGGAGACCCTCACTGGCCAGCACGCTAAACCTGCTTACCACACCTCTGCGGCTCAGGCAGAGAAGTCGGGGGACACATGGGGCCTGGAGTTATTGGCAAGCTGGAAAATGCACCCTGAGGACCCCTTTCCCACTTCGTCTAAAGTATGGACTCTTCCACTTTCGGCTCAGATGTCATCACGTCACAGGCATCCCCAACTATGCCACCACCTCCCAAAAGCCTTCCTTGGTGCCCCAGCTGGAATAACATCCATTGCTGACACTCATGCAGCACCAGCTTGGAGCCAGGCCAGATCTCACTGCTTTACTCGAATTAACTCATTTCATCCTCATGACAGCACCATACAGCAGGTACTGTCATTACTCCCATTTTACAGAGTTGGAGACTGAGGCCTGGAGAGGTGAAGTGACTTGCCCAAGGTCACTCAGCTTTTCAGTGATGGAACAGGGAATGGAACCTAAGCAGCCTGGCTCCAGAGAAATAGGGGCTCACTCCTTCCTCTGAACCCAAAGGGAAGACTGTCCCTCCCATCTTTTCTATTTTCCCATTCAAGATACTTGTCCTGGGGAATTCCCTGGCGGTCCAGTGGTTAGGACTTGGTGCTTTCACTGCTAGGGCCTGGGTTCAATCCTTGGTTGGGAAACTAAGATCCTGCCGGCCTCGCGGCTCGGGAAGAGAAAAAAAACCAAGATGTGTCCTTAACGAGTACTGCCACCAGCCCCTCTCACCACATGCATGGCTACCACCCTGGCCGATGGGCACCATCATCTCAGACGTGCAGTGACCTCTTCCTGGTCTCCCCACTTCCCCAGCAGCAGCCCTTTAAATGCAAAGCAGATCACATCCCTGCCCTGCACCATGCCCTCCATTAGTGCCCATCTCACCCGTCTGCTCTCACATTCATCCTATTTCAAACGCTGAGGAATGGTGGCCACGTGAAGAGCTAATAGCCAACATTTAGTGAGCACTTACTGTGGGCCAGGAGCTGTTCGGAGCCCTCTCCTTCCTTGCATTAGCTCACTCGATCCTCAAGGACATCAAGGGTCAGGTCTAGTTTTTTACCCATTTTACAGGTGAGGACACTGAGGCACAGATAAGTTAAAACAACTTGCCAAGGATGACACAGCCCACGAGCAGCCCGGCTCTGCCATGCTAATCTCAGACCATACAGATGTGATTCCCTGGAGAAGGGAGTTAGTAACGATGACAATGACAACGAAAGTAAGCACCGACATGGACCGAGTGCTTGCTCCAGGCCAAGGTCTCTCATCTCAGCACTGCTGACACTTGAGGTCGGATAATCCTCTGCTGTGGGGACCGTCCTGCACATTATGGGCTATTTGGTAGCATCGCTGGCCTCCATGCACTAGAAGCCAGTAGCATGGCCCCTCCCCAAGCTGTGACAACCAAACATGTCTCCAGATGTGGCCAAATGTCCCCTGGGGGCAAAATCACCCCCTGGTTGAGAACTGCTGCTCTCGGCTACACGCTTTTTTGCTTTACCTCTTTGAGTCCTTCCGTCAACCCAAGGCGGCACCATTATCCCTACTGCTCCATCTGAGGAGGAAACTGAGGCTCAGAGAGGACTGGAATCTGGCCCAGGCCTCATGCCCGTGAGGCCAGTGCGGGTTTCCTCCCAGTGGGGAGGGTCCCACGCAGCACAGGTAGAGAAAAGCAGTTGCCTCCTGTGGGCTAGGCTGCCCCCCTCCCTCCAGCTGTCCCCTCACAATTCTAAGTGACTTGGGAAGAGAGTGGCTATTACAACAAGGATCAGTCTCCCTGTCCAGCAGCCCAAGGGGGCACCCAAGGGTCAGACACCCTCGGTGGCCAGTGGGTGGCCAGACCGGGACTCAAATGCAGGTGTGTCTGACCCGAGTCCACCCTCTTAGTCATGCTGCAGCAGAGGGGCCCCGCCAGGCCAGGCCAGGAGGAGCCCCAGGACGCAGTCATTCAGCAAAGAGCTCTGAGGAAAAGGGGACCACACTCTACATAACATTAAAGGGAGGGAGAGCCAACTAAAAAGAGCCCCAGTCTGCTGGGTCCAACCCTCTGTCCATTGTTCCCGGGGGTGGAGGCTGGACCCACCTGCCCACCTGCCTCTCCCCCTCCCAGATAGACCTGCAGACGAAGCTAGCCAAGGGTGGATGGAATGGGGACCCGGGGAAGCCCACTTCCCAAAAGCTGCAGGCTCTGGTAGGGGCTGGGGCATCGTACTCACGAATTTTAAGAAAACATTCCCAAGTTCATGCTGAGACTGCGGCTCCGGATGTAAACAAAACTCCAAGGCAGCCAGGAAATCCTTATGAACTTCCAGGATGTCTTCAATGTTTGAGAACAGGATCTGTGAGGGGAAAATGAGGCCCAAGGAGAACATTAATCAAGGCGTAGAGGAGACCAAAATGAAGCATAAAAAAAAAAAAAATACATAGGGACTTCCCTCGTGGTCCAGTGGGGAAGAATCCACCTTGCAATGCAGGGGACGTGGGTTTGATCCCTGGTCAGGGAACTAAGATCCCACATGCTGCAGGGCAACTAAGCCCACGCACCACAACTACCGAGCTCACACACCTCTACTAGAGAGTCTGCGTGCCGCAAACTACAGAGCCCACGCGCTCTGGAATCCGCGTGCCACGGCTACAGAGCCCACCCGCCCAGCCTGCACGCCACAACTAGAGAGAAGCCCACGCACCACAACAAAAGATCCTGTATGCCTCAACAGAGATCCCACGTGCCGCAACCAGGACCTGACACAGCCAAAAATAAATTAAATAAATAAATAATAAATCTTAAAAAAAAATTACATAACCCCCCGGTGCAGGCGAGGAGGGTGTAGGAAAATGGGCAGTCTCATACGCTGGAGCTAACAGAAATCATGATACTGACAAAAGTACTGCCAACGTTTACTAAACAGGATTAATGCCTAATCCTGTGCCAGTAACTTTATATGCACTTATGGCATCTAATCCTCACTATAACTCCACGAGGCAGGAGCTATTATCATCCCCAATTCATAGATGAAGAACGGACGCTCAGAGAAGAGAATTAACATTCCCAAGGTCACGTGGTCCAGTGAAGCAGCGGAACTGAACTTCACACTCAGCCTGCAGAGGAATATACACCAAGACATCCATCACAATCTTCATCACGGCCAGACACACCTGCTATGTCCAACCATAGGGCTGATTTTTTTTTATTGGAGTATAATTGCTTTACAAGGTTGTGTTACTTTCTGCCGTACAGCGAAGTGAATCAGCCACATGCATACACATAGGACTGATTTTTAAAAACGACGAGGGGACTTCCAGGCACCTATTAAAATGACCTGATAGCGGAAAATACAATAGGGAAGGATGTTCCAAATGTGCCATTTAAACTGTCAAACAATATATGAGTGCCTGTTTCCCCACAGGAACCTATGAAGTTTGAAATGCACAATCTGACCCACAATTCTACATTTCAGAATTTAACCTTCTGACCAGTCATTTCCAACCAGGGCTAGTTTTGCCTCCCAGGGGACATCTGCCAACGTTTGGGGACATTTTCAGTTGTCACAAACTGGGGAAAAGGATCCTACCGGTGTCTTATAGGTAGAGGCCAGCGATGCCACTACACATCCTATAATACAGGACGGCCCCATGGCAAAGAATCGTCCAGCCCAACTTGTTCATTGCACCCAGGTTGAGCACTGGGTGGATGGCCAAGACCATATACTGCAGCCTTATGTGCACTAGTAAAAGATTAGACAAAAGCCAAATATCCATTAATGGGGACGCGTCAAACAGTTAAATAAAGTGGATTGGCTATATTTAAATACACGCCATATTCTGAAATACTTTGAGCCTGTGAAAAGAATCTGCAGGCCTGTAGACATGGATCTGGAGCCCTGGAATGATCCTTGATCTATACTGCAGGGGGAGGAGGGGAATCATGGTGCCACGTGGGATTCCAATATGGGTCCATTTGTGTAAAATAACACACGCAAAGGCCACTCCTATGTTGGCAGAAGCAGAGACCCCCCTGGACAATAACACAAGCTGCTAACCGTCAGGGCCTCTAAGAAGAAGAACTAGGGGAGATTTTCACTGACTTAAGGCCCTTTGAACTGCATGAATTACTTTTTCTGTTTTGTTTTTTTTTTTAGATAGGTGCATTTTTTCTTTTTAATTTGGCCACACGGTGTGGCGTGCAGAATCTCAGTTCCCCAACCAGGGATCAAACCCAGGCCCTGGCAGTGAAAACGCCGATTCCTAACTACTGGACCACCAGGGAATTCCCTAAACAGGTGCATTTTAAATTCAATTTTGAAGAAGGCATTCACAGGGTTCAAAACTCAAAACAGTAAAATAAATATGGTACAGAGTCCCTCTCCCACCCAACCCCCCACTCACCACCCACAGCAGCTGGCAGCCAGGGGTCACCAGTGTCACTAGGGCTACAGTTCCCTCTAGGGTTTCTCACCATTCATTCATTCAGCAAGTACTAACTGAGCCCCTACTGTGTGCCAGGCCCTGGGGACACAACAGGGAACAACGACGTGCCTGCCTCCATGGAGGTGACATTCTACTGGAAGGGAACAGACAACCAACAAATAACTATAGTTTTTAGGTGAAAAGAAGCACTAAAGACAAACATAAAACAGGAAGGGAGTCCCAGGGTGGAGCAGGAGGAAGAATTTGGACATTTAAACACGGAGGCCAAAAATGTAAGGCCAGACGCTACCAAACTCTTAGAGGAAAACATAGGCAGAACGCTCTATGACATAAAGCACAGCAAGATCCTTTTTGACCCACCTCCTAGAGAAATGGAAATAAAAACAAAAATAAACAAATGGGACCTAATGAAACTTAAAAGCTTTTGCACAGCAAAGGAAACCATAAACAAGACAAAAAGACAACCCTCAGAATGGGAGAAAATATTTGCAAACGAAGCAACCAACGAAGGATTAATCTCCAAAATATACAAGCAGCTCATGCAGCTCAATATCAAAAAAACAAACAACCCAATCCAAAAATGGGCAGAAGACCTAAATAGACATTTCTCCAAAGAAGATATACAGACTGCCAACAAACACAGGAAAGAATGCTCAACATCATTAATCATTAGAGAAATGCAAATCAAAACTACAATGAGATATCATCTCACACCAGTCAGAATGGCCATCATCAAAAAAACTAGAAACAATAAATGCTGGAGAGGGTGTGGAGAAAAGGGAACCCTCTTGCACTGTTGGTGAGAATGCAAACTGATACAGCCACTATAGAGAACAGTATGGAGGTTCCTTAAAAAACTAAAAATAGAACTACCATACGACCCAGCAATCCCACTACTGGGCATATACCCTGAGAAAACCATAATTCAAAAAGAGTCATGTACCACAATGTTCACTGCAGCTCTATTTACAACAGCCAGGACATGGAAACAACCTAAGTGTCCATCGACAGATGAATGGATAAAGAAGTTGTGACACGTACATACAATGGAATATTACTCAGACATAAAAAGAAATGAAACTGAGTTATTTGTAGTGAGGTGGATGGACCTAGAGTCTGTCATACAGAGTGAAGTAGGTCAGAAAGAGAAATACAAATACTGTATGCTAACACATATATGTGGAAAAAATGGTTCTGATGAACCTAGGGGTAGGACAGGAATAATGACGCAGACATAGAGAATGGACTTGAGGACACGGGGAGGGGAAGGGTAAGCTGGGACGAAGTGAGAGAGTAGCACTGCCATATCTACACTACCAAATGTAAAATAGATAGCTAGTGGGAAGCAGCCACATAGCACAGGGAGATCAGCTCGGTGCTTTGTGACCACCTAGAGGGGTGGGATAGGGAGGGTGGGAGGGAGACGCAAGAGGGAGGGGATATGGGATTATATGTACATGTATAGCTGATTCACTTTTTTGTAAAGCAGAAACTAACACACCATTGTAAAGCAATTATACTCCAATAAAGATGTTATTAAAAATCAATCAATCAATCAATCAATAAACATGGAGGCCAGGGACAACCGCTCTGAGAAGGTGACATTTGAGCCAAGGTCCCAAGGAATGAAGACCAACTCCATGGACCCTATGGAGGCACCAGACAGTCTGCAGGGGGAGAGCCCTGAAAGGGAGCAGGGAAGGCCAAGGGGCAGGAGACCACTCGTCAAAGCTGCAGTCCCAGAAGGCCAGGGTACCTCTTCGTCCTCCTCAAACTCACCCTGAGGGACACTTGTCCCATGAAGTGGCTGGAAGAATCACCCACACTGTTGGGTTATTTTTCTCTCTCTTCTTCTGTCCAGCTCACATGGTTAAATCTGCTTACATTAAAGACACATAGGATAGATCCTATTGTTATACTTACTTCAAGGAATGGCTACAGAATTTCAAAATAAGTATCTGTCACCTGAGTGTATACCCCAAAGAAATTAGAGCCTGTGTCCCCCAAAAGACATAGACAAGAATGATCATCACAGCCAAAAACTGGAAATTGCACACATATCCATCCACGGGAGAATGAATGAGTCAACCGTGGCACAGTCATACTACAGAATACTACACAGCAATGAAAAAGAATGGCTTCCGGCTACATACAACAACATGGGCAAATCTCAGAGACATAACAGTGAGCAAAAGATGCCGGGCATGACGAAAGAGCTCATTTTATATATAGTGCAAGAACAGGCAAAGCTAATTAACACCACTAGAAGTCAGTGGTTATCTTTGGGGTGGGGGCATGTACTGGGGGGGCACAGAGGAGCCTGCACTTAAGATTGTACCCTTTACTGTGTGTGAATTATACCTCCTAAAAAAGGTAATTTTTTCAAACTGTAATAAATTATAAATTTTAATTATAATAGTTTTTAAGTTGTAATAAATAGTTTGTAATAAACAGACCTAATAAACAGTAGGTACTCAGTAAGTATTTGCCCAAAGAATGAATGAAAAGCTTTGATCCCAGCCCTACCAGGGACCTGCCATGCACTGGCCCTGTGCAGGTCTCTTTACATCCCTAAGCCTCAGCTTTCTTATCCAAAATACTGGACTCAGAATTGTCAATGTACAAGGTATCCTTATTAACCAGGACACACACAAGGGGATGTCCTGCTTGACCAAGCCCTTTATATGCTGTACATGCTGGCACCTCTGACCCCGACCCTGCCCCGTCTCCCCTCTCTCTGAGGACCAGGACCCTGGAGCCCCAAGGACTGGAGGTGGCTTCCCAGAGAGTGAGGCCACATTAGAAAGCCAGGCCTGGGGACCGCTGGGGCCTCCACCATGCACACAGGTCTACTGACTTCCTTTCAAAACTCCCCAGAGCC
Organism: Globicephala melas; assembly: GCF_963455315.2. Taxonomy (NCBI): domain Eukaryota; kingdom Metazoa; phylum Chordata; class Mammalia; order Artiodactyla; family Delphinidae; genus Globicephala; species Globicephala melas. Next base: position 74,089,255 of record NC_083328.1, read on the forward strand.
ACAGCCAGGACAGCCTGGACCCAATTCCTCATCCGCCCAGCCTCGACACTCAACACCCAGTGCAGGGCAGGGGCCAGGGCTGCCAGGAGGGCAGATGGAGGTGCCAGGCTCCCAGGGGCACTTGGGAAGGGATTTTCCACTGGCTCCAAGCCAGGGTGCCTGGCATAAGGAGGCTGGAAGACAGGCTGGTTGCATCGAGCAAGGAGAAAGCCTCGAGGTGGGGAGTGGGGCCCTGAGGCTGAGTCCTCCTCACATCCCCCAAGCACTGTCTGCTTGCGGGACCCAGAGCCCTCCAGGGGCTGCAGGGGGCAAGCCATTGGGAGGCCAAAGGCAGCTGCCCGCGGGGTGGACCCGGGCACCCTCTGAGCATCACCCAGGAGGAAGAGGCAGCTCCACACACAGCAGCAGGGACAGTCGGGAAAGGGGCCAGCCCCGGGTCCACACCTTGACGTTCTCCTCCGTCAGGCCCTTCTCCACCGAGTCCGCCATGTTCTGCCGGATGCGATGCAGGAATGCCTGGAGGAGAGAAGCAGGGAGAGGTGAGCGTCACGCCTCCAGTCCCCCGGAGGTGGCTCAAAAAAAGGGTCACCAGTTCAAATGCCAACTAGGCCCTGGGAGGCACCACAATCCAGGGACGTGGGCAGGAAATAAGCAACAACCTACTCTGCCCTTCAGCCAACATGTGTTTACGGAGTATCTACTCCACCAGGCTCTGCAGAGACCAACACAAACCCCGCCCTCATGAGCTGCACTCACACCTGCTGCATCACCTGCAGGACCCTCTCAGACTACAATTCATTTTCCTTTTTTTCCCTCTTGCTTAAAAACTTAACTTCTAAATAATAACCATCCACATGGCTCAAAAATCAAAAATATAAAAAGTCAAAACTATGAAACGTCTCCTATACCACAGGCCCCATCCATCCAGTCCTTCCCATACCCCATGGGAACCACAGCTCCTAGGGGCTTGTGTATCATTCCAAATAAACATACACAGGTTGATCAACGAGTACAAAGTTCCAGTTATTGGATGAATAAGTTCTAGGGATCTAATGTACAGCACAGTGATTATGGTTAATGATACTCTATTATATACTTCAAGTTGCACTATGGTGGTGATCACTTAGCAATATATAAAGGCACTAAAGCAAGCTGTACACCTAAACTTACACAGTGTCACATGTCAATTGTATCTCGATAAAGCTGGGGAAGAAAACACAAATATATTTATGTATATACATACACACACACACACACACACACACACACATTCTTATTTTCCCCTTTCTACACACCAAGGGATAGCAGCATACACAGGATGCACTGCACCTGCTTCTTCCACTTAGAGATCTCTCCGTATCATTACATGGGGAGCACCCTCATTCTCTTTTCATGGCTGCCCCGGATCCTACTGTATGGACAGACCAGAGTCGTTCTGCCACTTTTTTCAAGGTCTTGGAACAGAGAAATCATTTCCCTCCTCTGTGATGTGACAGACGATAAAGGCGGGGCCTGGCAGGGACTGTGGGGAACAGGCAAGCTCACATGCGTCGAAGCGGGGTGGCTACTCGTCCCCGCCGAGTGCGGCCAGGTGGGAGGGCAGCAGGCCCAGTATCACCAGATGTTCCGGATTTGGGTTTTTGTTTTATTTCCCAAGAGAAACCAGAAATTAGGATTTTTTTTTAAAGCAAAGTCTCCCAGCTTTTAAATGGTGGCAAAAGAGCCATCTGTTTTTGTGAGGAACTAGGTTTTAGGGGTCAGGCATGAAAGTGGAGGGACCAGAGTGGAGGGGTGCAGCCCCTCCACTGATGAGCAACGACAGCGGCCTGGCACTGGTACGGGTGGGACAGAGCAGGCAGAGGACGAGCCACTGAGACACCCCGTGGACAGGCCGGGGAAACCGAACAGACATGGGCGTGGGGAGGAGGACATGGGAGCATCGGAGGGAGACTGAGGCCAGCCCCGCTGACAGCGAACTCTGCCGGGGGTGCCCCGACTCGAGGGCTTGTCCCCAGGTTGACAACACGGAGTCCCCTGCGAAAATGACTTCACGGTCCACTGGCCACGATGAGGCATGGTGGCCTGTCAGTCACCTTCCCTGCCATGGGTGTTCAGAGCAAAGGGGAGATCTCTGAGTGGGGAGAGGTGGAAGGGACAGCCCAGGATGGAGGGAAGCAGGGGCAGGCCAGCAGAGAGGAGGTTGCTGCATCCCTTCCCATCATGAGAAGGGACATCCATGGATGTTACGGGGAGCCGGCCACCTGCAGACTCTGCTTTCCTAGGAAGAGGTGTGCTGACACTCCACCTGGCAGGTCACAGAGAGGAAAGTCAGGGACACACAGCAAAGTGGCCCTGCCTCTCTGTCCACACTCACCGCAGCGTGTTCTCGACCAGTTCCTGCAGCCCAAGTGTATATCCCCAGCCTGGACTTAGGTGGATTTCTGACAACTCGACAACTCCACCTGGATGTCCAAGAGGCATCTCAAATTAACACATCCAAAACCTAGTTCCTGAACTTCCCTCCAAACCCACACACCACCAAGCCCTTCCCAGCCTGAGGAATGGCACCTCTGCCTTCCAAGTGCTCCAGCCAAACCCCCACCCCGTGTCGTCCTCGACCCCCCTCTTTCTCTGACACTCCATTTCCATCCATCAGCAAATGCTATCAGCTTCACCTTCAACATGTATTAAACATTGGACCACTTCTCTCCACCTCCTCAGCCACCCACCTGGTCCGAGTCACCAACACCTCCTGCCTGGACTAATGCAATCACCTCATCCCTATTCCTTTCTCCACACACACAGCCAGAGGGATCCTTTTAAATATGTAAATCAGATCCTATCAATCCATGGCTTGAAACTCTCCATGGCTACTCCATACACTTAAAAAAAAAAAAAATCCACATCTTTCCACAGCTACAGGTCCCCATGACCTGTACTAGTTAATCTCTTTGAACTCATCTTCCAGCATTCCACCCTCACCCCACACTTCAATAATCTTCAGCCACATCTTCAACCCCTCTATTCCTTCCACCTGCCAGGCACATCCCTACCTCAGGACCTTTGCACATGCTGTTCTTACCTGCAAGGATATTCTCTCCGAGCTCTGTCCTGAGATAGCTTTTTCTCATTCATCAGACCTTAGCTCAAATGTCACCTCCTCCAGGATGCCCTCCTTGTCTTCATGCACTTATCACCTTCTCATCTTGCATTAAGAGCCCATTTGTCAGATAAAAAGACTAAGATTAAGCAGTCTACACCAGTGCCTAAGGGAAAGACCAAAATAAGAAGGGAGCATGGCTGGAATGAAACATTTATCCCAATCCAACAACAGAGGCCAGGTCTGGAGACTAATGATTTGGGTTGAAACTGCATTCCTCCTCCTTCGTGTGGTGTGACCTCAGGAAAGTGCATTAGCCTCTCTGAGTCTCAGTTTACTCTTCGCAAATACGTAGATCATAGTAATACTGTCGTCCTTCAGAATGTACTACGATAAAGTGAATGGGAGCTCCATGAGGGCAGGGTCTGCTTCCCAGCTGTACCCCCAGGGCCTAGACTAGTGCCTGGAACACAGTAAACCCTCACATATCAAAGGAAGGATAAAATTTGCCTGACACAGTGGCCGACACATGGCAGGAACCTCAACTCGGGCTTCTTGGAAGCCTGATGATCCTTCTCTTTAAAGGACAACGGGTAGAGGGGTCAGGAGACAGGAGTTCCTAGAGGATGTTTTAACAGGGCCTGTGATGCTGCCGGGAAGTCCAGCCTCCAGCCTCCTCAGACAGGACAGCGACAAAGGCAGCCTCACCCAGCACCGCCAGGGAGAGCAGGAAGCTGGGAGCGCAGCTCGGCTGGCCTAGATCACAGCTTCCTGTCCCACTTTCTCCACAAGAGCACGGCCACCACTATTGTGCTGGGACAATGCGAGGCTCGGGCCACCCACAGAGGAGCCGCAAACAGGCTGGTGTGATGGGCATAATGGGCAGCTCGTGACCCGGAAAGAATGGGCAGGCAGGGGCTCTGGGCCCAGCCCCCATGCTGCCCACGGCACGACTGGCTTTTCCAGGCGGCGCCAATGCCCTCTGTGCAGGCAGGATGGTGAAAGGGACCCTCCAGGGTGACTCCGTGTCCAAATCTTGACAGCTTTGAAACACTCGGCCAAAAGCAGCTCTCATCTTGGAAACCTCCCTCAGAGACAAGCCCGTTCTCAGGGTTTCCAGGGCTGCCTGAAACTCTCCTCCGGCCTTGGAATCTTTGCCCATGCCGTGTCCATGCCGCACCCCTGCCTGGGCCGCTTCCCTGCATCTGGCCAAGTCCGCCTCTTCTCTTTATGATGATGATGAAATACGTCAAGGAGCCAGAAAAGGACAGAGGAAAATTTAACAAACACCCACAAACGCATCGCTACCCAGTTTCAGCAAATCTTATTAGCATTATGTCAAATTTGCTTTAAACGATTTTCAAAAAGAAATTCATCAAGTCTGGAGGAGGTGCAGACAGGGAAGGGCCACGAGGAAGCCCTCAGGACGGAGGCTGGAAATATTCTACTTCTTGATCTGAGTGGCGGTTACACAGGCAAATGCATATGCAAAGCCTAATCAGTGTGCACCTAAGATCCGTGCACTTCACCCAGGTACCTTGTAAATATTAAACCTCAGTGGAGACACAGGAAGAAAGGCATCACTACAGAGAGAGGTGAGCTACCTGTGCACCTGCCCATCCTGCAAGGCACCCACTGCCCTGGATATGTGGTCCTCACTCCCACACATGCCTCCGCCCGCTTACCAGGCACGTGTGAATTGACGAGCAATGAAGAACACCATTCTGCGTGCTTACGACACTTTTATAAATGACGTCCTTTCAGCAACTTCCTTTTCTCACTCAACATCACATCTTCCACCTTTACCCACATCAATACGTGCACTTGGCAACGCCTGCCGCCCAAACCCCACCCACCTCCCTTGGTTCTTAGCCCCGGGGTGCGCCCCAGCACCACTTCAGCCACCAGCACCCGCGTCTCTTGGCGTGAGGACCCTCTCTCACATGCAGAGCAGGCTGCAAAGACAGACGAGGACTGAGGCACGTGAGGGCCTGCTTCCCCGAGGGCCCCAGGGGCCCGCACTGGTCACCTGCTTGATGACACACCTTTCTCAGCTGCCCTCCCTTCCCTGCCTCACTCCCCGACTCTGCTATTGGTGCTTCCTGGGGCGAACTTCCAAGGAAACTGCTCGCCCTTGAATCAGTCTCAGGATCTGTTTCCGGGGAGCCCCACACTAAGACCTCAAGTTGTCCATTTCATTGCTGAGCAGACGTAAGTAACCACTATCAGGCTGCAGATGTTTAAGCTGTTTCAAATGTTCTCTCTATAAATGATGCTGTGATGAAGAGGCCCACTGGGGCTCAGGTGCTCAAGATCCTCTAGGCACACCTGAATCTCCTGAGCACAGGTGTGCAAGTTCCTCCAAGTGTACACCTAGGTATGGAACAGTTGGCCGTAGATTAGAGACATGTTCAACTTGACTGGTTAATGACAAATGGGTCTCCAATGTGAATGTACCAACCTACACTCCAACCAGCTGCGGATGAGAGTTCCCACCATTCCATACCCAGAACGAGACCCACATGCTCTCATTCGTTCATGCAACAAATATTTGCTGAGACCAGCAAAGTCCCGACATGAATTCATTGCAACCCCCATGATCAGCTTTCAGGGTAGCTATTTTGGTCCCACTCTACAGATGAGAAAAACTGAGGCTCATAAGTGAAGTAACCTAACAGAAGTCACGCAGGCAGAAACCAAGAGAGCCGAACCTGAGCCCAGGACTGTCTGGCTCCTGCTTGCTGCTTGGGAGGAGGGGACCAGACAGGCTGCTCATAGAGCTCCTAACCCAAGTGCCTTCATGGTCCCCAGAGCTCTGAGCTGAACAGGAAGACACAGCATAATTGATTAGTGATGTCTGCCACGGCCACGGGAAGGAGAAGAGTAGCATAGTTGTGCGTTTGCCATGTCCAGCGAGCTCCAACTTGACTGAGAAACCCAGAGGGTGAGAGACACAGGTCTGAGTTCAAACAAAAAGCTGGTGATAAGCCACAGTTCAGAGCCAGGTCTCCTGATGCCAGGCCAGCCTTGTCCCTGCCCCCCTTTGCCTTAGAGCAGTGGTCCTTGACCAGGGGGGCTGATTTTATCCCCCAGAAGAGATGTGACCATGTCTGAAGACATTTTTAGTTGTCGCAATGGGGGATGTGGGTGCTGTTGGCGTCTCAAGGGTAGAGGACAAGGATACTTGCTAAATATCCTACAATGCCCAGGACGGCCTCCACGAAGATGCATCTGGCCCCAAACGTCAATAGTGCCAATGCAGAGAAACCCTTGCCTTAGAAGTGGCTCTTACTAAAACCTAGGAAACAATCCGCTCCCTTCTACAGCCGACAAGATCCTGCAGGATAAGGGCCCTTCCCACCCCACTCGGGCTTTACTCTTTCAGGTGCAGCCGTGCCGGCTCCTTTTTGTTTCCTGAACACACTGACCCTGTCCTCCCACCCAGGCCTTTGCCGTTGCAGCTCTCTGCCTATAAAGCCACCGCTGCAAGGTGTTCAGCTGGCAGGGGAGCCCCCCATCGAGGATGTCTCCCTCTCGGGCTCCGTATAAAGGAGGGTCTCGCCTCACTCCTCACAGCCGTCTGAACCCTGTTACCCTTCACAGAATTCATCACTATCGGCAGTGCTCTTATCAACTACGTTTTGTATATATCTGATTGTTCGGTAACACCTTCCCCAGAGAGTGTCCACCCTCTCACAGTGGAAGATGGTTTCGTTCACTGCTGTCCCCTTGCATCCAGAACACTGTCTGACACACGGTAGGTGCTCAAGAAACATGTGGAGGAAAGGTGGGAGAGAGGGAGAAAAACTGAGGAAGGAGCCCCAGAATAGGCTCCAGAAGTAACAGGTACAGAATTGAAAAGTATATTAATAACAGTAACAGATTTTTTAGCAATTATTATCATACCTGACACCTCTGGACCTTAGTATGGGACAGGTGCTACTCTAAGTGTTTTACTCCTCAAACAATCCTAGGAGGTAGGTACTATTATTACTGTGCCCATTTTACAGAGGAGGGAACTGAAGCCCAGTGTAGTGAAGAGATTACCCAAAGCCACACAGCTAGTAGGTAGCAGAGCTGGGCCTCAAACCCAGGCAGTCTCCAATCCATTTCCAACATGCATCCGCAGTGAGTAACTGTACACAAAAAACCGCATAAGGTAGCAGCTGCCCTTTGGGGTGCCCCTGGGGAGGCTCCATCTGTCTGGAACCCGTAGCCACAGCCTTGGGAGGATAATTCTCTCCCTGGAGATAAAAAGGAGGGAAAGAGGCCTCGAAGGTGCCCTCTGAGACGGATGCCAGCAACCTGATCACCGAGAGGAGAGGGCCCGCCTGCCCCCAAGGACACCCCCGCCTCGGCTGGGGTGACCTCATCAGACATATGGCGAAACCTGAGAGGGCCAGGGGAATGGCTAGAAGTGGGGGAGGTGGGGGCAGGGCAGCCCCCAGACCGTAACAAGGACAGAGGAAAGGGGGTGCCCTGAAGACCCCAAACCCCTATGTGATCTGGGTGGCCCAGGGTCCAGGGAAGCAGAGTGTCATAGAACAGCAGTGAATCGAAGTAATAATAATAAAGTAACAATAACAACAGCAGAAGGGGCTTTTTGAGAGCCTGCACTAAGCAGCCACACGCAGGCCAGAGTTGGGAAGACGCCCAAATGAGCAGCGGCTCCTACAAAGCCCAAGTGCTATGCTCCATCCACTTAAGTTCTGAGCACTTATCCTGCAGGAAAAACTAAATCTCACATGTGGCATCAAGATTTAACTTTAGGGCTTCCCTGGTGGCGCAGTGGTTGAGGGTCCGCCTGCCGATGCAGGGGACGCGGGTTCGTGCCCGGGTCCGGGAAGATCCCACATGCCGCGGAGCGGCTAGGCCCGTGAGCCATGGCCGCTGAGCCTGCGCGTCCGGAGCCTGTGCTCCGCAACGGGAGAGGCCACAGCAGTGAGAGGCCCACATGTACCACAAAAAAAAAAAAAAAAAAAAAATTTAACTTTAGTATCTGATTTAAAATTCTAATACTTGGGGTTTAGTTATGGTCCATCTTGACAAAAGGACATCGTGCTAAAAATGATTTGCAGAAATCCATATAATGATACAGAAAAAGACTGTTAATGTATCTCTAGGGGGGAAAAAGCCAAGTTACAGAAGAGCACATAAAATATAGTCTCATTTTTGGTTAAATAAATTATTTCTACGTAAGCATAGAAAAAAGAAGTATGGAATGAAATACCCTAAACTGTGTGAGAGTATGGCCAAGATTACTAGCTGTTGCCCAATATCTGGTCTCTCCTTTTCCAGATTTTAGAATAAAGACTGTATTTCCCAGCTTCCCTTGCAACTAGGTGTGGTCCCATTACTTAGTTTGGGCTAGGGAGGTATAAGTGGATGTATGACATACGACATCATGGAAGTATCCTTGGAGATGATGGGAGGCACAGGCAGGGATTCTCTCTTGCTATTCCTCCTTCTTGCTGCTTGGATAGCAAATGTGATGCCTGGAGGTCAGGCAGCTATCTTATACCACGAAGTAAAAGCCAGGGGTTGAAGAAGATGGAGCAGCAATACAGAAGGAGCTTATGTCCCTAATGACAGTGGAGCCAACATATCTATCCTGGGCAGCCTATAATTCAGTAAGAAAGAAAATTCCACATCATTTAAGGCACTGTTGTTTGGGTTTTATCACTAGCCATGGAACCTAACTCTGAGGGTGGAATTAGAAGTAATTTCAATTTTCTCCTTTCTTCATTTCTGTTTTTTTCCAAATTTCTACTTTCAAATCAAAAGTCATTTTGTAACATAAATGTATGGTTTCCTTTTTTAATTTTGGACAGGAGAGGTTACTACACATACCAGGCTCTCACCCCAATCATCACTTCTTCAGCATCAGGAAGACTAGTGTGCATTTTCCTCCTAGAGGGCATGTGTCCCCGGGTGGAAAGGGGAGTGCCCACCGGCAGAGACGAAACCAGACACATGTGAGATGAGAAGGCTGTCCGTCCGCAGTGGGGCCTCTGAGCTGCCTACCCCTCGTTCTCCGTGTTGACTCTGGAAACCACCAGGCTCCCCAGGAAGGTGCCCATACTGGCCGAGCCCCCCAGGAGCTGGCCTTGGGCAGAACATAAGAGCTTCCCCCACCCGCAGCCACTACCACCACCCAGGCAGAGATTAAAAACCTCTCCACTCCATTCTCTGCAAGCACCCCCTTTCGTCAGGCCTATGCCAGGAGCACAGAGCCACTGGCCCAAAACTAGCTTTCCCAAGAGGCCCAAATTTCAGATTTGAGACGTCATCCCCAAGGAAGGTTACCTACTCACTCACAGTCCTACCTAAGAGGATTGAGAGAAAATAACGTTTGTTACAACTTCAGACTTCCTCCTGTACCTCACATCTCACATAGCACGTTATGTATCGAGAGATCATGATATTTTATAGTAATAGCAAAAATAAGCTGCCTTGTATTGTGTCTTCAACAGGCTTCCATTTCAGCACTAAAAATGAGCTACAATTGAGGCCTCCCGACCGTTCTGTGAACATCCCAGGCACCGTCCTTACCGTCCCACCTCAGGGCCTTTGCATGTGCTTTCCCTTTTCCTGGAAGACTCTCTTCAGAAATCTGCAGGGCCCCTTGCTCACTTCCGAGAGGCCTTCTCCCACCACCCGCTTTAAAGCAGAAGCCCCCCTCCCCCCTCCCCCTCTTATCCTTCTCTATCCCCGCTACAGCACTGGCCTCCACCTACACGAATCTACATCTCTGCTTGTTGCTACGTGTGCCCTGCAACATCAGCTCCAGCAGAGCAGTGGCTTGTTCATACGGCATCCACCTCGCGGGCCTGACCAATGCCTGGCACAGAGTAGGTGCTCAGTAAAAAGGGCTTCAGCGGGCTACTGGTGACCAGCCTGCCTATCCGTGGTAACAATCCCATGAGGTATGTTGTGAGTAGCCCCTTTTTAGGAAAAAGGAAACCAGGACATGAATCACCAGTGGGGCTCTGAAGCCCGACGGTCAAGCTTTGTGCCTGGAGCCCCACCCCGCCAGGTGTTGAAGTAAGGATTAAATGCCACACTGCGGGTCAACAGTCCATTGCCTAGGGTCTCTCCCCACCCCACGCAGGGACCCCCAATCAGGCTCGGTGCCAGGCTCACAGGAGGTGCCTGGTGAACAGATGAGCACGGAAGGGGTGGGCACTTTTAATTCCATGTCGCCCCTGAACAAGAAGAGGCCCTTTCCCGCCAGCCTCTGGCCACAGGCGGTACCGTTCCTTGGACCTACAAAAACACTGGGGCCCTTTAAAAATACGGGTGTTGGCCCCAAATACAGAAAGAAAACCCTGCTGTCAAAATTATTAAATCTTCATTTAAATGTCTGCAAAGCATAACCTGTGTCCGCGCATCAAGTACCAATCAGTTCCCCTCATAGCTGCACATACGGGGAGCACGGGCATGTCTTAGTAGCTTTACCACGACGGGAGCCCTGGGCTGGCTCGCCAGGAGCAGACCCTGAGACAAAGGTCTGAGACAAGTAGTTGATCTGGGAGGTGACGTTGGCAAACGCAGGCAGGGGAGGGGAGAAGTGGGCCCAGGAAGAGAGGGCAGCCAATTTAGGGTATGAGATCAAGCAAGTGGCCAGGGTGGACCATGGGGGCTCAATCCCTTTGAGGCCCCCTGACAGCCAGAGTGGTCACCTCTGAGTGATCCCCGGGGTGGGGCGAGAGGGGGCTGAGGGAGCTGGGGCATTTATACACCCATCCTGTTGGCCACTGGATGGAGGGCAGGAGGCTGGGCGCTAATTCACCGGCACTTCCAGTCTGCCCTGTAAGTGTGGAAGCAGCTCGGTTGGCCAGATAAAGCCAGCAGGCGGAGGACTGCAGGTACTGGCAGGGGGAAATCCAGCTGGAGAGCCCTGAGTGGCTGGGGAGCCAAAAGCAGCCTCCAGAAGAAAGAGGGTTTAGGGCCGCCGAGAGTCGGGGAGCGGCTGCGTCTGCTCCAAGGCACAAGGCCAGCCTCTGAGAAATGAAGGCTGCACCAGCTGGTTATTGTGACAGAGGGCCTCCCAGGTCAAACTGATGTTCTCCTGGTCTGCACTAGGATGACCCTCCTGGTTGGGAAATACTTTGGTGACTGGCAACATCTCTCAGTGTGTGGGGGCCGAGGTCAGAGGAGGTAGCTGAGAAGCCGCGGGCAAGCCCAGTCAGACCTGGAGGGGACTTCGCACAGCGGCTGTGTCACAGGGCATCTGCACATACCCGCCACGAGGCCGCAGCATCCCAAGGTCTCCTCCAGCTCTGAGAAACTCTCCCTTCTCAAATGCCAGAAGGGTCCTGCATCTCTTAAGGAAGCGTATATATGAGAAGGGCTGAGCTTCAGAGGTTGGAACCGACCACCTGGTTCAGATCCCGCCTTTGTCACTTACCGCTGTGTGACTTAGACTAGACCACCTCTCTGTGCCCCGTCTATGAAATGGATGGGGATACTAAAGTTACTGACACCACAGGCTACCATGAGGCTAAAATGAAATACGACAGGCAAAGTGCTCAAACACCAGCTCTGCCAGTGACAGGCTGTGTGACCTTGAGCAACTCACTCAACCTCTCTCTGCCTCAGTTTCCACCTCTGTAAAATGAGTACACAGGACTCCAATGAGGATTACAGACCCTAACACACACAGCAGGCACTTTGAAAGGTGCCTGATACACAGTAAGTGCTCAATCAAGTATCAGCTGCTATAACCTCCACAGCCCCATCTCAAGCTAATAGGGAGACAGACATGAACACACTGTGTTTCTTAAGGAAGCTTCTGGAATTGGAGCAACCCCATTTATAGACCTCCTACTATGCGCCAGAGACTTTTCCATTTATCCTACGTTACGTTGACTTGTTATTTGTCTTTTTCACCCTAAAAACAGTCCTATTATCAACGGCTTCCCCGGCTCCGGGGTGAGATGAGGGGGAAGGCTTTACAGACTGTATTGTGCCACCACATCTGCCTGGCACCATGCAAAGCCGTCCGCTGCTGCCACGGCACCTCGCCACCCTGCTCCATCCGCCTGCCAACCGCGTGACCTCAGAGTCACTGAACTTCTTCCTCGGAGCCTATTTCTTCGTCCAAGGAAAAGAGGCAGTTGCTGAGGCGTAAGCAAGATGATGCAGGTAAAAACTAACTACGAAGACTTCCTGGAAGAAGTGGCACAGAAGAGGGGCGAGAGAGGTGAGCTAGACTATGCAAGGAAACAGGAACTTGCTTATAATTGTATTCTCAGGGGAAAAGGCTGTCACCAAGGACCACCCACGCCAACAAGCATGACCTGGGGCGTACTGTGTGCCAAACATGGAGCTGGGCGCTGGAGACACAGACATGACCTTGCCACGGGGGGATCGATTACTCCTGCGCTCACCTGTTTACTCAACGCTCACTGCACACCTCTTGTGTGCCAGGCACTGTTAGGAGCCAACGACACATCGGTAAATGAACAAATCAGACCAAATCTGCCCTCATGGAGCAGTGGCAAGACTGACCATAAATAGGTTTCAAAATTAAATGGCAGGTGGGGACGAGCGCTATGAAGAAAAATAAAGCAAGATGAGGCAACAGAGAGGGATCAGGTGAGGGAGGTATTTCACAGAGATGTTCAAGGAAAGCCTCTCTGAGGAGCTAGCATTTGAGCAGATACTCGGGGACTGAGGTGAAGAAGCAGCTCTGCAGGCATCCGAGGGAAGGGCATTCCAGGTAGAGGGAACAGTCAGTGCAAAGTCCCTCAGGCACATTCAATCCATCTAAGAGCAGCCTAACTAAAATATCTGTCCCTCCTCCTGGCCTGTTTTCTTCACAACACCAGTCACTGTGGACATTATGTGTGTCCACTTATCTGTCTATTGTCCCTCTAGCCCACCAGAATATGGGTTCCAGAAAGGCAATGATGTTTTTGTCTATGTCACTATTGTATCCCCAGAGTCTGGGATTGGGCCCAGCACACAGAATACCCTTGACAAATACGTGTTTAATTGACTAATCAACTAATCATCTGGAAAAGACTCCCGCTACACACCACACAGCTTCTAGGCCCTGAAAAAAGGTGCCCACGAGCTCTGGAGCCCCACCCCATTCCCCACCATGGAGGAAGTTAAAGCAAAAACTGAGTTGCTACAACCTGTTGTGAACAGGTCTGATGCAATAGAAGGGGGAGGGGGGCCATAGAGGGGAAGCCAACACTCTTCCCCACACAGATCCCACCCCAGGGGCTGGGGCTTGGCCTGCAATCTCCCTGAATTCCCTCATGACACGTCATTCCTTCAGCAACGATACACCCAGTGCCTCCAACATGCTACCAAGCTATAATTTACTCTCATGGGTCTCAAACTGGTGGCCCACAGGCATGTTTAGTTTGACCAGCAATGTGCTTTGAGGAAATTCAGGCCTAAGTCTGAATATCAGATTTCCCATTAAAATTTCAGCTTCTCTTGAAAAAGCTGACCACAGGTCTCAAAAGCCCACAGAGCCACAGCTGGCTGTAGGAGAGTGGCAGCTACCAAATTTACCCAGGGCAGGTGCTGCTGCTTTTCCACTACCCAACCTCTTGCTACAGTCATCTTCCTACCTGGCCCTGTGGGCATTTGAATGTGAGACCCCGATCCTAGACCTGACAAATGTGACGCCTACCAATTCTCCCCATACCGGTACCCAGAGCAGACATCACTGATGGAGCACAGATCTCTTTCCTGCTGAGTCTTCTCTACACTGTCGAGAATCTCTCTCCCCTCGCTGTTATCACCCACACCCATAACATGATCTGAGATCCTGCCTATTCTAACCTCAACTTCTCCCCCTTCTCCTTTGGGCTCCTCGGCTTTTTTTCCTGAAGAATGGGCTCATCATTGTGGGATTAGAGCAGGGTATCTCAACCCTGGAACCACTGATATCTGAGCAGATAATTCTTTGCTGTGTGGGCTGTCCTGTGTATTATAGGACATTTAGCAGCACCCCTGGCCTCTACCCTCTAGAAACTAGTAGCAAACCCCACCCTCAGTTGTGACCAGAAATGTCTCCAAACATTGCCCAATATCTCCTGTGGGACAAAGGGGGAATCTCCCCCAGTCAAGAACCACTGTATTACATCATAGTTAAGAAAATGTCACTAGAGCCAAGCCAATGCTGGCTCTGTCATTTACTGGCTGTGTGACCCTGGGCAGCCTCTCTGTCTCAGTTTCTTTCTCTGCAAAATGCAGATACAAAAACGGTACCTGACTGCTAATGAGTATGGAGTTTCTTTTGCGGGTGATGAAAATGTCCTTAAATTAGATGGGTAGTTGATGGTTGCACAATTCTGTGAATATACTAAGAACCACTGAATTACACACTTTAAGTGGGTAAATTATATGGTGCGTGAATTCTATCTCAGTAAGCTGTTACACACACACACACACACACACACACACGGTATTTACCTCACAGGGGTATTGTGAGAATTTGATGATTTAGGATAAAGTACCTTAGTAAGCGCAAAATGAGTCTTAGCCCATAGTATCAACATCAGCCCACACCGATCAGGGGATGCAGATGGGCGGGCAGCTTCGAGGAAAAGCCCGCAATGACTGAGACAGTGGTGTCTGGGAACGGGCTCCACTTTGGGTGGTATTTCCCGCCGGAATGTCCCAGACAAAGCAAACCAAGTCACTCGGGGGCCCCAGGATGCAGGGTGGGGCGGCTGGGCGTCCTGGGGTCCCTGTGCCTGTCTGTGGCAGGACAATGGGTGGAATGTGGTCTCCTCTCCACGGAGCTGACACTTGACATCTGAAGACAATGACTTTCAAGAGGTTTTGTTTTTTCCTCGGCCCAGCTTTTTTTTCCATTTCCCTAAACAATTGTTCCTGGGGCTGGTGGGGGAGCGGTCCCCCCCGGGGCTTGTGAAGAATTGTCTTTGGAGAGTCAGGAAACAATGCACAAAAGTGAGAGAATGTAAAAATAGTGGCACTCAGCGACCGGCCGGGGAGGGGTCTCAGCGTGGAGGTTTCCTCCGGTTTATTTTTCCCAGCGCCTGCTCAGGCCCCAGGGAAGGAATTCAGGCGCTCGAGGAGGCTGCTGACAGCCGTGCCAGTCTCAAGAGCACTGACATTTGCTGCTCAGATGGAGTTTGGGGTCTTAAATTTAGGGAGTGTCAGCTCTGCTCCCACTGCTTCCCACACACTGCCTTATCCCAGACAAGCTCACTCCCGTTTTTCAGGAAAGGAGACCGAGGTTCTCAGTGGATGAAGCACCAGCCCCAGAGCACACAGCTAAGTGAACAGAGCTGGGATCTGACCTCTGGGCCACCAGAGTCCGAACACTGGCCTTCTGCTGCATCTGCTGACCTAGTCTTGTGCTCTTAGCTTCCCTGACTGACCGCCCACCCACATCCCACTTGTGATGGGGCCGCTTTGTTGAAGTCCTCTCCCTTCTAGCTCCACAAGGGCCGTCACCTTTGTCCCCATGGTCCAGCACAGCCTCTGGCCTTCCAGGTCCAGGAGATAAAGAGAGGGAGATGTTGCAAGGGGAGCCTGAGGACACCAGCGGGCAGAGAGGCCCCTGCTGCCCTTGACCACCAAGCTTGGCTGAATAAGGGTCCCCCCGAAGATGTTCACATCGTAATCCCCAAACCTATGAATATGTGACCTTACATGGCAAAAGGGACCTTGCAGATGTGATCTGGGTAATGATCTTGAGATGGGGAAATTACGGCAGATTACCCAACTGGGCGCTTTGAGGACGTAGGGTCCTTAAAAGAGCAAGAAGGAAGCCAGAGAGTGAGTGTCAGGTGATACGGCGTGAGGAAGACCTGCTATCCCTGGCTGTGAAGATGGATGGGGGCCTGGAGCCCAGGAATGCGGGCAGCCTCTAGCAACTGAAAAGGCAAGTAAATGAATGCTCCCCTAGAGCCTCCAGAGGGAACACGGCCCTGTCAGCAACTTAATTTTAGCCCTGTAAGTCCCACTGCAGACATGTGACCTCCAGAAATCTAAGATAATAAATCTGTGTTGCTTTAAGTCACCAATTTGGTAGCAATTTGCTACAGTAGCAAAGGGAAACTGATACAACCACCCACCTGGAGACACATACAGGAAAGAAGACAAAACCTCCATCACATCTCCATCAATAGCCTGACACAATCCTAATACTCCACTGTTAATTATTACGAATACATAACAGACACTATTACGTAGTACAGCTACACAGTTCATACATTTCTATTTAGTCTTATAATTAGTAAGCTGTGAAATATCTTCTTTCCCGACCACTGATGGTCTCTATTAACAAATATTCATTAAGGACCGGTGGTCTGAAAACAAAAATTATCATAATAATTATAATAACATCAACTCTCCTCAACTACCCAGCTCTATTCAGTTCCTGAATTTAGAACGCAAGAAGCCATTGAGTAAGATCAGATGTGGGAAACCTCAGGATGCCGAGTTAGCTGAACTATATGATGCTCACGTTTCCAGTGGAGTAGGACACAAGAACCAGCAGCACCATGAATTAAGTACTTACTGTATGCCAACGCCAAGAGTCTATGAGGAGGTGACTGCTGTAGCCCTGTTCACAGACAAGGAAATGGGATCTCAGGTCATTTGCTCAAGGTCATGCAGGGAGGAAAGGACGGAGCCAGTACTGAGCCCAGGCCCATGGAGCTCCAGAGTCAAGAGTCTTTCCCGTGGGACTAGGTGGCCTCTTGGGTTCAAAAGGGAGTAGAATTTAGTTGGGGGTGGGGGAGTGGTGTGGCCTGGTGGGATGATCAGGAGTCGGGAGGCCTAGGTCAGTTAGGCATCCCTGGCTGGAGCGACCCTAGGCAAGTGACAAGGGGGATCTTTACAAAATGCAAATGTGGTCCCCCATTGCCCTGCCACACTTACCAATGGCTCCCCATTGCTCTGAGGATAACAACCAAAAAGGCCATGCAGGACCCCACCTCGCCACCACCGCCAAGCCTTTAGGCTCTTCAGGCTGTTCCAAAAAGACGCCAAGCTTGCTCCTGCCCCTGGGCCTTTGCACATGCGGTTCCCTCCAACCACAACGCTCATTGCCCTCCCTTTACCCAGTTAACATCGATTCACCTTCCCTGCCCTCCCAACCAGGTCAAAGCCCACGTACAGGCTCCAGCAGCTCCGTAAACCCTTCTTAGAGCCCTCGTAGCTCTAATAACCTACGAGATTATTCAATTCATGCCTGTCTTCCTCACCAGAACTCCTAGAGGTCTTGCTTAGTCACAGTTTTATTCCTGTTTCATTCACTCTGTTTTATTCATAGCTACAGCCCCAGCACTTAGTGCCTGGCACTCAATACATTTCTGATGAATGACTAGGTGATAATGAATGAATGAATGAATGAAACATCCCTTTCTCTGGGGCTCAGTTTCCTCATCTATAAAACAGGAAGAGTAATAGTGCCAACCACAACGGTCACCATGAGGATTCTAAGAAATGATGCACACTAGCTAGGTGACCTGGGGAGACTGACTCCTCTCTGGGCCTCAGCTTCCCCTTCCGCACAATGGGGACCACACGGTGCCCACTGCTCAGGACCCTCTGACTTGGTTTCCAAATGCGACCCTGCCATGGACTCACTGTGTGACCCTGGGGAAGCCGTTCCCATATTCCATCCTCTATTCCCTCTTCTGTGAAATGGGGATAGCAGGGGTTGGATGAGAAGCTCCCTAAGGATCCCCCAGATCTGGAACTGGGGGTCAGACCCACACACTTTAATCACCCCACACCCTGCCAGCAAAACAAGCCCCATCGCAGACCGACAGGTCCGACAGGTCACCAGAGATTCTTCCAAGCGAGTCTTTCAACAGCTCCTTTCCTGGGGGACTCAACCACCACCCAGTGACCCCGAGAGGGAGGGGAGAGGAGGGGAGGGGGAGGCTCTGGTTCAAGACCCCCACCTCCCAGCGGGAGAAGGTGCATAAGTGCTAACTTCGGCTTCCTCGTCTGTAAACGGAGATTCAAACACCTACCTCAGGAGATAAAAGAGTAATGGACCTGAACATCAGCATCGTGCCAGAGTGAGGCCTCGTGAAATGCCAGCACTTACATCCCCATCACTGATGTTATCTTTATCTGTCAGTGCGTGATGACAGAAGAAACCCCACCCCCAACACACAGACCACAATGTGTTTTCCTCACATCTCCCCGAAACTGGGTGTCTCACTCCACTCCAAACATACTGGCTAATCTGCCTTTTCCTATGACACGCCAGGCTTATTCCCACCTCAGGGCCTTTGCACGTGCTGTTCTCTCAGTCTGGAAGGCTCCTCCTCCAGGTTATTACAGCACAGGACACTCTCTGCCACCACACCTTGCTTTAATTCTCTATAAGGCAGTTATCACAATCTACATGTTATTTTATACACTGACGAGTGGTCCTTCTCTCCATGGAACGCCAGCTCCACGAGGGCTGGGATTTCTGTGTGTCTGGTTCACTACCGTCTCCACGGCACTTAGACTGGTACAAGGCAGATATAAGAGGCTGAAAAAATATTTAAGAGAAGAAAGGAAGGGAAGTTACATAAGCCCCTGAGCCTTCGTTTCTACAGGATAAATAAGAGCCTCTTTCTCTTAGGTTTCTTTGGAGGATTAAAGGAAACATTACGTATAACATAAAGTGCTTAGCACGGGGAAGAGAACACAATAAAAACTCAGATTTTAAAAAATCACAGATGTCCATCGACAGGCGAATGGATCACAAATTGTAGTGCGTTCACACAGTGGAATACAACTCCGCAATCAGAAGAAAAACTGCTGACACACATGACGACATGGGTGTGTCCTAAAAACACTGCCCGAGTCAAAGAAGCCAGACACAGAAGGGTGTATCCTGTGGGATTGCACTTCTACAAAAGCCAACAAACTGGCAAAATGCATCTTTGATGACAGAGGTTGCCAAAATGGTTATTTTTCTCATCAAAAAACCAAAGACATAACTTTTTCTCTCCAGGTGCTGACTGGCAAGGGGCATGAAGTGTCCTCTGGGGTGAGCACACGTTCTAGAACTTCACTTGGTGACGCACAAGTAAAAAGCCATGGAGATGTGCACTTAAGACTGTGTACTTTAATGGATGTAATTATACTGCTCTAAAAATTATTCCAAACACTTTTTTTCCAGCAAACGGATGGAAAGGAGACTGTTCCCATCCACCCTGGTTCATCCACCTGCCCACACGTGGGTCTCCCAGGCTCTGGCAGCCAACACGTCCCTCTGGCTTCAGGCAGACCGGGCCCTCACGCACGCGGCCCTGGCTTTGGTGGGGCCTGTTGCCAAAGCGACAAGCCGCCCTCCACACACACCCCTTCACTGCCCCCCGCGGCCCAGCTTCTGAGAAGATGCAAGAACAGGAAGACGGTCTGCTCTGAGGTTCTGAAGCAAAAAGATCAGGGTGGTCGTGCAGGGGAGGGGGGAGCTGGGAGCAGGGAGGGGTCCCCACTGAATGAGAAGTGCCTTGAATACTGTAGGAGGATCCAATCCAGTTTTTTGACGGGTGTCCCCCACCCACCATGGGCAGAGAGACATCCACAAACGTTTGCTGTACAGTTACTAAGGGGGCACCTCCAGGAGCCCCAGCTGTGGGCACACCCCGTGCATCACAGTCTATCACAAGCCACTGCATGGTGCTTCCCTGTTTAAAACCCTCCCACAGCGCCTACCACTCTCAGAATAAAACCACACTCCCAACGGCAGCCTTCAAGGCCTGACACAACTTCGCTTCCTAACCCCTCTGACTTCCTTCTCCCTCCTCTCCTCCCACACGGGCCCCCATGATGTTCCAGGAACATATCCAGCAGGCTCCCGCCACAGCGCCTTTGCACTGGCTGTCCCCTCTGCCTGGAACACCTGTCCCCAGGTAGCCACACACTCATTTCCTCTCCTCCTTCAGGTCTTTGCTCAAACATCTCCACATCTCCTCCTCAGGGAGGCCCACCCTGACCACTCCGTCCCAGTACCCCACTGCCCTTACCTTGCTTCATTTTTTTCCACAGCACTTCCTACTAACCCTACAGGCTTTTCTTCCTTAATATCTTCGTGGTCTGGCTTCACTGTAAACTCAGTGGGGATGAGGGCTTTTGTCTGTCTTGTGCACTGCAGCATTCCCAGCACCTGGTACATAGTACATGACCAATAAATTGCTTATAGGCACAAGGAGGTAAACCAGAGGCTTATCACAAGATTGACTTTCCTATAATTTTCTGCCTCATTTCAATCCTTTTCAATGTTATGAGCATGTGCTATCTCTACAACTTAAAATTAAGGCACAACTAGAAGTCTGGTTTTAAAAGCCAAGTGGGGGCAATCCCTAGGTCAGGGGGTCTGATGTCCAAAGGGTGGTGTAAAAATGACCCAGGGAGCTTTTCAAAAGACACATTTGTCCAGGAAGTGCTAATCTGATTCAAGAGATATGGGAAAGCCAGGGAACTTGTACCTTTGTAGAAGCTCCCAGATACCCTGCAGGGATCAAGGGAGCATGGGGAACTCAGGAGCAGGCAGGCAGTCAAGGAGGGCTGCTCAGAGGAGGAGGACACAGAGGATCCTGACAAACAGACAAACTCAGACTAAGCCGATTCCTGGGCACCTCTACTCACAGGCTCCAATGCAGTAGGATGGGTGGAGCCCGGGCATCTGCATTCGTAATACACTTTCCCAGGTTCCTGGGGCAGGCACTGAAGTTTAGGAAGCGCTGGTTGAGTCTAATCTTCTGGTTTGAATGTATACAGTTGCCTTTCAAGGCGAAACTTAATAAAATCACAATAAGAAAACTGGAAATCATGCATTCCAACCACACCCACCACTAACACTTTGGTGTGTCACTTTCAATGGTTCCTTCTGTGCACTTTTGAAAGCACAGATGCCATCACAGGCTGTACATAATCAGGCGTGTCACCTTCTCCTTGGTCTGCGGCAGCTAGAGAAGGGGGCGTGCCTGGTCACCTTACCATTTCCCCATTTGGGGACATTTAGGTGTTTCCAACGCTGAGTTCTCACACACGGTGCTCTGATGAACATTGCGGCACAGAAGCGTCTGGGAGTTTCCCCCATGCTTAGGACTTTTTCTCGGACTCCATTTGCAGTGTGCGATCCAGGGATCCCAGGGCGTCATGTTTGGGAGGTTCCTGCAAACTCTGCTAAATGTTTCACCAAAGAGTTTGCACCAATTTACTGCCCCCAAATGATGCCCAAGGCCACAAGGTAAGAGCCTTATCAGAGGTGCAGCCCCACCACCTTACAGAGGAGGAACCGAGGCCCAGAGAGCGAAGTGTCCGTGGCTAACGCTCTCTGGAAACTGACTTTATGCTGGATGCAGTTCTGAGTGATTCACCCACGTGAATTCCTGTGACCCTCACCACAACCCTGTGGGCTGGGGCTGACGACCACGTACTGGCCTGCAGCGAGCACTCAGTAAGCATGTTTCATTACCATCATCATCACCTGTACTCAATTTTCCTATAAAAATGATTTGTCCACTTTTTTGGATTTCCTTCCCATTGAGGTCACGACAGAGTATTGAGTAGAGCTCCCTGCGCTATTCAGCAGGTTCTCATTAGTTATCTATTTTATACATAGTGTCAATGGTGTATATATGGCAACCCCAATCTCCCAGTTCATCCCACCCCACCCCCCACTTCCCCCTTGGTATCCATACGTTTGTTCTCTACATCTGTGCCTCTGTTTCTGCTTTGCCAATAAGTACAGCTGATTCACTTTGCTGTACGGTAGAAACCAACACAACACTGTAAAGCAACTACACTCCAATAAAAATTAAATAAATGGAAAAAAAATGATCGTCCAACCACACTGTTGAGCAAAATCAGGGTTCTAGGAAGCTGGCTGGGTTTCTCAGGTGGCACAGGAGATGGCCTGGCAGGGCACCCACACCCCCGAGAAGGGACAAGAGATCATCCGTCTACAACCGGTGGCAGAGCCATTCCTGGCGACAAGCCAGCCCTGGTCCCTGCGACACTGGGTGACATGTATCCGTGGGTATGGCTGGACTCTGCCTGCTGAAGAGATGCCCAAGCCCGTGGCCCAGGGCCTGGGGCCAAGTCCTCAGGACGGCAGAGAACATAATGACTGAAGGAAGGCATGAGTCTGCAGAGACGGCAGCGGGCGAGGCGGTGCCCCTGGAGAAGAGCGCCCCAGTGCCCCAAATCTCACCCCGACCACCAGCCACAAGCCAGGCGACACAGACCCAGAATCCTGTACTCAGCTCCGCACAGACATCCCAGTTCCCTTTTTCTCTTTGCGGAACTTCCCGCCACATCAAGCTAAAAAGGAAGTCAGCCTCCCACAGGGAGGAATGGTGACAGCAACACAAATCATTTCACACCTACTGAGGAAAGAGGAAGAGGCTGCTCGGACTGGCCGAGGGCTCATCTGGCCACCATCGTCCAGCCAGGGCTGACCACGTGGCAGCACGCCAGGGCAGCTGGAGAAGCTGTCTGGAGAAATCAAACAAGTCTACTCAGAGACTGTGTCCATAGGCAGGTCACTCACTACCTTCAGTGGCCTCGGTTTTACTCATCTATAAAACGAGTCAAATGGTGCCTACGCGCCAGGGCTACGATGACGATCTAAATAAGAGAATATCTGTAAAGCGCTAACTGGCCCAGGGCCCAACACACAGCATGTGCTCCACAAATGTCCCTCATAATGATTAAGTTCAAGCTTCTCATCCTGGTGGACTGCAGTTGTCAGGGGGTGGGGCGGACAAAGGGAGCCCAGGGAGGGGGGCGCCGGCATGAGTCCAGGTGGAAGATGATGGTGGACTCGACCAGGGTGGTGATGTGGGGGTGGGAGAAACGGTCAGATTCTAGATGTACTTTGAAGGCAGATCCCATAGGATTGTGCTAATGGATGGGATGTGAGAGGTGAGAGGAGGCTGACTCCCTGGTGTCTGGCCTGAGACACGGGCAGGATGGAGGTCACTCTAACTGAGACAGGAAATACTGTGGTTTGGGCGTGGGGGGAGCACGCAGAACAAGAGTTGAATTGGGGACATTTTAAGTGTCTGTCATGCAAGCCAGTCTGGCAAGAGAGACAGATGGTCAGC
The DNA here is from genome assembly GCF_963455315.2 of Globicephala melas. Lineage (NCBI taxonomy): Eukaryota > Metazoa > Chordata > Mammalia > Artiodactyla > Delphinidae > Globicephala > Globicephala melas. The sequence goes on from NC_083328.1 coordinate 74,112,424, forward strand.
AAAACATTGCACAGTGTGGACTCAACGGCAATCGTGCTGAGTGCCAGGAAGCAGGACTGGGAGAGGTGACCCAGGCAGGGGCATTCAGGGAAGGCTGCCTGGAAGAGGCACAATCAGAGCTAAAGCAAGAGGGTTGAGGAGCCGGGGACGCAAGGGAGGTGGTGAAAGCCGCTACCTCCGTGTGTTCTCCACTTTCCCCATCGCTTCACCTCCCACTTCTCACCCGGTGGGGAAAGAGTCCAAGAACGAAGGCAACATGGCTTCTGTGGCTGAGCTGTGGGGTCAGACAGAGTGAGGTCAAATCCCAGACTCACCTCTTTCTTGTTGTGTGGCCTTGAACTGGCAACTTCACCCCTCTAGGCTTCAGTTTCCTCATTTCTGAAAGGGGGTGATTGTCCCTGCTTGCGGAGGGGGGGGGGGGCGGTGTGAAGCTCTGGAAACCCAGAGAGGGTTGCCATCCCCCTGCCCTGCCACACGGCATGCCTCCCCCTAGCCTCAGTGAAAGCTCCTTTGTCAGGGAGGCTGCAGGACCTGCAGGGCTAAAACCACAGCCGGGACCACTGGCTCCAGGGGAGCCTCCCGCCCCCCGCGGCCCTGGCAGGTCCTGCTGGGATTTTCCGTCAGTTCAAAATGGGACTCTCTGAAAATGCACAGCTTCCTTGGGGCTGGGGCGTTTTTCCCAGTGAGGCTGAATTTGGTCTTAAACTGCTGTGCAGGGCAGCAGGGGCCACTGCCCTTTGGGGAAGAGGAGGGGGACCGGTCGGCGGGCAACCAGAACCCAATGTCTTCTCAGCTTTGGGGACACGGGATGCCCACGGGCCAGCTCCTCTGCAAGCCAGCTGCCACACTCTCACTCACACCCACTCTGCAGCCCAGAACACACTGCTTCTGCATCCTTGATAATCCTACGAAGTCATTCATGCACTCACTCAGCAAATAACACATTGAGCACCTACTAAGGGCCAGGCACTGTTCTGGGCCCTGGGGATAGAACAGTAAACAAAAGAGGATGCTCCCACTGTCAGAGAGCTGATGGATGAAGCACAGGCAATAAACAACAATACACTAAGCATTACAAAGAAAACTCAGCAGCAAAGGGAGATATAAAGCGGGGGGATGGGTGCTATTTTAAATGCAGTGGCCAGGGAAGGCCTCCCTGATCAGGGGACATCCAGTTGAGACCCTGAGGAAATGAGGGAGTGAGCCATGGGATACCAGGGGAGAGCATGGCCCAGGCAGTAGGGACAGCAAGTGCAAAGGCCCTGAGGCAGGGGCCTGCCTGGTGTGTCTGAGGAACAGCAAGGAAACCACTGTGGCTGGAGCAGAGCAAACAGGTAAGTAGAAGGACTAGGCAAGGTGATCTAGGCGGGGATGGGTCATGGACTCAGGCAGAAGGGTAAGCAGGAGCCGGACCATGCAGGCTCAGGAGATGGACTGTGTTCTAAGCATGATGGGCGAGGCCCTGAGGAAGAAGGTCACCCAGCACCTTGGACAAGCAGGGGAAAGACCCTACTCCTCAGTGTCGGGGGGTGAGTAATGCCCCGTTTCCCCTAGGACAGTGCAGAGGACTCGGCGGCCCCCTTGGGGCCCTCCCCTCCCTGCCACAAGCCTCATTTGTCCCCATCTGTAAAACAGAGATGCAAGGCCTGCCCAGCCTCCTGTAGGGGCCCAATGAGGAACATGCTGAGACATTGGCACTGGAGGCTGGGGCATCCCAGACCCCAGCCTCACAGATGCTCTGACCCCTTTGCCCCCTAGAACAAACCTCCCAGGTTCCAGTGTGTAACAGAAATGCTGGATCCCCAGGGACCCAACCCCCCTCAGACAGCCTGAAATAGGCTCTCTGAGAGCTAAGGTGTCCTAGGAGGTGGTGCCTGGCAACCAGGCGCCTGCCTAGCAACGGTGCACTGGAATGGCAGCCGGACTCCATGGCAACCGGCAGCTGGGGCCTGAGGCTGGGCACTGCTTCAGAGGGGGAGTCAATGGGGAAGGGAGGGTTCCCAGGCTCCTCTCTAAAGCAGCGTGACTCCTGGGCCCTCAGAAAAGCCAGCAGGCACGGCTTGCAGGACTGGAGGCCCAGGCTTCACTCAGTGAAGGATCCTGCCTAGCACTGGATCCCAGAGTGGTTCACTTCGCTTCTCTCCAGAAGGAAGACCAACACCTACCCCATGGGGACGTGTGAGAATTCAGCATTAATAAATACAAGTAAGAACAGCAAGCATTTATAGGGAGCACTGCCTGTGTGCCAGGCTCCGGGCTAAGTATTTTATGTGCCGCTATCTCATTTAATTCTCCTGAGGTAGGTGGTATTCTGATTAATCCTATTTCACAGATGAGAACACTGAGGCACAGACAGGGACAGCATCACACGCAAACAGGAAGGGGCAGCGTCAGCGAGGCTGACCTCCACGCCAGGACTCTCACCCATGCCACCATCCTGTCTCTGGTGTGTAAAGGGCCTGGGGTGCTTCTCTCACCCACTAGTCCAGTCAGCAAGTCTTTCTACAGCATTAATAATGATGGTAATAATAGTTGCTAATGTTTATTGAGCATGTTGTATGGTCCAAGCACTCTTCTAAGCACTCGACTGCATTGGCTCACTTTACCCTCACAAACTTGCGAGGTGGCCGTTATGAACAGCCCTTTTTACAGAGGAGCAAACTGAGGCCCAGGGAGGTAAAGAACCTGCCTAAGAAGGTTCACTAAGAAGTGGTGAAACTGCAGCAAAAATGCCGGCATTCGGACACCGAAACCTGCCAGACGACACTAGGCACTTATCAGGTGTTCGATAATCACAATCTGGGTCTGAATTTGGACAAGCCTCCAAGTCCCCAGTTCTCTGACTCTCCTGATTCCAGCCCAGCCTGAGGCCCAGGGACCCTGGCCACACCCCACCATTATACTTTCAGTGGACCCCAACCTCAAGAAACCACGCAGAAGGCTGCTAACCCAAGTGTCCCTCGGGGCTGGCCACTAGGCTGGATATTCATCCCACTCCTGCCACCCAGAATTATCTACAGATAGCTGTTATGAGGAAATGAATGGCCTCTTAATGTCACGTTACAAATATCTGAGAACAAACCTTGACAGTGTAGAGCCGGGTGGGGAAGTGAGAACCGAGATGCTGACGAGGTCTCCGCCCTCAGCTTCCAGGCAGCCAGAACCACAAAAAATGAACTCTGATGTAACATAGCCTTGACGTCACAGCAAACCCAAGCTGTTATGGCCTGGGGCCAGCAGCCTCACCTACCTCTCTGAGACTCAGCTTCCACATCTGTAAAATGGGCATAATGAGAGTCGTACCCTATAGCGGCAAAGATCTGAGGAGAGATCACGGACCAGGGGCTCAGAATAGCACCAAAAACAAAGCTCTGAGAGGAACTTCTGTTGCTCCATCAGCAGCAGCAGGATTACCAGTAGGTCAGATCCCACAGCCAGAGGTGCCCAAGAAGTCTACACCAGGGACCGCAAATACCAGAAGCCATGAAAGAAGAGTGCACGAGTGAAGCTGGCCAGGTGAAGGACAAAAGGGAGGGTAGGGACTGTGGCAAACTGGACAGCAGATGCTCATCTAAAAGGGCGGCTGCTACTCCGCTCCAATCAGCTGTCACCAGGCAGAAATAGAGGCAGATCTCTCTGGTTTCCAAGAGAAATTGGAAATCTACATATTTGTAACAATTTTTCCAACTTTTAAAACGCTGTGCTAGCTAAATCTAAAACGGGGCTTCCCTGGTGGCGCAGTGGTTAAGAATCCGCCTGCCAATGCAGGGGACACGGGTTCGAGCCCTTGTCCGGGAAGATCCTGCATGCCTCGGAGCAACTAAGACCGTGCACCACAACTACTGAGCCCGCGTGCCTAGAGTCCGTGCTCGGCAACAAGAGAAGCCACCGCAAGGAGAAGCCCACGCACTGCAATGAAGAGAAGCCCCCCCTTGCAGCAACTACAGAAAGCCCGCGCGCAGCAACGAAGACCCAATGCAGCCAAAAATAATTAAAATAAATAAATTTTCAAAAAAATAAAATGTACATGGAAAGGCAAAGAAACTAGAATAGCCGAAACAATTTTGAAAAAGAAGAACAATGTTGGAGGGTTCACACTACCTAACTTTTGAGAATTACTATAAAGTTACAGTTGTCAAGACAGTACGGTACTGGTGAAGTTCAGACACACAGATCAAAGGAATGGAATACAGTCCAAAAACAGACCCACACAAATATGACCATTTGATTTTTGATGAAGGTGCAAAGACAATTCAATGCAGAAGGGACAGTCTTTTCAACAGATGGTGCTGGAACAACTGACATTATATGCAAATTAATGAATCTCAACCTAAGCTACACACTTTATATGAAAGTTAACTCAAAATGGATCAGGGGAATCAAAATGTAAAACTACAGAACTTTTATAAGAGGACATAAGAGAAAATCTTTGTGCCCCGAGGTCAAGCAAAAAGTTCTTAGATATGACATTAAAAGCAAGATCTATAAAAGAAAATAAATGATACATTAAAATTTAAAACGTTTGCTATGCCAAAGATACTGTTAAGAGAATGAAGAAACAAGCTACAGACTGGGAGAAAACATTTGCAAATGACCTTGTCTGACAAAAGATCTGTATCCAGAATATAACTCTAAATTCTACAGTAAGAAAACAAACAACCCCCCCAAAAAAATGGGTACACGTCCCCAAAGAGGATATATGGATGGTATATTTGCACATGAAAAGATATTCAACATCATTAGCCATTAGGGAAATGCAGATTAAAACCACAACAAGATCTTATTTAATAAGATCTTCTTATTAAAACCACAATAACTATCTTCTATGGGAATGGCTTAAAGAAAAAGAAACCAAAAACCTGACAATACCAAGTGCTGACGAGGATGTAAAACCACAGGACCTCTCAGATGCTGCCATTGGGAATGTGAAATGGCACAGCAACTTTGGAAAACAGTTTAGCAGTTTCTCATAAACACCCACTTAGCATATAGCCCCACTCCTGGGCATTCACCCTTGAGAAATGAAGACTTCCGTTCACATCAAAACCTGTACACAAATGTTTATAGCAGCTCTATTTAAAAGTGTCAAAGACTGGAAACAAACAATATGTCCTTCGACAGATGGACATATCCAAACAATGGAACACGACGCAGCAATGAAAAGGAACAAACTCTGGAAACACACAGCACCATGGATGAATCTCAGAGGCCTTATGTTAAGTGAAAGAAGCCAGTCTTAAAATGCTACGTGCTGTGTGCTTCCGTTTATAAGGAAGATATACGTTCTGGAAAAGGCAAAACTATAGGGATAGAAACCAGATGAGTGTTTTTCAAGGGTTGTAGGTGTGTGGAGGGCGTGACCTCTGGGTGGCAGCACGAGAGAGCTTTTTGGTGGTGACGGAACTGTTCTGTATCCAGTAGTAACATGACTCTCTAAGTGTGTTAAAACTCATAAAACTCTATACCCCCACAAAGTCATTTTTATTGTATATAAGTTTTTTAAATTAAATCTTCAAAAGTCTTGCATTGGGTATCAATACGAACTTGGAGGGTTTTTTTTTAATGTACAGTCGCTCCTCCATTGCCACAGGTTCTGCATCTGGGGATTCAACCAACTATGGATCAAAAATATTCTCCCAAAATTCCAGAAAATTCTAAAAAGCAAAACTTGAATTTGCCACGCACTGCCAACTATTTACATAGCATTTACATTGTATTAGGTATTATAAGTAACCTAGAGATGATTTAAAGTATATGGGAGGATGTGCATAGGTTACACACAAATACTATGACGTTTCATATAAGGGATTTCAGCATCCTCGGATTTTGCTATCTGCGGGGGTCCTGGAGTCAATGCCTCCTGGATACCAAGGGATGACTATATACAGAGAGAATCCTATAGAAATATAGATGTGTGCACATGTGTGAATAGCACATATATGTACATTTCCTAGCTCTATCCACCAACAGGGCCCAGAAGCAGTGACATGCAGTCAGAGTAGCAACAAGCACACCTGGCCCCCAGACCTCGGTTTCTAAATACCATCTTCCAATAAAAGGAACCAGAGCTCCTTGGATAGCAGTTGATTCCAGGGCCTTAGCCTTAGCCCTATCTTAATAGGGGAAATGCAAGATGAACCTGGAATATCACACGGTACCAAGTAAAGAAATGCTCAAAAGAAAGAGAAAGAAAAAAGAAAAGGATGGAGGCATATTAAGAGAGCACAGGGGCCAACCAGAGAGAACTCCCAATGGCCAAAGTCGAAACAATTTGAACAGAATAAATAATGACAGCACTGGTGTATGAGCCCATACTGATATAAATAACTGAATGAATAAATAAGTAAACAGGGGAGAATTCTTCCTTCCAGAAGAGCTCCAGTTAATAAAAGCAGAAGGAAGGAAGGAAATAAAAAGTCACCATTAGAACACTCCAGTAAGAACCGACACAGGCAAGATACACGGATGGACGCTAAACTTTGTGGGTGAAACTTTAAGCTAATTTGGATATCTCCATAGTCTCGATCTTCCCCCAAAATACCCAGCCGTTACAAAGGAAAAGATAGTAACTGCCTTGGAGAATCCTGACTTTCAGCATCTTAGCCAAGTGATCAGGTTAACATCAGCAGCAGTAAATACTGACACCATGTGCCTCTGATAGGATGTACTGAGAAGGACACATCACCCTGAGGTATTCCTCCCAATAATGCACAACCTCAAACCCAAATGAGGGACAATCTACAGAACACCTGGCCAGTACTCTTCAAGAGTGTCAAGATCATGAAGATAAGGAAAGACTGGGGAACTGTCACAGATTAGGAGGAGACTAAGGAGACCTGATATGTAACTACAACATGGTGACCTGGCTTGGATCCTGGAAAGAAAAAAGACATCAGGAGGAAAACGAGTGCAATCCAAATAAATTCTGTAGTTTAGTTAACAGTACTATATCAAGACTGATTTCTTAGGTTTGCTTATTGCACTACATTTATATAAAATGTTAACATAAGAGGATGTTGGGTGAAGGATATACAGGAACTCTACTATATTTGCAACTTTGCTAGACATCTAAAATTATCTCAAAATCAAAAGTTTAAAAAACCCTGTGCTCAAATATGGAATCTAAAAAACAAAAAAGAATGGTTCTGAAGAACCTAGGGGCAGGACAGGAATAAAGACACAGACATAGAGAATGGACTTGAGGACACAGGGAGGGGGACGGGTAAGCTGGGACAAAGTGAGAGAGTGGCATGGACATATATACACTACCAAATGTAAAACACATAGCTAGTGGGAAGCAGCCACATAACACCGGGAGATCCGCTCAGTGCTCTGTGACCACCTAGAGGGGTGGGATAGGGAGGGTGGGAGGGAGATGCAAGAGGGAGGGGATATGGGTATATATGTATATGTATAGCTGATTCACTTTGTTATACAGCAGAAACTAACACACCATTGTAAAGCAATTATACTCCAATACAGATATTAAAAAAAAAATTTTAAGATATAAAAAAAAAACAAAAACCCTGTGCTGACCAAGCTAAATCATCTACTGGCCAAATAACGCACATCTACACAACAAATGCAGCCCGAGAAACCACAGGTTTGCAATCCTGGTTGTTAGGGACTGAATGTTTCTGTCTTGCCCCCCAATTCATTTGCTGAAGTCCTACTCCCCAGTGTGATGGTATCTAGAGGTGGGGCACTCGGAGGTAACTAGGTTTAGATAGGGCCGTGAGGGTGGGGTCCTCAACATAGGTTTAGTGCCCTTATAAGAGGAAGGGACAACGGAGCTCTCTCTTTGCCAGCTGAGGACACAGCCTAAAGGCAGCCAGCTACAAACCAGGAAAAGAGCCCTCACCAAGAACCAGCCTGTGCACACTTTGATCTTGGACTTCCCAGACTCCAGACTGAGAAAACAGACGTCTTGTTTAAGCCACCAGCCTGTGTGTTTTGTCATAGCAGCCTGAGCAGACTAATACACTGGTCTATGGCTGACACCACCATTCCTCCCCAAGGAGGCCCAAGACAGAACTCTCTGAACTTGTGCAGAGAAGAATCCCCAAGTCGGGTTCCCCAGCCCCATCCTCTCAACTGGCTTTTTATGGCCAGACTTAGAGGATGGAGCAAAAAGGGCAGTGGGCTACAAACAAGATTTGGGTTCAAACCCAGGCCTTGCTACAAACTCACTGGGGGATCCTGGATAAGGGACTCCCCTTCTTCTTCTGAAAATGGGGCAGGGGTCAACCTTCAGGGGTTATCAGGAAGCTCAGATGCAAGTGCCTGGCTATGAAGTTGCTATGAAAGCTACAGTCCACTAATGCTGGGTGTTGTTAATCTTCTCATTCCATCAACACATACAGGGGCTAAAGGACAGGTACATTTCATCTATGATTTAGGAGAGGAAGCGGAAATTCAAATTGAACACAGGCACAGTCACATCCCACTTCGCCTACAGCACTTTCCATGAGCATCAGAACTCTGCAAGGCAAGGATGCAGGGCAGAGCAATGATCTCCTGTTGACAGCTGAAGGTGACCCAGCCCAGTTCCTAGTGGGGACATCTTCATACACAGGCACAGAAATGCTGTTAAAAAGGATATTAACTACAGGACAATTTAAACAGTTCTAAACAGATGATGGTCCATTTAAGACACAGAAAACTGTGCAGCTGTGAAAAAGAATGAGGAAGCTCTTTATGTACTGATAGTAGAACAAGCTCCAAGATACATTAATAAGAGAAAAACAAGCAAAGGGGGCCTCACAACCCAGCACCTCCACTCCTCCGGCACATAGGCACCAGGAGGTGTTTCAGCAAGGTTCACAGCAACGTTGCTCAAGAGAGCCATGAGGTTAGCAGCTTCTGAGATGGACCCCAGTGAAACCCCTCTCCTGGTATTCACAACCCCTGGGAGTGTTGTGGCCTCAGCACCTGGAAGGATGGAGCTGACATTAACTGGGATAGAAAGACAGAGGGAAGCTGGTTTCACCGGCAAGATGAGGAACTCGATTTGATACAGGTTTAGCATAAGATGTTATAAGATATCCACGTGCGTGGCAACAGTAAGGAGGCAGTAGCCACACGACTGTGAAATCCACAGGAGAGATGAGAGTACTGGGATGGAAAGAGGTCCACGGGCTGAGCCTGGCAAACCCCGACAATCAGAGGCCAGGAGGAAGAGAAGGATTCAGCAAACAGACTGAGCAGCGGCACAGAAGGAAAAGCAGGAACCCACGGCAACCGGGCACTGCCCCTGAATCGTCTCCGCTCGTTTCAGGAATGAGACTGGTCCCCTGGACCACTCGGCAACTTCTCCGCGACAAAGACACACCCTAAAATGCTCCACGGTCCACTCCAATTC